>NC_135499.1:87133694-87433694 GCF_052857255.1 Amblyomma americanum
GTCCTTATCAGCCATGCCATGTCATTCATTTCGAAAAATGCTCTCTTGAATCCATGTCAGATTGGTTTCGGGCCGGGTTGTTCAATTCAGTGTGCTCATACTGACCTAGAGAGTCGTATTAAATTAGCTCGCAATAGAAAGTTTGCGGCGCTTGTCACCGTGGATATCAGTAAAGCATACGACAGCATGGAACACTCGACTCTGTTACTAAGATTACAGGAACTGAACTTCCCAAGCTATTTTGTAGCCTGGATTTCTGTTTTTTTGAAAAATAGTGAATTTTACTGCTCCCAAAATGGCGTTTCCTCAAGGAGATTTCAACAGACAAGAGGTGTACCGCAAGGACCAGTTCTCTCACCTGTTACTTTTAACATTTTTGTAAGCTCAATTCCATGCATTAAAAATGTGAAAACTTATGGGTACGCCGACAATATTGCATTTTTCGCATCAGCAGGGGACATTCACACTCTTTATCGAACCCTGCAAAATTATCTCAATGCTCTTGACAACTGGTTAGGAAGAATTCGTGTCCCTCAATGTGAAGGGTTAGGAAGAATTCGTGTCCCTCAATGTGATGAAATTCGCATTGTTAGTATTTTCGGTTTCTGTTCCTGTAAATATCTGCCTGGTCTATAGAAATAACATAATACCTCGAGTTCACACGGTGAAGTATCTCGGAGTAATATATAAATCTACACTATCCTGGCGGCCACACATTGAGCAAGTTTCTGCAAAAGGAGTTCGGGCCATTGGCATCCTACGCAGGCTTTGTAGTGCTAGGTCAGGCATGAGAAGGCCTACACTTCTGATGATTTATAAAATGTACGTTCGCCCAAATTTAGAGTTCGGGTATGTTTT
The DNA here is from genome assembly GCF_052857255.1 of Amblyomma americanum. Lineage (NCBI taxonomy): Eukaryota > Metazoa > Arthropoda > Arachnida > Ixodida > Ixodidae > Amblyomma > Amblyomma americanum. The sequence goes on from NC_135499.1 coordinate 87,134,553, forward strand.
ATTCTCAGGAGCTCCTGCCTATAAACTTCGCCCTCATGTGCTGTTGGAGCGTGAGGCGTTGGGTCTTTGTCTGGGGCTTCCAAATTATGTCGCCAATGCTGTTCTGCACCTTGGGGCGCGAATCCCATCGTTATCAGCTAGGTTTCGCCTATTAACAGTTCAAACATTTTTAAAATTCTGCGACTCACCTCTTCACGCTTCCTGTATAATATTTCTTATTCAACCTTCCGCCTTTTTTAGTGCCACCTGGTCTCGTTTTCATTCTCCACAGATATGTTACATGGAATAAAACTTAAAAGGAGGACGCCGACCAAAAGAAAAAAAACAGAAAACAACAAAATGACGTTTCGGCTCCCGTACGGGAGCCTTGTTAAAAATGAGAAGGATTAGAAAGTGCATCAGGATTAAATACGTTTGAAAAGAGGGCGCAGAGAGCGTGCGTATACAGGAGTTAGATTTCCAGTGTTGCGATTGAGGGTGTGATTAGTCGTTTGAATGAATAATGATTCGAGGTGAAGGCGACGGTACAGATTCTTTTCAGTTGCCAGCACATGTGCCCTACCCCAGTCAATATCGTGACCAGTTGATACGGAGTGTTCGGCGATAGCATTAGAGTTCACTTTTTGTTTTTAACATCATTACAATGTTCTTTTAGGCGTCTATTGAAATCACCAGTCTCGCCGATGTAGACGCTGTCACAATCAGAACACGGGACGCTGTAAACAACGCCAGGGTACTTTTCTTTGGGGAGAACATCTTTGACGTTAACCAGCGCATGCCGAAGTTTCCTTGTGGGGACATGGGCAACGTGAACTTGGAATGTGCGCAGAATACGCGCCAAGGCTTCGCTTATTCCAGGTGTGTAGGGAACAGCGGCACGTTTCAGAGGGGACAACACGGGAGTTTCACGTGTCGGGCAAGATAACTGCTTTTCAACGGGTGCCACATAAGCAGCTGGGTACTCGTTTCGCGCGAGTTCTTGCCGTACAGTACTAAAGTCGACTGCCCGATCTTCAGGAAAACTGCATATGCGTTCTGCACGTTTGAACAAGGTTGTGGCAACATATTTCTTTTGATTAGCCGGGTGCACAGATTTGAAGTTAAGGTATTTTCCGGTGTGGGTGGGTTTCCTGTAGACGCTGAATGATAGCTTTCCACTGTTTCGGTTTACCAATACGTCCAGGAAGGGCAACGCGCCATTAATTTCTTCTTCGACTGTGAAATCAATCGCTTCTTCAATGGAATTTAAATGGGACGAAAAGGCTAGCAAATCATCTTTCCGAATGAGGCAGAAGCAGTCATCTACACATCTAAGAAAAATTCTTGGCGGTGATGGGGATGTTTCAAGGGCACGGCGCTCAACAAATTCCATAGTCACATTCGCGACAGTCACTGAGATAGAGGCGCCCATTGGTGTGCCCTGAAGTTGTCGGTAAAAAGAGCCTTGGAAGACGAAATAAGTGTTGTCCAGGCAGAACTGAAAGAGCCTGCGGAGATCTGGAATGTCAATGGGGGTCCTTTGTGTTAAACAATTGTCAGCTTCAAGGGCAGCAGAACACACTTGTACGGCGAGGTCAACGGGAACGCATGTCAAAAGCGACTTGACGTCAAACGAAACCATGCACTCGTCATCGTCCGGTGATACGACGCTTACCTTCTTGATGAAGTCAGTCGGGTTGCGTACGTGTGTTGAGACGAGACCGACAAGTGGCCTGAGGATCCGGTGAAGGTAGCTGGATAAACTGTGAAGAGGAGAACGACTGTAGTCTACGATGGGCCGCATCGGCGTACCAGGTTTGTGCACCTTTGGAAGCCCGTAGAGAGCGGGGGCGGAACCATTCGTGCACAACAGTTTGAAGTAAAGTGCTTTGTGGGAAGGAGGAATGAATTTGAACACGTCAGAAAGAAGTTCTTGTAAAGCGCGCCGCAGCTTTGCGGTCGGGTCCTTGTCGAGACGGGAGTAGGTGGCGTCATCTTGCAGTAGGCTTTGCATTCTGCTTATGTAGTCATTGCGGTCCTGAAGAACTTTCGTGTTTCCTTTGTCTGCTGGAAGTATAACAAGATCCATGTTATTGCGAAGGCTCCTCACAGCTTCACGCTGTTCTGTGGTCAGTGGGGACGTGTGATGCTGCGGGTGGTACCTGGAGAGGACGCCGACAGCACGAGTCCTTGCTTCATCTCGGCGCGAAGGTTCAACTTGGTTAACCGCGTTTTCCACGGCACACACAAGTTTTTTGGCATCCAGGGTAGGTCCAGTGTTGAAATTTAGGCCCAGGTTTAAAACTGGAAGCTCGGCGCTGTTGGGTTTATAAGAAGAAAGGTTTAGGACAACCGTTGAAGGCGCAGCTTTCTCTGTAGTTGAAGGGAGCGGAAGGAGGAACCTTTCTTCTTATAAACCCAACAGCGCCGAGCTTTCAGTTTTAAAATTGGGCCTATATTTCAACACTGGACCTACCCTGGATGCGAAAAAACTTGTGTGTGCCGTGGAAAACGCGGTTAACCAGGTTGAACCTTCGCGCCGAGATGAAGCCAGGACTCGTGCTGTAAGCGTCCTCTTCAGGTACCACCCGCAGCATCACACGTCCCCACTGACCACTGAACAGCGTGAAGCTGTGAGGAGCCTTCCCAATAACATGGATCTTGTTATACTTCCAGCAGACAAAGGAAACACGACAGTTCTTCTGGACCGCAATGACTACATAAGCAGAATGCAAAGCCAACTGCAAGATGACGCCACCTACTCCCGTCTCGACAAGGACCCGACCGCAAAGGTGCAGCGCGCTTTACAAAAACTTCTTTCTGACGTGTTCAAATTCGTTCCTCCTTCCCACAACGCACTTTACTTCAAACTGTTGTGCACGAATGGTTCCGCCCCCGCTCTCTACGGGCTTCCAAAAGTGCACAAACCTGGTATGCCGATGCAGCCCATCGTAGACTACAGTCGTTCTCCTCTTCACAGTTTATCCAGCTACCTTCACCGGATCCTCAGGCCACTTGTCGGTCTCGTCTCAACACATGTACGCAACTCGACTGACTTCATCAAGAAGGTAAGCGACGTATCACCGGACGATGACGAGTACATGGTTTCGTTTGACGTCAAGTCGCTTTTCACATGCGTTCCCGTTGACCTCACCGTACAAGTGTGTTCTGCTGCCCTTGAAGCTGACAATTGTTTACCACAAAGGACCCCCATTGACATTCCAGATCTCCGCAGGCTCTTACAGTTCTGCCTGTACAACACTTATTTCGTCTCCCAAGGCTCTTTTTACCGACAACTTCAGGGCACACCAATGGGCGCCTCTATCTCAGTGACTGTCGCGAATCTGACTATGAAATTTGTTGAGCGCCGTGCCCTTGAAACCACCCATCACCGCCAAGAATTTTTCTTAGATATGTAGATGACTGCTTCTGCCTCATTCGGAAAGATGATTTGCTGGCCTTTTCGTCCCATTTAAATTCCATTGAAGTAGCGATTGATTTCACCGTCGAAGAAGAAATTAATGGCGCGTTGCCCTTCCTGGACGTATTGGTAAACCGAAACAGTGGAAAGCTGTCATTCAGCGTCTACAGGAAACCCACCCACACCGGAAGATACCTTAACTTCAAATCTGTGCACCCGGCTAATCAAAAGAAATCTGTTGCCACAACCTTGTACAAACGCGCAGAACGCATATGCAGTTTTCCTGAAGATCGGGCAGTCGACTTTGGTACTGTACGGCAAGAACTCGCGCGAAACGAGTACCCAGCTGCTTTTGTGGCATCCGTTGAAAAGCAGTTATCTTGCCCGACACGTGAAACTCCCGTGTTGTCCCCTCTGAAACGTGCCGCTGTTCCCTACACACCTGGAATAAGCGAAGCCTTGGCGCGTATTCTGCGCACATTCCAAGTTCACGTTGCTCATGTCCCCACAAGGAAACTTCGGCATGCGCTGGTTAACGTCAAAGACGTTCTCCCAAAGAAAAGTACCCTGGCGTTGTTTACAGCGTCCCGTGTTCTGATTGTGACAGCGTCTACATCGGCGAGACTGGTGATTTTAATAGACGCCTAAAAGAACATTGTAATGATGTTAAAACAAAAAAGTGAACTCTAATGCTATCGCCGAACACTCCGTATCAACTGGCCACGATATTGACTGGGGTAGGGCACACGTGCTGGCAACTGAAAAGAATCTGTACCGTCGCCTTCACCTCGAATCATTATTCATTCAAACGACTAATCGCACCCTCAGTCGCAACACTGGAAATCTAACTCCTGTATACGCACGCTCCCTGCGCCCTCTTTTCAAACGTATTTAATCCTGATGCACTTTCTAATCCTTCTCATTGTGAACAAGGCTCCCGTACGGGAGCCGAAACGTCATTTTGTTGTTTTTTGTTTTTTACTTTTGGTTGGCGTCCTTCATTTAAGATTTATTATGATTGTCCCCGACCAGACGAGTTTTCGTCCAACTCTCGACTTCATGTTACGTGGAGTCTCTCCTTGATCCCATAAATATTCATTTCACAGATGTCCGCCAAATTTATAACAAGTCATCATCTATCCAGATTGAATTCGATGACCTTTGCCCATCGAATGCAAAGCTGCAGCCCTTCCCGCTTCTTTAGGGTCTGTTGCAGGACCACCTAAGGTGCTTCCCCTCTCATGTTCGTATTGCTACCGATGCCTTGCAGGATCGCGAAAAGTCAGGTGTGGGAATTTTTTCACCTTCACTGGATTGGTCTTTTTCTCTCCGTCTCCCTGACTTCACTCCAATTTTTCTGGCTGAATATTTAGCGGTAATATTAGCTTTAGGAAAATTAACAACTACCGCTTCCCAGGTGGTGGTTATGACAGACTCTCTGTCCATTTGCTCTTCATTATCCTCACCTACTGAGTCTCGGGCATTACGCCTCTTTAAGTTCCTGATTCCGCTCCATCTAAATTCGGTAAGGTTGCTTTGGGTACCAGGTCATATGGGCTTTCACTTAAATGAGGTTGCAGATTCCTTAGCAAGAGCCTCTCTCTGCGGCCCAATTGTTGCTGTCCTGCCAACGTGTGCATATACAGCTGCGGTGAGGTTTCGCAGCTACACAATATTTCAGGAATTTGCTGCCTCGGCTCTTACAGAATCTCCAGAATATCAGCATCTTCTGCATCCTTGGAGTAGCAAAGACTGGCGCTCACGCAGACTAGAGGTCTCTTTCACGCGTTTGCGTTGCCGGGATCCCCTTCGAAATTTCTACCTTCACAGTTCTGTCCTGGCGGCTTCCCCATTGTGCTCTTTTTGCGCCGAACCTGAGACAATATTTCACTTCATGCTGTTCTGCCGCCGCTTCTCTCATTTGAGGAAGCGTCTTTTGCGAATTCCATCTCATCAACTGGGCTTGCCTGTGTGCTCCGCGGTTGTTCTTTCCTTTGGCGCTTGTTTGCTTGGACGAAGTGACAGGAGTGTGCGTTCTGCTGTGCAAAATGTTCTTCAAGAAACGCAGCGACTCCCATCTTAATTCATTTTTCCGCTGTCAGTCAGTACGACATTGAAACACTACAGGCATTGCATTCTATTAAGCACATTAAGCCATTGTTCCGTCCTCGATCTCCAAGTTAACAGGACCCCTATCCTTCCGTCTTCCAATCTATCAGACTACATACTGTTACCACTCTTTTTCTCGTCAAAACTTTCCTGTATCCAGAAATTAACCGCCTGTGTTTTGGCCACTCCCCCGTAGTGGGTATGTGCCAGCAACGTCTGAGGTCTTCCTTCCTTCCTTCCTTCCTTCCTTCCTTCCTTCCTTCCTTCCTTCCTTCCTTCCTTCCTTCCTTCCTTCCTTCCTTCCTTCCTTCCTTCCTTCCTTCCTTCCTTCCTTTCTTCCTTCCTTCCTTCCTTCCTTCCTTCCTTCCTTCCTTCCTTCCTTCCTTCCTTCCTTCCTTCCTTCCTTCCTTCCTTCCTTCCTTCCTTCCTTCCTTCCCAGCTTCCACGGTTGTTCGGCAGTGCCACGCTTGTGCTTTCCCTGGGTGTAAATATATTCCCTGTTTCTGTTAGACGCCTTCACGTTACATTATAGGTGGAGGTGCGGAGTAAATCCACAGCAAGCATGGATATCCGAAGCGGACGTCAGCTCGCCAGCGCTTCATCCATGGCCACAGAAGGGGCAGCTCCGACGTCGTCCGCCAGTCCAGTGGTCATCAATGCCCATCCCAGAGACCCACGTGCTTTGAGCGGAACGGATGGCGTCGACGTGGAGGACTGGTTCGCAATGTACGAGCGCGTGAGCACATACAAGAGGCGGGACCCGACTCTGAAGTTGGCTAATGTCATCTTCTACTTGACGGGTACTTCCAGGGTCTGGTTCGAGACCCACGAGGACGGCCTCACCAGCTGGGACCTCAGCAAGCGGAAGCTTTGCGACTTGTTTGTAAGCCAATCTGGTGTCAGCTGGCTGCGAATAAGGAGCTTGCTTGTCGTGTAAAAACGTCCACAGAGTTCTTTGATCTCATACATTCAGGACATACTAGCGCTCAGCATGAAAGTCGACGCTGCTATGCCAGAGTCCGAAATGTTGGTCACGTGCTCAAATGCATTGCAGATGATGCTTTCAGCCTGCTTGTGTAAAAGGACTGCGGAACAGTTGACGCAATCATAAAAGAATGCCGCCGGTTCGAACAAGCGAAGAGCTGCGGAATTTCTCGTCAGTTCACACGGTTTCCGAATACGACAGCGACATCATCCTGCGTAGACTCGACTGCACCGTGCCGTCCGCCAACATCTGAGAGCCTGACACAACTTGTGCACCAAGAACTAGAGGCAATGTTCCCCGTTGCTCTCCAAACACCCGCACCGGACAGTACTCCGGCAGTATCCCTCCTATAGGCTACTGTAGGGCAACAAGCCGCCAGTCTCGGAATCCAACCAGTTTGCTCCATTAGTTCCCCATGTGCTCGCCGCGCGTCCCCGGAGTTCGGTTTTGCATGTAGGTACTTACTACTCTCGCCGCATCCGCAATCCAAATTAGTTGAGAACACCGGACGACAGGCCCATCTGCATTAACTACTCGACCTTTGGCCACATACCTCGTCACTGCCGGAGCCGCCTGTCCTCGACCTCCCGCCACTACCCGCGCTCCGCATATTCCCGTCCTTCTTTCTCGCCCTCTGAAACGTCGTATTCTGGCCACAACGCTCTGACCCCTCATACTAACCGTTCGTCGTCACCTCAGCGCCGTTGCTCTCCATCGCGGCGACCCCGCCATTCATCGTCTGCGGCCCCATATGACTACCCCCGGTCAGAAAACTGGTGGCCGCAGCGTCTGGTGGTGATGCTGCTCTGATCACCCGACCAGAAAATCCTCCTCTAATTCTTCATGCCCATCGAAACATCCTTACCGTCGACGTGGACGGCATCCCTGCTGCTGCACTGATCGACACCGGAGCGCATGTCTCCGTCATGAATGCTCGTCCTCGCTGTCGCCTAAGTAATGCCCTCGCTCCTGCCCCCACAACAGCTGTCCGTGTCACAGATGATGGTACCTCTACTGTCGCTGGAGTGTGTACTGTCCGTGTGTCGATCGGCGGCCACCATACTTTTGTGCTCTTTACTGTCCTCGAACATTACATCATCCTCAGCATTGATTTTTTTTCTGACCATTCAGCCCATATCGATTGCGCTACAAGTGTTGTTCAACTCCCTCTACCTCTTCCAGTGGAGCCTCCGTTTCCAATTGTGCGCCGATTCTGCACGGCCCACTTTGTCCGCCTTGACTTCGACGCCGCCACTGACGTCCATTTCTCGTCCTTCCCGCCAGTTCCAATAGTGACTACATTATTACCCCGGTATTGAGGTCCTGTGCCTTGCTTCCGATTGCGTTGTATCGGCATGAGAAGCTGCGTGCCACCCTCGTCACATAGTCACGAGTCTGACGTGCCACCATTTGATGAATACGCAAACATGATCTCCTCTGACCTCTTACCAGACCACGCCCACGACATTTTGGACTGCAATGGCCACCCTCTGGCTCCAACATCTGTGTTTACGCATCGCATTAACACCGGTGACGTTGCTCCTATACACCGACGACCGTATCGAGTGCCCAGTACAGAACGCACCATCATACAGAAGGAGGCGGACAAGATCCTCAGCAGAGGCATTATATAGGCCTCGTCGAGCCGTTGGGCCTCACCTGTTGTGCTCATTAAAAAGAAGGATGGCAGTTGGCGCTTTTCCGTTGATTACCGACACCTCAACAGCATCATAAAAAAGGCGTCTATCCTCTCCCTAGAATAGATGAAGCTTTGGACTGCCTCCCCGGAGCCAAATACTTCTCTTCCATCGATATTCCGTCCGGGTAGATGCAAATTGTGGTTGATGACAACGATCGTGAAAAGACCGCATTCGTCACACCTGAGGGCTTACATTAGTTCAAAGTCATGCCATTTGGTTTGTGCAATGAGCCAGCTACCTTTGAAAGAATAGTGGACTCCTTGCTTTGTGGTTTTAAATAGTCCACATGCCTATGTTACCTGGACTAAGTGGCGGTTTTTTCGCCCACGTTTCCCACGCATCTCGAAAGACTGGCATGCATTATTTCTGTCTTCCGTAGAGCCGGGCTTCAGCTGAGCTCCCCGTAATGCCAATTCGGTCACCGCGAACTCACCATTCTTGGACGCCTGGTTGAAGCTTCTGGTGTCCACCCGGATCCTGATAAATTTCAAGCCGTCAAGGACTTCCATATTCCCCATTCGTCTACGAATGTGCGCGCTTCGCCAGCCTGTGCTCTTCCACCGCTTCTTCAATTATTTTGCCGGCATCGCTCGTCCCCTCACCGACCTCCTAAAGAAAGAGACCTCTTTTACATGAGGCCCTGCCCACCAGGACGCCTTTTCTTCGCTAGTCGATTTGCCCACCTCCCCATCTGTTTTGGCTGACTTCGATCCATGGGCTACGACTGAAATCCGCACAGACGCATGCAGAATGGAATCGGCGCCGTGCTCGCCCAAAGTCACCGGGGTCAAGAACACCTTATTGGATATGTCAGCTGCCTCCTTTCGACTGCTGAGCGAAATTACACAATCACAGAGCGTGAGTGTCTCGCCCTTGTTTGGGCTGTAGCTAAGTTTCGACCCCACCTGTTTGACCATCCATTCGCCATTGTGACCGATCACCATGCCCTTTGTTGGCTTTCTTCACTGAAGGACCCCACTCGGGCGTTGGGCGTCGCGCCTACAGGGGTATTCTTACATCATTTATTACAAGTCAGGGCTTCTCTATGAAGACGCCGACCGCCTATCTCGGCACCCCGTGGAGCAACCTCATCCTGGGGACACAGACCTCGGCCCTTGCCTCTTCGCCATCTCCGATCTACTTAACATTGTGGACTAGCAATGCCAAGGCTCTTCCTTGCGGTCCATCAATTATCGCCTCAACTGTGTAGACCTAAATCCTTCACTGCTACTCTTCGTCCTTCAGGATGCAATCCTGTACCGCCGCAGCCTTCGTCCTGACGGCCCTCCGCTACAGCGAGTCCTTCCCCAGCGCCTCACTTTATCTCCACTAGCGGAACTACACGACCTACCGACCACTGGTCATCTGGGTGTCTCCCTCACGTACAATCGCGTCCAACACCGCTTGTTTTGGCCCGAACTGTACCGCTGTGTCCGGCGTTATGTTGCTTCTTGTGACCTCTGAAGCGCAGGAAGAGACCATCCACTTTGCGTGCCGGCCTTCTACAACCTATTGATGTATCTCTTGAGCCCTTCTAATGAGGTGGAGTAGACCTTTCCTGACTTTTATCGACGTCCCATACCGGCAACCTTTGGATTTCTGTCACGAGAGACTATACGACCCGATACGCTATCACGCGTGCGATACCGGCAAGTTGCGCAACTGATGTTGCCGATTTCCTTTTGCAGAATGTAATCCTTCACCACGGCGCTGCACAGGAATTGCTAATGGACCGCGACCGCTACTTTTTATCCCCAGTATTTAATGACATCCTCCGGTTTTGTGCCACACAGAATAAGCTGACTACAGCCTACCATGCACAGAAGAACAGGCTTACGGAGCGCCTCAACAGGACCCTGGCTGACATGCTACCTATGTATGTCTCACCTGACCACTCCGATTGGCACACTGCGTTGCCCTACGTCAGCTTTGCGTATAATTCGTCTTTCTTCCTTCTTTTTGGTCGGCATCCTGCCTTGTCGTTGGATACATTGCTACTGGCTTCTGGTCATTGAACCATTGTGCATGCACGTGACGCCATCTACCAAGCAACTATGGCCCACCAAATTGCCCGCGACCGACTCTCCGCCGCCCAGACCAACTAGAAATTCGTTTACGACCGCCGGCATCGCCCAGTATATTATTCACCGGGCTCACTCGTATTCGTTTGGACCCCTTCTCGCCGTGACAGTCTCTCTGAGAAACTTCTTCATGAGTACAGTCGCCCGTCCGGAGACCGACTTGACCTACGAGATTACTCCCCTCAATTCTTCGACGTCGTCAACCTGACCTGCGACTGACATCGTTCATGCCGTTCGCCTCAAGCCCTAACACGCGCCTGCTGCATCCTCTAAATAGCACCGGCACGGTGCTTTTGACGCCGAGAGTTATGTTACGGCCGTAGACGCGAAACACATGCTCCGCTCGTGCGTACAACACGAAGAGAACGAAGTGAGGCGAAGGAACGAAGTGCGTTGGTGGTGATGAGCCCAGCTTCCCGGGTTGTTCGGCTGTGCCGCGCTGTGTGCTTTCCCTGTGTGTGTAAATATATACCCTGTTTGTGTTAAGCGCCTTCACGTTACAATACTTTTGCAAAGGCCGTACGGTTAGCGGCACATTTTGTATCGAATAGCAAAGACGTGGCAGGCCAAAGCAAATAGAGAGAGCGCCAATAACTTCGACTTCTCCGTATATGGTTTCTATCTTTCAAAGGTCACCTGAGTATCTTGTACTACCTCTATGTGGCCGCTGTTTAGCAACAAAATTTTATTATTCAGGCGTACGTTCACGCATTCTTTTGATATTATTCATTTCGTAATCAAAACCTAATGGCTGCATTATGTCTCGGCATTGCTACGGCTTATACGATTACTTATACCTACGGGCTCATACTACTTATACCTTCTGGCTATCACAAGCTTCTGTTAACTGCCTAACGGTTTTTGGCTTATGATTTTACACTGTTTGATGATAAAAATAAAAATTTCATATGTGAAAATATCTCCGAAATACAATTTCAGAACTTTAGTTTCATCAGAATAAAAAATAAGCAGTGTAGTGTGCCAACTGTCACGGGTTCCGCTACCGCTATGCGCCGACACTAGGCTGCGCCTGAAGACGAAGAAATTGCTCCGCTCTCTTTCTGCTGGCGACGCCTGAATACGCTGCAAGATCCGTCACAGCGGCTGGAACTTTTTAAGCGCGGCTTGTTTACACTGCTTTTTCTTACTTTCTCCCATATCCCTTCTCCCTTTCTCGTTACACCTAATGGCGAACATCTCGGATAAGAGAAGAAGTCTTTCCGAGGACACATAATAAACGTACCCGTACAGAAGTCGCAAATATGAGTGAGTTTATTTTCTCGAAATGCGCCAAAATCAGCCCAAGCAGGGCTGAAAACAACGCGAAAGTTTCCTATCCTCATAAATCATAGCCCTATCCAATCCAAAGAATTATATCTTGGTTTCCACAGGTAACTTAGAGCATCCATAAACGCGCTAAAAAATTGTGCAAACGTTACAGTTTCCAATTGTGTTGTGCAAACGTATTGCGCAATAAAAATATAAACTTTCTATTTGCCTCTTTTCAATGCGAAAGTCTATACTAGACCCAGCTATGTTTCAGACGCATTATTTGTACAGTACTACCTCAAAGCCTGATACAAGCTATGCAACTCAGCCTTTCGCTTGTTGCGATCGATTTAAAAAAGCGAGCTCTTTTGCTGATATTGCCAATGATGCCACGCTCACACACATGTTGCCTTCACGTGAAATATTAAGAGCCTCAATAATCTCTCTAACATGCTTATCATTGTGGCGGTTGATAATTTGGCTCCTTTTAAAAAATGGCGTGCATGGCTTTGGACGGCCCCGTTTCTTGGACTGAATGTTGCAGTGGTGACAGTGCTGGCTTAGGTGGCCGATTTGCTCTCATTAACATTGTAGACATGTTTTTTTAACCTGCTATTTACACATCTTCCTAGTTGTCCAATATACTCATGGCCACAAGACAATGGTGCACGGTAGACACCACCCTCTTATTAAGTGACAAATCGTTTCTGATGGTCAATTACACATGTTTGTTTTCTTGGTTACCGCACGGATTAGTCTTTTTGCAAAACATAGACAGTTTTATGGACGCTGACCTTTCCGTGTGTCCTGTCTCTTACTCTTACTTTGGTCCCTGTCTGTGTTTGCGCTAGTCAATATGTTTCACTATTTCACTATAGCACCCTAAATTTGTTATTACCACGAATACTTCACTGGCCTAGCGCCGCCGATGTCGCCGTTAGCTGCAGTTTGATCTTGAACGTCCTTGCTTCGCCGCTCCCTTAGCAACGCATTACGTGACTACGCCGCGCCGCCGAGCAGAGTAATCGCCGTCGCTGCACCGGGGCTCCACAGCCGCAGTACGGCTGCTGTCTGGCCATGTGATCTAGCCGAGCAGACGCGGCTTGGCGTCTGTAACGTTGTATGCGTTCCGCACACTGGATAGGCAGCGCGCCAACGCTGCCACCCCTGCAGGTGGCAGTTAATGGTTGATCGCGGGAGGTTGTTTATTTATTTATTCAGGTACCTACAGCGCCCGTTGAGGGCATTTTTGTAGGGGGGATACACATGCAGAACATCGTCATGCAGATGACACTCTGTAAATAACAAATAAAGAAATAATAAAAGTACAACGCATTCCATTACTGAGCAAACTGATAACAAAAGAATCATGAAAGCAAGAAAGACGTAACTTAGGAGGGTAGATGTGTAGGCCAGTTGGTGAGACATGAAGAAGCTAGACACGTTAACGTTTTAAAGCCTGATTTCCGTAGATTGTGACTCGCATATCTCTCATGTGCATTGTTGTCAGTTAGGTCTTGTTATCTGTTGCTTTTCACTCCCCCTCCTTTTTTTTTGCTTGATTGTAGGATCACATGTGTTTCTGTCTTTATAAAACCATGAAGTTTCAAATAAAATTTTAGTTGCAAGTACCGCCCTGTGTCGTCTTCTTTCTCTGTCCCGTGTCCGCTGCGGTGTCTAGCTACTTCAAGAAAGACGTTTTTCTCAAAATTTCTTGGTGGTTTGTGTGCCTTTTTCTAGGGAACTATAAGGCATAAGCGAAGAATCCTTTTAAAACATTTTAATCAATACCATATACATGACAGGTACGAGAATCAATAGCCTAAGTTCTCTTAAAAGAAAATATTCATGGGTGGCAATTTTATTGCCTTGAGCAAAAATATAATAAATAGTTTTTGTTGAAGGGTGCTAGTTATGTAAATTACTGGTTGCTTTTCTTGTAGATGATTGAAAATTCTGCAGACAGAAGAGTTTTGGAAAACGGTACAGCAGTAAAAAAAGATAGATAAAACATTTAAATCAAGCTTTGAGCTCTACTGCAAGTGCTCCCATCTCTAGATCTCCTTCAGAATTTTTAAAACATACTTATATTACAACTGCTGTAAATCCAACATCAGAATACGATTTTCGGAGTGATACCCCATCCTTACGCGGTCGCCTTGTTCTAAATTTGTCTGACATGAATAGTGAGAAGTTGGTGCGTCGGTATGCGCCACGTCAAGACTGATAGATGTCTTTCGTCAGCTAATTAATTTAAAAAGTTACCTCGACGTTGCGTTCAAAGCCCACCTCTCCAAATTAATATTCTGGGCAACTGACACATGTTGTACATGAAGCTAAAAGGTCGGTATTAACGAATGCCCCTAAGAACGCAGAATTTTAAATTACAACATTGCGAACAAGAGATTTAGTCGGATGCTCTGATGTATTGCAAGCAATCATTTGACGCCATGGGAAGTTTTGTTGTCTGTCATGTTAAAGGCAAATGTTAATGGCACCGAAGACACCAATCAGTCTGAAAGCATAAAGTTGCAAACGCGTGAAACCCTCCTGACAGAAGTAGATCGGTTAAGTACAGGCACCTTCTTCGGTAATTCTTGTTTAAACTAATAATCGCTTGTACTCGCAGGAAATATCCTTCGCGCGAAAGGATCACTTTAATACTATATCCTATTGCCCTTAGACCCAAGCTTACCTCCACCAAAGATGTGCGGAATCACACGACAGCGGCATAATATAGACACTACCAGACTCTGCTGACCTTTTGACGACTACATAGACAAAGATAGTCATACTGCGCCAAACAGTTGATTCTTAAGTGCAGCACCACCCACTCTATCAGCACTCAGGTGAACTGAGAAGTTATGGGTCACTCCCTGGTAATAATACGGCCTCAACGACGTAACCAGCCACACCTTATTCTTAAAATGTCTGCTTTATAAACCGTTATCTTGCTGCGATGAAATCATTACACTGGTAATTTCGCATCGATCAACAATACGAATAATAACAATAATAAAAAAGAAACATTCTCATATTCTCGTTGTTTACGGTCACATAAAAAATGTTACTATGTTACCAGGAGCTCTGTGAAATGGTGTACTTATTCTGTTGCGGTAGACACCACCTAAACACTTCGGACACACGTATAGTAAACGCGCCGCCGCGGTCGCTCAGTGGTTACAGCGTTCGGCTCCTGTCCCGAAAGACGCGGGTTCGATCCCGGCCGCGGCGGTGAAATTTTGATGGAGGCGAAATTCTAGAGGCCCGTGTGCTGTGCGATGTCAGTGCACGTTAAAGAACCCCGGGTGATAGAAATTTTCCGGTGCCCTTCACTACGGCGTCCTTCATAGCCTGAGTCACTTTGGGACGGTAAACCCCCATAAACCATATACCAAACCTATCGTAAACACAAGTGTGATCCACAGAGGAGCCGCTCACAAACATCCACCTCCCACCTGGAAATGTTACAGCAGGCATTTAGGCGACCAAACATTACCTGCAGAACGAAGTAGCTACGCTTGACATGTAGAACAGCTAGACCAGACCGAATGGTCAATGATGTTGGTGGCTATCCTCCCTTGTGAGGTCGGCAGCTTATTAGCGCGCCTCTCCGAGGAGGAGGTCAACCACTATGAGGAAGCAAAAAGTGCCCTATTCCGCTATTTCGGCCTTCTAGTAGAGGCCGAATCCAAAGGTCGAAATGATGGCAGCGGGAGCGCTCCCAGCGACCAACCTGGGAACCCCGTTTTTTCAGCTGGGAATACAGCAGTTGCTCAGAAGCGCACTAACAGGGCAGAATCAAGCCCAGGAATAAATAACACCTCAGATGCAAGCATAGGCTTTGTAGGTCCAAATGCTAAAGAAAACTATTGCTGCAGCGCCAACCAGAACAAGGGCGCAATAGACGGTTCGGTAGGAAACGCGGGCAACAAAGAAATGAGTGACAAGGCCGGTTCTAGCCCTCAGACAGATTGCGCGTTGGGGAATCAGGCAGAGCTTACGAGCCAGAAAGGCTGCAGTGAGGTTTTGTGTCAACGCATTGACGAAACTAGCGAAGGTCCTCCTATGATGCTGCTGAGAAACACTAGAAGTCAGGAAGTTAAGGTGATACTCTGCGGCACAAATCTGGAACGCGAGTCAACTGGCGCAAACGCGGATGCTCCAAGCCAGAGCGGAGCGTTAGTTGAAAAATAGCGACGTCACACAGGTTGTCTCTATAACCCGGAATTGCAGTAACGCTGCTCTGATGCAGAATTCACAACAGAACTGTTATGCTCGGCAGAAAAATTCAAGTGCAGGCGAATTGTTTCGGTTTTTCGTCGGGCCGTGGCCCACGGACAGCGCTTTCTGAGAGGTCACTTATAAGCGAGGAATGCGGTCCAGCGCTGCATCGAAACAAAGTGCAGCTCAATTTTAAGCAAAATCACAGCGGCTAAGGACAGATCGCAGGAAAATGAGCCATCGTGCTCGGAGGAAATAGCAGCGAACGGTTTGTCAGGTGAGCCGTCGCGCACAATGGGATCAAAGCACACGTACGTAGTGTCGCTACGGCAGAAAACGCCTTTGAGAAATGATATATAGGTCAGCCGTTGGTGCTGTGGCGAGGGCCGGCAGCTTAACACGTGACGGCAACGCGATAACTGGAGCAGCGTGGAACAGATCCACTAGGGCAGCTTCCAAAACGTGGCGGCACGCAAAGCAAACTAATTTGAATGGTTGCGCTAAAACGGAAAAGTGCATAAGAAGCTTGTCCGTTTAAGGGCCACCAATCCTCACAACTGCCCGAAATTGCCACCCGCCGCTGAAGAGTTTGCAGGTTTCTCATGAAAGCCAATTTGACGGAGCGTGCCCTTGCAAAGCGAAAGCCATTGGGGTCACTGCTGGGGCACAGCAGTAGTAGTCCTAGGTCAAGTGACGAGCGCGGTGGGCTACAGAGAAGGGCGCACGGTCGCCACACGAAAGGATGCCGCAGAGCGCGCTCGAGTCGAAGCCGACACGACATGCAAGGCACCAAGAGAAGAGAAAGCGCCCCTCTTGCTTTAGGTTTTCGAAGCGCTACCCAGGCTTTCGATGCACATCCAAGAGAGGCGGAAATAATCTGCCTCTCAACTTTTGTGAAGCCTCGGCTGGTAGAGCGAACATCCGACACCGGCCGCACAGGGCGCGGCAGAAGAATGGCAGATTCCAAGAATAAGTTTTCCTTGTATCTACTGTTTTATTTTAACCCGTTTCCTCAACGGTAGACAAATGGAAGCAAACAAGGTTTTGAGCCTTTTGCCAGAGTGGAGTTGGCACTTTTCGTTAACTTTCGCTTCAGTGATGTAGGCGCTTGTTTTTATATAACCTATGTATGGCACAGTTAATAGTGTAGCGCAAACGAGCGCTGTAGCAACGACCATTTCCTTTGTCAGCTGTAATCTAACCCGAGCGATCACCATGCTGTGTTTTGTTCCTTTTCTTTAACGGCATCAGTTATGTTCATGGGCGTTCGGAAGGGAGGCAAAGGGGGGCGGTAGCGGTTACCATACTGTGTTTTGTTCCTCTTTTTTCACGGCATCAGTTATCTTCATGGGCACTCGGAAGAGGGGCCTTGGGGGGGGGGGGAGGTACTATAATTTTGGGTATTTTTTATGCCATAGAAGAAAACACTACACAACTTGATTAGCACGCTCATCATGTTTAGACATTTGATGCAAATTGCTTTGCAGCATGCACTTGACGAGCATTGGTTTAGCTGCGCTGCGCATTGCGAGTGTCCCGCTGACGAGCGGAAGTACAGCGAAGTCACTCATGGACCACTGTGGCGTTCTCTCGCGTGGGTGCCTCGAGATGACTTTAAACGTAAATTTTGTTTGGTTCGTTTGGTGGGTTGTGCGCGTTAAGTTTGAATGTAGTACTCGTTAGGCGCTAATGCCCGCAAACATGGTGCCACGAGCGAAGGCTCTTTTGGCCATTGTAGCTTAGGTAGCTGGCGTAAGCTCATAGATATGCTACTTTTGTAGGCGCATTACATTCTGCAGTATGCTGCTACTTCTGCAGTGCTTGTTGTGCAAGTTTTGCATATTTATATCAGGTGTAGTGTTTGCTGTCATGCAGAAGAAAAAATTACATGATTGCACTTAAGTCTGCTTAAGAGCGGAAACGCATAGCTTTTCTCTATCCTCTCTCTCTTTGGTCATTTTTTGTTTTTATTTTCTTTTAATTGTTCATGTTTTGTTTCTTAGGTTTTTAAATTCAGGTGTTGGGATCCTATTTTTGTTTACTTTTGTTTTTTATTGTTGTTAATATTACTCTTTATTTTTTATTTTTCTTCATTTTTGGTTTTTATTTCATTGTGTAAACGTTGCTTACCAGCTGTTGCTTAATCAACTTTTACATTTTACTTCATTTACCATGCAACTTATGACTGACAGTTCGTGCGGACAGCTTCCGCCCATGCCACTCATGAGCCAAGAGAGCCTTAGGCCTTAATAGAAGGCCGCATCATCAGTTGTGCTAGTTCATAATAGCAAATAGCTTGGGGCAAAGCTTAAAGCGTCTGTCTCACCTCGCCGTTGATTCCTCGCTCTCCGGGTGACATCGAGAATAGTTTCAACTTGTCCGACCGATTGCAGACCAATTGTAATTTTTCCTCTCTCTCATCGTTTCATGCGTGATACTTTGAAGAGGTCCGAACACCTGCACCTTGCATCTGTTACGCATTTCGTGTTAGCTGAGGGATAATTTCGTATCAGTTCAGGCTTTTTTGAGAGGGATCTCTGGACGGAAGTCAATATTGCTTTTGTGTTGGTCTGGCGGGACGGGTGAGATCCTCACAGCACTTGCTTTTGTTGTGTGGCTTGGAATTTGTTGTCCCGTTTGGCTCGCCACGCAGAGATCACAGAGCTGGACATCCCTAGGCGATGAAGAGAGACCTGGAGGACTACAAAAGTACTATAAAAGTAAAACCAATCTATCTATCAATAAAAGTACTATCTACTTATCTATCAACAGAACGAGGGCTCATTCTCGCACATCCAGTTAGCGGAGCTGCGTAGGAGCAGCTAATCTTCCGGACGCGTTGTCTGGCGGGGGCAGTGGTGTTATGCCCGAGCTCTGTTGATTCTTAATTAGATTAAGAAGTGGACTCTTGTCCGGCGTAGTCACAACAGCGGATACTGCAATCCTCCCATGAAAGCAGCCATGACAAAGATATTTGCCAAGGCCAGCCGTTCTTCACGAACAATTTGTCGAACAATGTCAGCCATGGGCATAGGAGCAGCGACGTCATCACTCGCGACGGAGGCGACGTTCGATATGCGCCCAAATTTCGGGACGATACGACAAAGATTCAAGGCCTCAAGCGTTCCAACGTGCCTGATAACGTCAGCAGTATTGTTCAAACTTTCTTTGCTGATAAAATTAAAATCACCTTCAGCGATCCCTTTAAGAAAGTGTACAACTTTACCTTCTTCCGACGTCCGTGCATCTACTAGCTAGCCCAACTTTATGATGTCTTTTATGTGCGTGGTGCAAGTCTCACCACGCAATTAGTTCGCCCAACTTATACACTCATTGAACTCACCGACCAACGGGTGACAGTGTTCGCAAACAGTCTCTCCAACTTCACAGTTTAAAGACACACTTTCCGTGGTCATACTGACAGCTCACAATATATCGCCCCCTGTTTTCCCGTCGGTATCAGCCGCGTATCTGCCTGAAGGGTGCATATTGCACACTGATGCATCACATATTGCATAGCGGGGACTTACTGTGGACTATAGTCCCTCCAATGCGCATCTCAACTCTCGCGCGACATATACCACGGATACGAGCACTGTCTTGGCGTTGGGACTTAAAGCCATTTACAATGCCATCTCTTCCCTTCCGCTCAATTCCACGTTCAATACAGTTGATATTTACACCGACTCCCTCGCCGCCCTTAAATGGCTTATGCCTGTTCGACGCATATTCCAGATTGCTCAACAATACATCTGCTCTGCGCAAAGAACCAATGTCCTGCGGGCGTACACTGTATTCGCGGCCATGCTTCCACCCACATAACATTCAAGCGGATGCTATGACTCACCTTGACACATTAGAAGACCTTCCCCTCTTCTCACAGGTATGTTCCTGCACAATGCTTCTGATCCCCAAGTTCTGCTCCAGCGAACACGCGTTCTAATTCCTTCGTGTTCGCAACCTCTTCCCCGTAGTCTTACTCGGCAGGAGGAGGTATGCGTGCGCCGGATTCGGGCAGGGGTGGCTCTGACACCCTCTATGCGTCATCGGTGGCGTTAAAAAGATCTGCCAGCAACTCAAAGGTGCCCTTACTATGGTGCTGCACCGGACATGTTTGATGTGCGGCACTTGCGCACGTGCCCAACGACGGCTCCTATTAGAAAACGGCTCCTCAGGGAGGTTGGCCTGCGGTGGAACTGCGAACGTATGCGAAGTGTGCTATGAACATTCACTCCTTCTTCCAACTTTCTATCTCCTTTCTATCTCCTGCATTTCATTCCTCCTTTCTCAACTGATGCCTCATGGCACACCTCTCGAAATAAAAATCGTTCACGTTGAAGCAAGGTTTGCTCGGCGTGTTTCTTTTTGGGAGATCGGTCACCAAAGGACTTCTTTATTTCTTCAGTAAAACGGTCCCACGTAGTGAGGTAGTCATGGTTGTAGAGCCAAATCAGAGCAGTTGCTTCCAAAAAGAACATGACGTTAGCATCCCAACGATTGTACCGGTTCCCCCGAAGAGGAACAACCACACGTGGTCGTTGTGATCAGACCCTCTGAACTCCAAATTTCGCGCACTGTACTCTACCAATTGAGCTGCCGCGGCGATGGTATAATTTTCTACTTTCGAGGGAATTTCTGTTTCATGTAACCTACCCTCCAGACTGTTCACTAGCGGCACCCTCATCCATAGCAGCAACAGTATTACGTCCTGTATTACCGCGAGTGACAGGTGGAGCGTGATCGAACGGTGAGGATGAAAGCTGTGCAAGAACCCTTATATGCTACCTATGGCATCAAGACTGCCAGAGCCGAAGCGCTTGTTACGGTATTCAGCAGACAGAGGATGGCAAACGAGTGGCTTATGACATACATGAAAGAAGCCAACAGTCACTGAAACCAAGGAAAGCAAAAAGGGAATGCTTAAATTTTTTATCTGTTTTGTTAATGATTGGGAAATTACTAGTTTAGTAAATTTATTACTGGAATATAATTGATAAAATATTATTGTTGTTTATTCTGCTTTCTTGTATGATGTAGACAGATGTAAGATGTAGACAGCTACTGCGAGAGCAAGGTCTAGGTCTGAATGATCGGCGAGTTGTGCCATGGAGGCTGTCCAATTTTGTTATACCGACGATAGTTTTTCTTTCTTAATTACCCAAATTTTACTTATAAGAAAACAGAAGGCCATGGTGGAGCGTTATTCGAAATTTTTTCTGCCTTTCATTGGCTTGTATCGCGAACTTTAGGTGCGAAGAAATTAAAATGAAAAAAAAGCTAGGAGTGCGAAAACTAAAGGTAACAGCAAAATACTTAAACGCTCGAAGAATTATTCTTTACGACTACAGAGAGCGGTGACCTCTAACTACACTACAAGGCTCCCCTACCAACAAAGGGGTGTTTTGACGAACTGAAAAATAAATATACGAAAAATGTCAGTAAGTCTAGTGCTGCACATACACAACGCAAATAAGCATCCTTATCCAGAACTTTTTAGACACTTGCTTCAGAGCAAATAAAAACTTTACCAAACTAATTTTCATTTACATACATCAAGAACAGCCTCCAAAACCGCGCAATACTGTTCGGTTGAGTCGAACGCCAAATGGGCCTTGCTCCAGCCGCACAAAAGAGGCACGCGTTGTGTCCACTGGATAATATCTTGAATTCACATTGATGAGTGAGAGGACTGGAATAACTGCATGCAATTTTGCCGAGATATAGCGTTCAATGTATAGGCAAAACAAAAGTGTCTATTATTAGCGGGCAGCTATGCCGCCCGACACATCAACGCCCGAAAGCCTGAAATAATGTTTCTAGAACCAGTTACAATAAATCAAGGCATTACGGTATTTTCATCGCTGAAAAATTACAAAGCTACACATGTGTAAGAGAGAGACGGGCTAGTTGGTGGCTATTGGTAGAGTGCATCTTGAAACCGCGCAAAAAAAGAGAAGGGACGAGGAAGAAACCAACAGGACAGAGCGCTCTGTCCTGTGGGTTTCTTCCTCGTCCCTTGTCTTTTTTTTTACGCGGTTTCAAGATGCACGCTACGTATGTGCCAAGCTCCAAGATATACCAGATAAAGCTTGCCATAGGCATTCAAGAAACTTTGTTTCTCCGCATTTCCCCACGTCATATGCAAACAAAAAAATGCAAACAAAATAAAATGAAAAATTGCCGCTTGATATCAACCGTTTCTTTATTACTTAAGGCTTAATCGCTTGGCATTGTTCAAAAATTGGTTCATTATTAAAGTAGAGGCAGAGCATATTTGTTAATTTCTTCATAAGTGCGACGTAGATCCCGGTTTCTAGCTATTCTTGCTGAATCTTCCAAGCTTAAGCCATTATTCTTTCTCGAATGTGGAGCAGAGTATTTGGACCGCTGTCACATTGTTTTTATGCCAATTAAACTTCTCTGTATTGATTGCAATGCAAAGTATATAATTTATGCTGATGATGCCATTCTTTTTTTAAGAGCGCTGTGTTGGTTCTTACTACTCGCAATCGAACGTTTCTTCTCCGTGCCAGATTTCAAGGTGACGGCCGGTCATGTCATCAAAGTGCTGCAGCAATTTGCAAAATGTGGCCCCCATCATGTCACCAGGCGCACAGTCGTCGGATTGTTTCTGTTTGTCTCCTCTGCTGGCGTTCCACCTGAGCGGGTGCTGAGTCAGGCCCCACTTGAAGGTCGCCATTGGTGACAAAATTGTGGCTCAGAGCGTTCGGAGTGATGGTAAATAAATGGGCGCAAATCGGCGCACAAATCTGTTAGTCGAGTTGAAACCTGGTTTGTGTGAGGTATTCGCACCGGCGACCTTCTGACCTCGAAACCGTGATGGTGGGGCGATCTTTGGAGGGCCAGAGAGATGCGGGTGGTACCAAACGAATCGCCGTTTCATGATGTACACGTTGGTATCGGAATTTGGCACCTGGGAGTGAAAATTGGATGTAACGAATTTGAGCCTCGGATAAAACGAAGGTGCACATTAATAATCATCGTCAATATTATCTCAAAGCATAGTCGAAAAAATAGGGAAAAACAACTTAGCGAACGCCCGATCTTCGTTTGATTTCGGATTCGCCAAGCATTGTTTAATTTTTTTTTTGCAGATATTTCACGTGGTGACCTTGAAATCTAGGCAACAGTACTTCTCAATAAATAAGTGCTCTGACAATAAGCTATTAATTCCAAATTCGCGTTAATAAAACCAAATTAGTTCGGTTTCAGGGCCGTGATAAACTCTTCTCACACCTGCAAGTTTATTTAAACAACACCGAAATAGAATTCGTCAATTTTTTCAAGGCACTGGGACTTTTCTTTGCATATATATTTAGTGGAATATGACCATATGAATCACGGAGTAATTATAATTTCTGGGAAAGTTGGTATCATGTCACCCAAATCGTTTACTTTGCCGACCTCTTTGAGTATTCTACTCTACAATTCCTTATTTTTTACTGTACTTGACTACGGTTCCCTCGTATGAGAAACAATCGCAGCTGAAAATATTATTCAACTGAGTGTTTTGCTGAAACGAATAAAACGCATTCCGTTCGAGGTGCCATGTTTTTACCACACCGCAAGTATTTTCCAGAAATGCAGAATTATACAATTTAAGTCTATGTATAGCTACATGTGGGGTCAGAAATATTAACTCGAAATAATTAAAAATGATGAGGCTTTTATTAGACTGACTGAGTTAGAACAAAACAAAACAATGTATGATATCCGTGGAGAAGAGCCTGGGAGTGGTATGAAATGTCTGAGGAATTATGGCCATGAAATGGTGCAATGCATACTTTGCGTATGCTGTTGAAGGAGGCACCGTAACAATCTTGCGCCTCCAATATTTCTCTCGAGCAATTACGCCAAAGATAGGTAAAGTAGCTTGCTTGCAATGGCAATTTTGCCGACTAATGTTAATTTCACTAATTTTATAGATACATTCACGGCAGTAGTCCTTCTCCTTTTTGCGTGCTGTGCACTACTACTGCCTTTTAGTGTAGAATAATTTTTCTGTGTCCTGGTGCTGATTTTCCAACTGCATATGTAAGATATGTGATGCATGCGCATTAATGAAATTTTCTTTTCCTGAGCACAAGTGGCCATATATTTGTTTTTTTTTATAAGAACCGAGAAGAAAAAATGATTGCAACTGCCAACCACAGATAGAGACGACTGAAACCACTTTAGTGCATTCTTTGCATCTGTGAAAGTGACGGATGCCTCAAATGCACAGAGCAGGAATTTACGAAATGTATGTCTTCGAGCATTTTTGTGAAATAAGCCTAATTAGTGCCTACTTTTGTCAAACAAATAATATTGCACTCTTTTAACATAGACTAGGTGATGAACCAATAAGTAAGATGATGTCCGTAAGCCACATTGCAGTAGCTTATTAGCTGATCAATTATTTTAAGTAAATAATTTCAGGCATGTTATCATTCTTTTGTTTAATAATGCGTCAGATTCTAAATGCCTGATTCCGAATCCTAATGAGACGTAATGTCACAATATCTCTATATAAATTGCGGAGAATTCATGCAGAAGCTATCGCAGGGCTGGAGAAAGGAGTCAGCCACTGCGTTTATTCAACTGATAAGGAGTGCACATTCCCTGGCGAAATACACACAGGTACGAACACATTTTGAGCTTTTAGGAAATGTTTCAGTTATTTTAAGAGCCATATTTTTCATAACTGCGGGCTGTTTCTATTTATAGTCGCACGTCTTGGATGTAGGCTGCACCATGTTTTTCGAGTCCTCTAAAGCTGCGCATTTCGTTTTCTGCCACTTTTTTTATGAATATCTGGTAAATGATATGCTATGGGGCCGCACAAAAATCCTAAAACTGTGGCACAATTATACGTTCCTATAATTTTTACTCTTACCTTGGCCTAAATTTGCAGTACAAGAAAACCTAATGGCAAGTGTTATTTAATTAGATAATTATGTCTACAATTTCATTATTTTACACGTCGTGTATCATAAAATTTTTTTCCAGAAAAATGTCGTTTCCATAATTTTCAAAACCATGTTTAGTAATTAGCTGCAGTGCAATTTTATTTAGCCAGAGCATACCACCCAATAGCAATGAATGCATTTATTGTGTAGGATGAAATATCAGCAACAAAATACAGGCGTGAATTTTGCAGCAGTGCTTCCAGAAATGAGTGCAAACAAATAATTCATAAACGGGCTTTTTGTCGCGACATCTATAGTTTGCACTGTGCAGCAGTGATTGCATCCAAAAAATAAAAAATATCTATAAGAGAACTAAGGGTTATATATCTCCGTTGTAAAAAAAGTGATGGGAACAAAGCATTTGAAGAAATCGTGCATAAAATAAACAAACGGTGTTCGTCTGTATGCTGAAAAAACTTGAAACTTCACTCGTGAGCTCGTCGTACGAACATAGTGCTTTATAGACATCATGCACGCGAATTGAAACCTGGTCGTTTTGAGAGACAGTGACGATAGCAATACGCTCACATGAACTGATGTTTGGAGGGAATAGTGTGCGAAATTCTCACTGACATCAGGAGAGGCCAGAGCCAAGAAAATACTGCCTTCAATAATACACACGCACGGAAGTCGCAGTCGAGTTAACAACAAATGTAAACTGAAAGTATAAGATTCAAGCCGTGAGCAGCCTTTACGTCGGGCTTCACTCCGTACGAATAACGATCTGAAGTTCCACTCTCTGAAATGCAGAATGGTCGAGAGGCACTTGTCCGTTTTACAGATGGCGTTACTTTTCCTGAATCTATGACAAGTAGTGATGCTACAGCCGACAAAAATCAGAGAAAGTTTACAAGAGGAGTGCCCTGATGCAGATAGTCTCAAAGGCGATGAGAGGTTTAGAGAGCAGTACATAGAATATGCCCTCGATCTGGATAAGAAGCCAATATTACGTGGTCTTCATTCTGCGCGAGACGCACGTATCTCTAATCGGCGAGCCAGATTACCATCTGTACCTCAGAGATGATGATAGGTAACAGTACGCTGGTACCTTTTGCCAAAATTTGAGTGTAAATCAGTATGAAGAGAGCTAACGAGCTTGGGAAAGCGTTCACGTCCTCGAAAACACATTTGAGTTGAGAGCAGCAACCTCTATGAAGAACTCAAAGAGAACAGGAAAAAGCGAGAGAAAATCCATGCCGCCTTCCAACCCCTCCGAAAAGTATCTTACAAGGTAAATTCAAACGCAAAACGGTAGCTTAAATGTCCCTTGTTGCATTGCTATTTTTTTGACATTAAAATGATACACCGGCCTCATTGCCTCAGTAGAGTTACCGTTCGCCTACCAGTCCTATAGGTCGAGATTCGATTCCTGCAGCGGCGCCGTTTTTTGTGTCGATGTAAAATACGAAAGTGCCCGTATGCTGTGCGGGGCCGGCGTAGGTTAAAGAAGCCTAGAGGACGTGAATGGGTCAGGAGCTCTTCAATACGACGTGCCTCTAAGCCTATGTGCCGCTTCGGCACGTTTAACCCGACTGTTTAATTGTTTACACCCATGTAGGTAAAATGGATATATCAGACTTATTCGAATATTCTTCTCCCTTTCCGACTTTTCCCTCTTTAATAACATTGACTAAAAGGAAATATTACATGCCATCGGCTTGATTAGTATGACGCAAATAAATGCTTGGAAGAACAATTTCTCGCATACGATAGTATGTGATCACTGATGGAAACAGACTGAACAGCGCTAACAGGTAGGACATAAAAAAAGAACAAAGACACAAATGCTTGTATGGTCGTGAGAACTAAGGCCGTGCCATCGCAAAATCTTGTCTGCATACTAAACCTTGCAAGCTTCTAGTTGATGTCCGTATTAATTTCTACTTCGAGCTCTCCACTCAGAGGCCGGAAGCTCAGAAGGGGTAGAACTTGATCAATTTGATTTGGCTTTGTAAGTAAAGAAAATCTTAAAAGATGAAGGTAATTTTTTCCAACAGCGCTCATTTCGAGCTCAATTTCAAGCACTGTAGAATTCAGTATTCATGTTCAACGGTGTTTTCTTGCGGATGCTTACAGTGCAGACGAAAAAAAGTAATATATTTTTTAAAAAATGAACGAAGACATGGAAGGAACCGCGAGAACAGGCTGCAAAATAGAGTATCTCCGATCGGGATCTCTGAGTAATCAATTCTGCACCTATCTATGTCAAATATTAAGTCGCACCGGTGCTTAAGGTCTCTGAGTCTCAGCAGTGTGTTATCTGACTTTATCAGGCCAACTCTTTGTTAGAAGTGACCTGCTCGGGCCGGTTAAGGTCTGTAACTCGAGCAAGCGCCAAGACAAACTCACAAGAGGGCTGCAATATCCGGAGAGCTCGTTTCGTTTTCTGACTTGAGCAGAACACAGCTGCTGAGGCAGGCAAGGCCTAAAATTTATGTCGTTCGGAAATGCGCGCGCCCGCTAGAGTGACCAAAGAGATCAACTAATTATGCTTACACCCGCCGCCTACGCGATATTCGCGCGGGCCTTATTGATGATCTTGACTCTACGACCGAGGCCGGCCGCATTAGAGACAATGATCGGTGGCGTGGCCCGCTCCGCCGGAAGCTTGCCGTCTTTGTCGCGCAAACGTTGGAAGTTGCCATGGTGCGTATCGAGTACCACCGGCAAGGCAGTGGCCCAGTGCTTCAGCTGTGACAAGGGTTGCTCTGGCCACTGGTTTCCAGGCTGTGCGCTGACTTGTCGGCGATGCCTTGATAGTCAGAGCGCCACTTCATGCGCACCTCCAGGGAGGTGGAGAATAAAACAACGCGGAGGTGACGTACAGCATGGCTGCTTTATCTGCAGGAATTGAAGTAATCAGCGGTAGTAAGGCTGGCAGAGTCAGGCAACCATATCGATTCATGGAAGTGGCCCACACTGGGCCACTATTAAGGACAGGACATTCGCGGCAACGGTCTAATTTAGAAAACTTATAAATGACTGCTGAAAAAGCCCATGTTTCGAAACGTATTTTGATAAAGATACAGAAAAAAACGTTAAAATTTCGGCGACAGCCTCTTCGAGAAAAAGAGAAGAGCTGCCTGGAATAATTTAAATATGCTAGATGAGAGGCAATTATTTCTAAAAAGTTCCTAATTAAATGTGGGCAGGAAGCTCACTTCCATATTCGGATAGAAAGATATCTCAAAATGGTGCAACGCTCGAGCATATGCAGATTCCTCGCTTTTTTTAAAAAAACTCATCTCTATAAAAATGACAGGCTATATTTACATTTCATTCACGGCAGCAGCAGGATCTTATTCGTTGTTGGCGACTGGTTTTACAAATTTTTCATGCATGAACGACTGAACTGAGGAACATATATGATGATTGATTAAATTTTGTGTCTTTTTTTTAGCGGACACGCAAAAGTCGATTTTGCTGGGATCAGAACCTCTGCTAATATTAGTGTTAAGTAGAAGACAGCGGTGTGCGGGCAGTGCCGCGGGACGGAGCACTCGCGCTAGGCGGTGCGGCGTCGAGGATGACCTTGAGAAGCGCTCATTCTAGGCACATGCACGCAAGAGAACTTTGCATACACGCAAGGGACTACTTGGCTAGGCTCTGAACAACGGAATTATTGGCCTTGCTCTAATAACTAACGCTGTTTAGACTAGTTACCTTCAAACTATAAAAACCCGTGAATGCTCAAACCTATAATTTAAGCACAGTGCGCAACCTTCGCCTTCATCTATTCTTCGCTTCATCATACTCATCAGCATCGTGCGACCGTCGTCCTCATCTGTACATACATGTATTCATCATCGCCGCTCACCTTCGTCTTCGGAGCAGTGTCCGCGATTCTTGCGGGTGTGAATAAAGCTTGCTCCGTCCTGTCTCACAATAATTCTAAAGGAACATTAGGCGGCCCTCTCAAAACATGGTTCTACGCACTGCAACAAGCTGTCTCGCAAAATAATAATGCGATTTCCTAGTCGCGAGTTAATCTTCACAATTTTGTGCACCAAATCTATTAGTTTCTTTCCGTGTGACTCGGACAATGCAATTACTAAAAGGCATTTAATATGATGGGTCACTGCAAAAAGAACTTTCAATGTGGCGGTAGCTTCTTGTTTTTAAGCGAGATTTTTTGCCTCAGGGCATCAATGATAAGCGAAAGTGTCATGAAAGATGTAGTAGTGATTAAATTAATTGAAAAAGTCTAGCTGATTTGATGAAATCTAGTAGAAAACGTTGGTACGGTCCCTGCGTCCAGGCAATATATGAACCAGGGTTGCTTGGTGAAAGACCCGCTCCTTTTTTAAATGGACTTAGCTAGTCAAGTGCAATTTATAACTTGTAAAGCTTATTTTCTTCTGACGAAAATTAACACCTTGTCACCTATCGAGCACCATTTTTTGGAATGCAAGTCATTTCATGTTGTAGATAGCTCCGAAGGTCCGCTGCAAAACCAACTTTTTTTATCAACTGGAGGCAGATGCACGTTCGAGGCGAAAAAAGCCCTGCTGTAGGAACTTCCATCTGTTTTCTGTTTTTTTTTATTACGTTCTACCTGCACAACTAAAGTTATTCAGGAAATATAGAATTCTGTGATGCTTCGGGCGAAAATGCAAAACGCCAGCAAGCGATGGTCGTTTCTCAGCTATGGGCATGTGCTTATAGTCAGCAGCAATAGATGTTCTTCATGTCTGCACATTAAGAATTCTTCACCTAGGCAAGGCGTTTCCTGCAAAAGAATGGCAAGCGGAGATAGGAGTTACGTTTGCATTCACATGGAACTAAATTTCGAGTTGCGATTTCAGCGCGGTGTATCCTTGAGATGTCCTCGGGCTGCGTGAAGTTTTAAAATGGCACTTCTGTTCCAGGTTTACGTCACACGGATCTCGAGAAAATACGATAAGGACTCACCATGACCCATTCACTAAATCGTTCCCATTGTGTTCTCTTAGTGGTGCACCTTCTCATTGCAGGGTAAGTGGAAGTCCGAAGCACCTACATTCCTCTTTTCACGTGCAATGGGCACATTCTCATTATTAGTTTAAATTGCACATAACCATTCTTAAGGAATATTTTTCTCGAAAGCAAGAGGAAAACTACATAATGGATGAATTCAAGCTTATGGTTTTATTTGCGCAACTTCAGCTATAAAAAGAAATCAGCTGTAGCGAAGCGCATTCACACGGCGCACTTAGACAAGATGACTCCAGAGGCCTTTTATATTTACAGCACGCCTAGGCAATAACGAGACAAGGCTTTGAGCTCGGAATACTTTGCAGTGTTTAAAAAATATTCCCCGCCAAAATCCTGGGTGAAAGTTCAAACAACCACGCTGTCTGCGACATTCTTGGGCCAACAACCACGGATTACGAAGTTAAGGCACACGATGGTGATTTTACTGCGGTGTATTTCTATTTAGCAAGAATTACTTACGGCTCCTCCTCCAACGAATGTATTATTTCTTTTTGCTCAGAATGCGTTTCGTAATCTTTCAGGGATATTTTCACTGCTCGCCTTACGGACGGTATGAGACGGTATTTTTTTCCCTTTCCATAAGAGCGTAGATGTCAAGGATAAAAAAGGAGAACGCGGAACGGCTATCTTCACCTTAGCTACAACGCCGCTCTTCCATGTCATCTCATGTAATAAAAGCCAAGTGCGCAAACATAAAGACATTCAACGAAGGAAGGGGCGTAGGGACGAGCACAAATATTCGACTTATTTTATTGCTTTCGTAGTAAAAATTTATATCAGGACTGATAAAAACGCCTCAAAAAGAGGAATAGAGAGACAAGACTCTGCGCATGTCATTCAAAATGCTGCAGAAATTTGCTCCCCAGCTTATGAAAGGACTCTCACGCTTCACTCATGCAACCGTCAACAGTTCTCTTGATGTGGTACGCCTCCAAGAACTAACATGCTACTCTGCTCCTGTTTAGGCTTATAATTTTGACAGCCTCAAGTTGTGGCTTGCAACCTTTGAATGTAGTGCAAGGCACGGTCAAGTGTGCGTTTTCTTCATTTTGGATCGATGCGAATGTCCCTTGAGCGAGGAATGCCACAGTGGCCCGTCTGGCCTATGTAGATCCGTTCACAATTCAGCGGAACTTGGTGGACGAACGAAGTGGGATATTTCACAAACGTTTTCGCACGGTTCATTCCGCATTCACGGTGTCGAGCTTTTTGGTTAGTGGAACCAACGAAACTCACGCAGGACAAGACAAAGAGGCACAATCTGTGCATTATGAACCAACTAGCCTAGAAATTTGCTGTGTCGAGGTCCTTGGCCACGTGGTTTGGTCAATATACGGTAAGCATCCGTGGTGTTGAAAAAAAACCACAGGGATGCCGTGCCTATTTGCCCTTTTCAGCATACGGCGCGCCAGTTTGTGGATATAGGCACGTCCATGGGTTTTGTATTTCCAAGCGCCCGCTTATTCCTGCTGCCGCGTTTTCTAATATTGTCTGTTTTTGAAGACTCACCACCGCCGAGATAGCCGTGCAAAAGAAGCCGTTTGAAAGCACCGTTTCAACCAGATTGTGAAATCTAGACTGTCTGACAAAATTAGTCTGAGCTGACTGTAGGGTCTACCGAGCTTACACCTCTCTTCACAGTCTTGGAATGAGCCGAATCATAGGGAAGCAACTCTTTTTGTGATAGTGGCGTTTAATGGCAGCACATATAACGGGCGCCTAAATTTCGTGTCTAAAAACTGCAACGAACCTTTGTTCGGTTCTCCGTGCGTTAAAACCAAGCCCTCCCTATTACTACATGAGAATATACTTCGATTTCTTCGTATACCTTGCACAGCCGAGCCTGGAAAAATCGATACCGGATACATGAAAGAAAGAATACATTTATTGACAAAAGGAAGGCCCAGGGGCGCTGCAATGCGAGGGAGGAAAATAACAATGAGACGGCGAGGTCTAGTTCTCTAGCATAGTAGCAACTCGATGTATTGGTTTCCACACGTCATCAAATAGAGCTAGCCCTTTAAGGCGAACCTCCATGACCTCGTAAATGCGTCATCCGGGCTACTCTTAGGAAACGGCAAGTGATCCTACGACAGTAGTGCTGCGGTTCGCGTTTACTTGTCTGTATGGCAAAGTACTCACAATGACACACTAGGTGCGCAATACTGGGAACGGCTTGTCTCCAGTGCGAGCATAGGGCAATTGTGGATCAGGTGGTTGTTCATCTTTGGTTGTCTTCTGGTAGAATTTCTTGTAACGTGTCCAGTGGAGTACACCTTCATTGTCAGGTTTGCTGGCTATAGCGTTGTTTAAAAACACTTCCGAGGTTCTGGCGAGCTTGGAAGGGTTGGAGCCTTGAATTATAGTTTATATGAGTTAGTCAGCCAATCCCCTTCAAAATACGCATAATACAGGCTATAGTTATTGTTTATCGAACTCCCAATTATCGTACCATTAGACATAGTGCACGGCGCACCAGACATTTCCTGTGGCCTTTAACGTAATGTGCACTTATCGCTTTTGGCTTTCTGTGATCGTGGGGTTTAATGGCAGGTGATATGACGGGCGCCTAAATTTAAGTTATCTAAAAAAAATCTGTGAAGGTGGGATGACTCCGCGGCCTTAAGCACATGCTGACAACGCTGACGCTATGAGACCGCATGACAGGGGAATCTCAGCTTTGCTTGAGGGAAGCATTTGGGCTCATGTATCCATTTTCCAGGCTACTTCACTGCCATACACCGAAGCAAACCTAGCTAAACCAAGTGGCGGCCTTCCCCTGGCGTGAATCACTGCCGGAGGCGTTGCCGAAAAAACCGCACGATAATTTAAGAAGTTAGCCCATTAATAATGAACTGACAATAGGATAAGACATACTGAGATGGTCATTCGCTAGTACCAATGCAATATTCAAAGCGGCTTTGATTCAGAGCAGGTTAGGCCTAGCAACGCCTAGGGAGCGGTGCACTTGCCAGGACGCCGGCGGGCGCCTCGTCACAGTAAGGACAGATAGAGGGGATGCAATGTATTCTTGCTTCCAGGCTACATATAGGACCAACTATTGCCATATTTTGTATACCGAATTATGAGTACATTGAACTATTTTGAGAGCCTTTTCGGGTTCCTGTATATCGTGGTTTCATTGTATTTTACACCATTTCAAAACATCGACTCATGGATGGCCACTGACTTCCTTTCCTTTTTCAGACTGTTAGCGTGTCCGGATATTAGAGTGCCAAGCGGATACACGTCTTGCAATGAGAATAAAGTAAGTGTTCATGGCTGTTTGATTATTGGGTCGAGGTTAATAAATTCTAATTCGTAAAAAAGAGCCGCACGTGGCCAAAGAGGCAATATCATCACCAATTCTGGCTCCCTTCCCCCTTAATTAGACACGTCCAGTCGAGTAGGCAAAGGAATAAACTGTTAAAAATCAGATAACATCTGAGAGCAAACCATGAAGTATGGGTGGCAATGACCGCTCATGAAAGAGCGCCTACGTGCCTTAAGGCGTCAATTGCTAAATCGTTCCTCAAACGATGTAGGCTGCATCAAAACTGCAAATTAAGCTGGTTGGGGAAGCTGGAGGAAGCTTGACCTTGGGGCGAATCTGCAAAAGAATCATCAAGAAAATGCAAAAAGAGGCCCTTTCAGAGAACTGTGATGGATTGTAGAAAAGGATCGCGGAGTCACATACGTTCGGGGGGGTTTCACACTGTTTGAAGAAGATTGATGATAAGCATGGGCTAAAGTCGTTTCGAAAGCAGACGATAAGCTGAAAAGATATGTCCAGCGGTGAGGAAATGGTTTACGACAGTGGAAATTGACACCAGGAGCGGGTGCAGTATTCGTCTTAGTGGCTTTCATGCCACACAGAGCAGATGTATTTAATCAAATTCCTCTTTTCTGGTGTAAGACCAGGGTTTTGTTATTACACGTCTGAAAGACTATCGAGATTCTCCGTGCAATCCACCTTGCTCTAATGTCTCTCTACACTGATCGCATAGCAGGAGTTGTCACCAGATTTGAAAACACGCGAATAGTGTTCAGGAACCCGAACCAAGTGTCGCAAGAAGTGGTTCAAGCATTTTTTACTCCTAGAAGACAAAAAAAAAACGTGCGCTGGAAAGCCTTCAGTGAACCCCCTTAAAATTGAGATTTCGCTCGTGCAGTTTATGCTTACAAGACTTAACATGTTTACTCCTAGTTTGCGTTGTGCCATGCTTCCCCTTGTGTGTTGCTTGAATGGCTGGGGCATGTGCAAATGTTATGCTTCAATGTAATCAGCGTCTTATTTTCAGCTTTTTACCTACCGGAAGTGTTTTCTGCGTAAGATTGTTTTGCTCCGTCCTATATACACTGCAGTTTCTGAATAACGAATTCATACCTTAGTCATAGCTGGGATGTCTTGACTCCTTCTTCGTCGGTTGTTTTTCACGCTGTTACATTGCGGCGAAGTAAAACCAGCTCGCCAAGCATTTCTCCCAACAGGTGATATTACGTGTTCCGGATGGCGGAATTCCCAGTTCTGCCGGAAAAATTGCGCACAGTACGACTCCTTGTTATGAATAGGCACTTTAATTCAAAAAGTTAGATGTTCCTCATACAAAATGCATCTCCACGCAATCTATGGGTCCAAACACGTTGGTTGACAGCAGAAGATTGAATCTCTAATCCGTTAGCGAGGCTTAAAAACTTTCTTCGAAGCTAAGATGTTATACATAGCTTTATATAGATTCCCCGCATTTCAGATGTTCATATCATGGTTTATACCGGTTCTGTAATAAATAAAACATGAATATTAAGTTCTGATTCGTTCCCTAAGTATAACAATTTCTGTACACTTGGTCGTACGATCAGACGCAGTATGGATTTCCATATGCATTTATTTAAGGCATGAAATTAAGTTTTATATTGCTTTAAAGAAGAGTATATGAAATAGGCGTCTTTGTTCGGTGCACACCATTTCTTATTCTTCAAATTAAGCACAAAATATTAAATATAAACAAAGTTACCAGTATTAGACTAAGTCAAAGAGAACGTGCGCTGCCGTGAACTACCCAGGGCGTAAAAAAACCTCCTCTTCCCAGCTGCCTTTTGTCCTCGGGTATTTATCGCACTAAATAGCATGTACTTTACCATCTGAACTGACAATCAGTTATCATTCCTTCGTGTTTTATGTTATGGCGTATTGTGCGAAGAGAGGTTGCAAGGTTTCCTAGACTGCTGGCATCCTTCGGTTCGCCTTAAGTTTACCAAACGCTTCTTTCTTCCGCATCTTTTTTATCATTTCCTGATTTAAATTGGCAACACAATTTGTTATGGAGATGCGTGGGGCTTTGTGGCTCTCAGACCAACTTATTACCACTTTCGTTCTCAAACTCTTATTCTTCACTGTTGGTCCTCTGTTTGTCGCCGTGTTCGTCTCCTTCAGGTATCGTTGATACGAAGTTATATTCCCCTGCCGTTGTATCTTCAACTTCCAACGTGGTACACGAACATATGTTGATAACTGCAGCCTCTTCAGTCTGGTTGGAGGCGCTAAGGAAAACACTTTATCACAGCGGATGGCAGGATAGGGGCTTGCATGGATGAGCTCCAATCGATTTTACTGCAACTTTTTATCGTAGTCGTGACGTTAAAGTTGAGCAAATACATCACAAGGGCCTGGGGAACATGACAATTGATTAGCTGCCCGAAGGGAAAGATGTTCCTCATTTGACAATTGAAGATGAAGTGCGGCAAGCTGAGTAATCGAAATATGGCGGCTTTTCGAGAGAGCAGGCACATTCAGGAAGCCTTGAAGGTATACAGCATACCTCAAGAAGACGCTCCGAGATGCGGTGTAGAGGCGTGGTTACTGCTTGGGCGATGACGGTGAGCACTGAAGCTACGTGTTTTGCTTCTTGCTTTGCTAGCTGAAGTGCTTTACATTTTTTTTCATCTCTTAAATTCCTAGGTTAATATCTGGAATGATTTGCCACCGGGCTTCTGTTGTTTTGCAGGCATGCGATATGCACAAGGACTGCGACGGTCAATGCTCGACGTGCTACGGAAGAGGAACAGGATGCCAAGGAGTCTGCTCAAATGTGCCAAGATCGATTGCGGATTGCAAGTGCAAGAAGGGCAAGTAGCAGACGAATCGCTCGAGCGTGATGGAAAGCCGTTAGCATAGCGCCCACGGAGACGCGGAACGAAAAATAAAACGACGGGCAAACCGATTCTGGAGCTTCCCACAATGCACAGTGGCTCATCATTTCATAACATCTCTTTGGGCTGTAACGGTCGGCACTGGAGGATTCGAAGCACTGCGAATCTTCTGGATCCGGAACAAAGCGACGGCAACATTTAGAGCCTATTTTCACAAGAATTGTGGTATGATTTATCCTTTGCTGGTATCTAATACCTCCTCCTAAATGTCCGAACGCATGCAACTCATTTAAACTCGCATGCTCTTACTCGCCTTTGCCATCTCAACGTCAGCAGGCATAAGCAGCGAGTGCCGCGATAATATCGCACGTCAGCCTCCTGCTATAAAAATAAAATCATCAGCAAGTGTGCTTAAGGACGGAATATATCCCTATCGGCCGTGTTCGCCACGTCATTTTTTGACGGGACATCGACACCGAGCTAAACTTTGGAACACGCGCGTTAAGAGATGTACTGTTTGAACAATAGCCTGCCTCTGCGGCCCCACAGTTGCCACTTAACAGCTTCGTGCCTTTCGAGCATGAACTCCTTATGAACAGTTTTGCCGGCGACTGCCAATGGCGACAAGCGGCTAGCTGGGCTGCTGCGTTCTGGTAGTTCGCCATTTTATATAATTTTTAGAAAAACAGTGAAATCGCTGCTCACACCGCCCGCTTCTAAGGAACTTCTTTGGTAAAATGCTTCATACCCAACAACTGCTACTATAACTACGCATGCCGTATCCGGAATTAGATGAACTTTTGTTTAAGTAATCGGAATTGAATTGGAAGTGGCGAAAGTACTCAGGTCGTCAGATTAGCTATGCTAATGTTAATACTGAAACCTAAAAAATTACCACAATTTTCAGACTTATCATCGTGAGTGGCTCCTTTATGCACTTTTCTGTAATGCAGCAGAAAGTTGGACAAGTTGGTACTGGCTCATGACTGAATAAATCTTAGCTGCCCTACAACAAAGACAAGGAATAAACAAGTATTGGTTTATGGGTTTTCGCTTTTCAACAAAAACTCACAGACCGGACGTTTTCTTGCGCTACATTTTGACAGAAAGAGAATCGTGGTGGTGTTTTATTGCGGATTTTCTTTAGGAGCACCTGTCAACCCAGGTGCTGGACGACAATTTCGCTTGTACCGCCCCTTACTTGTTTAGTCCTTCTTTGTGTTGTCGCGTAGTTTATTCGGGTATGTGCCTTTCGTTCATCTAGCACCAAGTTTAATTTAATTCTATATTACGAGACATATGTGACATACCTGAAAGTAAAAATGAAGCAAACTTCGCAGTGTAAAAGAGGGTGTTAATAAATGAATAACTTATTTTACAAATATATAAAAACAACGCCCTGTAAGCTGACAGAATATAGCAGCGTATCGACGTTCGTGAAGCTAACTGCAATCACATGATGGAATCTAACAGTCACCAAAACCATGGACACAGGGGATTTTTTTAAAATTTGCGGTGCTCATCAGTGGGATAATAATACGACTATTATTTTAAGGATAATTGATTACAAAGCAGGAGAAAAAGTACCACATTCCACGCATGGGATTCGAACCATTGACCTTCAATCTTTCGCATTCTGTGCTCTTCCGCCTGCCACTATGGAAGAGGGAGGTGTAACGTTAAGAGACCGCAAGGGGGCAGAGTGGGTGAAGGAGCAAAGGCGTCCTAATGACATGCTAGTCTAAATCAAGGCGAAGAATTGGGCTTGGGCAGGGCATGCAATGCGAAAGCAAAATAACCACAGGTCCTTAAGGGTAACGGAGTGGATTCCAAGAGAAGGAAAGTGCAGCAGGGGTCGGCCGAAGGTTAGGTAGCCAGATGAGATTAAGGAGTTCGCGGGGATACAGTAGTCGCAGCTGGCAATGCACAGGGTTACTTGGCGAAATAGGGGCGATGTCTTTACCCTGCAGTGGGTGTAGTCAGGCTAATGATGATGATGATGATACACAAATGCCCCCGAAAGCAGAAGCTTGGACAGCCGTCCTAGGCAGCTCAGCAGCACTGGGCGAACGCCGGGCGATCATTTTCAAAATTGGCATAAACGGCAGTCCTACTTGGCATTTAGGCAAAGCGCTACCACTTTTACATATTGTCCTCGCTTTCAGGTCAGTTCAGGGCTAACGTTTGGCAGATCAATGGGCTATCGCAGACCCGGCGTTCGCTACGCTACATGGGCCAGTAAAGGCCTTCGACTGGCTTTCCAGCTTTCGAACACTGGCATCCAGCTTTCGAACATTGGTATCCAGCTTTCAAACACTGTCGTATCCAGATATCAAACAATAATATCCAGGAGGGGAAGGAGGAGGAGGAGACAGGGAGGATAACCAGAAGAATAGCCGGTTTGCTATCCTGCACGGGGACAAGCAATTAAAGGCACTATGCAAACTCACAGCGTTCAGTGAATTCACAGCCTATCGTGCAGGCCAGAAGTCCTCAAAAAACGGAGCAGTGCCTTGGAGGCCTTCACCGCCGACGACCGCCTCGGCCAGTGGCCGAGAATCTTCATTTCCGTCAGTGGGCGCAGGTCTAGATGCTCAAGTGCACGGCAGAGAGACTGTCTTTTGGCGCTGTAATGATATCTAGCTTTCAAACAGTGGCATCCTGCTTTCGAAAATTGGCCCATCCAACACTACAACCCAGTGACCAATGTGTGGAACTGTGGATGTGCCATTCAACATAGTATATATTCATAAATAAGGGTGCCTGAGACATCAGGAAAAAACGGTTTATTGCGTCGAGTTACAAGAATTACGCTTCTAGCGCATGCAAGATGGCTCGTGCTGCTAACAACCATCCTGGGAATTTAAGGGAATGAGGACCCAAGAGCATGGTGGCAGAGGCTCTTATTATCAAGTTTGCTGGGTGCCGATGATTCAGGTGTGACAGCGCAGCTTGGCAAGCTGCTGTGCCACAGCTAAGACATCCTTAGAGTGCTTAACGAAGCTGTCCTCCGGTGAACTGATCAGTCATATCGGAAGTAATGGTTTCACTCCTCTTGGAAGAGGACTCTTGCACTGCATTCAAATTCCTCGTACTTGGACGATGACCACACGATGAGTCGAGCCTGGAAAGAGATGCATGATGTCATGATGAGCCTAAATATGGCCGTCACAGGACATAAATAGAAAAAATTAAATAACACCGAATTTTGTGAGGCACAGTTTGCTTGAAGACAGTCGCAGCACATTTTACAGGATAATTTGTAACTAACCGCGTATTAATTGCACAAAGTGTAAAAATTTAATTTGCCTTGTACCAAATGGCTGATATTTAGTTTAATGCGCCGTGTCGCACTGCCAGTAAAGATATTCAATATACCGAAAACAAAGTCATGTGATTTTGAAAGGAAATTAATGTATTATTTTGTTTTGTTATCATAACTACGTATCTCTAAATTGAGAGCTTATTTTTTATTCAGGTATAGATGCACAGTTTGTAGCATGTCCCAACATAGACGTCAAAACAAGTTTTGAACAAAATTTGTTTTTTGTGGATGGGATTAAAAATAAAAACGCTGGACGGAAAAACCCAGGACACCTTTGTTTCGTGTCTTTATTCAAACTGTTTATCTTATTCGCTTCGAATGCATGTAATGTGGGATTCAAAAGTGACTTCAAAACCACACAGAAACACTCGTCTGAGATTCCAGAGTAATGCCTTTTTTTACATTCAGAGAAAACTTGGGCAAAAACTTTAACCAGAAATTGCGCATTTTCTATTTCAACTTGAAATGTGGAAGTCAAAGAGAAACAGTACGGAAGTATTACACATATTTTTACCGACTGGTCTGCAGTGAAACACTAAGCAGTTGTGACTCCTATCCTGCATAAACAGTACATGACGAACCTATTCGTGAATCAGTCGGATGTGAGGTCACATGAATTCAGAACCGCTGTTCGACAAAGTAGTGAATGTTTGGTGAATTCATCGCACCGAAGACGAAGAATAAAGTTCTTATCATTCGGGCAGATTTGCACTGCGCACGACGCCAAGCCAGACATTTCGCAATGAGAGTAGTTAAACAGAAGTCGACCTCGTGCGTTGTATCGTTCTCTTTTTCTGCCTGATAAAATAAAGCCGCGTTTAGTCAAAGCAACATTTACTCTCAAAAACACATTCATTTCCGAACGTACCTCAAGATAAAATAATTGTAATACTTACAAATAAGATATAGCAGCCCAGGATAGAAAACCGCGTCGAAGCTCTCATATAGTTTAAGATGTGGTTTTTCGCTTGCGCATACTACGAACGGTGCCAGTTCGAGTGTGCATGCTTTTTCGTCGCACACTTCGTGTGGTTGGGCACCGTCGTGCCAACCAAGGCAAGACCCAGTCATGGATGTCCAGTCATGGATGTGTCGTGGTGATACATCGCACTGTGATGAGTGGCAGGGGGCAATGGTGGGGTGACCGCCGGGCGAAGTCATTATCCTTTAGAGAGCTTTTGTGGTCGCGAGAAAAAGTTTCCAGCTGAAAGGTGCAGAAAATAAGATCTTGAGGTGGGGGGGGGGGGGGGGGGGGGCACGAAAGCATGAACAGCGAAGCGCATAGCTTCGCACGGGGAAACAGCTAGGAGAAAGTGAGTAACATAAGAAAGTCAAAATGCACTTCGCGGGGGAGGGGTCAGCGCGCTAGCTGGAAAACGCAATGGCCGGGAGAACAGTTACGGAGATACGTGACTTCGAAGAGAGAGAGAGGGGGCGGGGATCGAAACATGTGAAATGGGTTTGGAACTCTAGGAGAATGGGTCATGGGCAGTTCACAAGGCAATATGTATAAGAGACAATGGTATGGGAAACACGGAAGTGTCAAAGTATTGTTGAAAAGCCGCAGGAAAAGCAGCATGTGCGGCGATTGAAAACTTTTAAGCGAAAAACGTAGAGCTTCGAGATGGATTTCGCCATACCAGCATCAGAAACTCGCGTATCGTGTGTTAGTGTGTTGGCGCCGTATGGCTGCAAATGTTAGTATATAGTAACAAAAAATATAAAATAATAAATAAAATATTATGCAAGCAAATTGCCACCCTTTCATAGTATTATGCACGGGACAAGTGTCGAATAAGCGAGGTTAGTATGCATCATTTTTCAAAAATCATGTTTCAGTAGATTATTCGCTTTTCATTTTTCATTTTTCGCTTGTCGTCTAAGAATCTATCAATTTTTCGTTGGTGTGGAAAATATACGCTAAAAAGTAAAAATAAACAAAAATGTATTTATTTGTGATTCGCAACTATTTACGAAGCTTTTCATCAATAATGGTAACGTTCTAAAGAAAACAAAATAATTTGCAAAGAAAATAAGCAAATACGTGATCAAGTGCTATAGCCCTCAATGCAACTTGTGCTATACAACAATAAAATGCACCAAAAACAACAATTTGCAACATTACGATTTGGTGGAAAGGAAGGAAAAAGCAAGCCGGAAAACAAAAAGAAAGGCGCCGTCACAGGGAACGACGTACAAAAAAAAAAAACGGAAGCTAAGGAATCTCTCAGCGCGTGACAGCGCGCGTTTGTGATGCGGCGTGTGCAACTTGTAAATTATGACGCCACTACTTCGTTTCTCGGCGTTGTTATAATTGCGCACAAAGTCGGTTTAACGAATGCACCTGCACTAAGTTATTACGTTTGCTATAGGATCGCCATTAAGTATGGCACTCGCTGCTCAGTGTGGCAGGGAATTCTCTAGAGTGAAGCAATAAAGTGCTTTTTAATGTAAAAATTATATGAGATGAAAGTATCTTTAATTTTTTTTAGAAGAATGCACGTTTAGACTGGTTTTCAGACACTCGCCTATGCACAGTGTGCAAAAACGCGTTCAAATACATAAATTCTATTACAAACAGGCGGGTTATTATGCCCAGAAATCGCACAAAGCGAACAGCGTGAGCTCTGTCTGTGGTCTTCTAAAAAAAAAAGAATATATTTTATTGATTAGCGGCTCGGCTAAGCAGTACATAATTACACGCATTATTAACACTGGGTCATGACAGCACGCATTTGTTAATTTCGATATTTACGGCACCTTTTAAAAGGAATTATGTGGCTAGTCGCAGCCGCTTTTAGTTTCCCAGTATTAACGAAATAATTCAATGGATATCTAGTGGTTGGTCTGGATGGTGTCCTCGTTGGTCTTCTGTGACAAGCCGGTTCCTCTGTGCCGGAGTATGCACAGCCCACTGGCTACCCCCGAAGTTGTCGCCGCGTCGTTCTATCGCTCAAAATCAGCGAACGGACATAACAAAACACGACGGCAGCATCACCATTGCTATACGTAGAATGCATCTTGAAACCACGCAAAAAAGACCAGGGACGAGGAAGAAACTAACAGGACAGAGCACGGAACTTCAACTGGTTTATTACAACAGTGCGTCACATTTATACAGTCATCGTAATCACATTGTAACATGACAAACGATCATCACGTAATCATTGTGCGCAGGCGTGTACGGGACATAACGCAATCTAGATATGAATACTCTTTGTCAGACAGGTTTACCGAAGTTTTTCTTACACACGAGCCGGATTCCTTCTTGATAGAGTAGGCCTCGTAGACTTCTCTGCTTAGTTTGTTCAAGATAGTGGTATTGCGGAACTGAGGCGTGCAACCACGGCAGTGGCGATAACGTTCGGCCACATGCCCTCCCCCCGCCAATGCGCCTACTACTGCGTGGTGCTCCTGAAGCCTGACGTTTATACAACGTCCAGTTTGTCCGATGTAGCTTCTGCCACAGGACAGAAGTATACGGTAAACGACCCCCCTTTTGCACGGGACAAATCTTTCTGCGTGCTTGATACCGCATTCTTCCTTGTGCTTTCCCTGCACCTCGTTGCATAGGCCGACCAGTTTTTGGGGTGCGGTGAAAACAACCGCACGTCGCCCTTCTGAGCCACTTTTTTCAAGCGATGCGAGATCCGGTGGTAGTATGGGATGACAACGGGTCTCTTGCGTTGCGCTTTTTCCCTGCGGCGGTGCTCAGGTACGCCCCTGGCTTCACTGGCAAGGACCTCTAGCACAGAGGTGATTAACTCCACAAGGAAGCCAGCACTGGTCAGCATTTTTAGCTGGAAACTTATGCTTTGTGCCAGGAGCACCACGCAGGAGTAGGCGCATTGGCGGGGGGTGGGCATGTGGCCGACCATTGTCGCCACTGCTGTTGTTGCACGCCTCGGTTCCGCGATACCACTTCCTGAACAAGTTCGGGTTTAAACTAAGCAGAGAAGTGTACGAGGCCTACTGTATCAAGAAGGAATCCGGCTAGTGTGTCAGCAAAACCTCGGCAAACCTGTCTGATAAAGAGTATTCATATCTAGATCGCATGATGTTCCGTACACGAATGCGCACAATGGTTACGTGATGATTGTTTGTCATGTTACAATGTGATTACGATGACTGTTTAAATGTGACGCACTGTTGTAATAAACCAGTTGAAGTTCAGCGCTCTGTCCTGTTAGTTTCTTTCTCGTCCCTTGTCTGTTTTGCGTGGTTTCAAGATGCATTCTGCTAATAGTCACCAACTAGCCCGTCTCTCTCTATTATAATTGTTACTCTATTACCATTGCTATACAGCGATCGAATGCGCCTGGAATGCTTCCGAATGCGTTTGAAAATTGTGAATCACCTTAGAACTTCGTTTGGTTTGAGTGCCATTCGAAGTGTCGAATACTATAGCTAAGGTGCTAGCCGGATGGGATAGCAGCTGGGCCAGCGCTCAATGCAGCCGCTCCTTCGAACCCGGGGCCTGCTACGG
The DNA here is from genome assembly GCF_052857255.1 of Amblyomma americanum. Taxonomy (NCBI): domain Eukaryota; kingdom Metazoa; phylum Arthropoda; class Arachnida; order Ixodida; family Ixodidae; genus Amblyomma; species Amblyomma americanum. Next base: position 87,178,225 of record NC_135499.1, read on the forward strand.
CAGCGGAGCCTTTGACGAAGCGGTCCAGCCCTGATGAGACCCTGCAGGACTAATTAATCGCTTTCACGCAGCCTCAATTGCCCACCTAGACTTGCGGCTCTTTGTTATGTTTTTAATAAATTTTCAGATATTAAACTTTATTGCTGGTTTGCTCATTTTCAATGCATGTAACAACAGAATGTGGCACTTACCAACTCATTGCAAAGACAATGGTTGCGAAAATGAAACATTCGTCATAGATGCATTCGGCAGTGCGAAGCACAGAATGCAAAGTAAGCAATGTTGGGGAACGACTAATGGGACTGCAAGTGAGTGTACCTGGATGCGTGCGGTGAACAACCGGCGGGTGAACTTGGGTGGGAAATATTCAGTAGGTAGTGAGTAGTTGTTGGATGCGTTGGTGAAAACCAATGCATTAGCTTTGGTCGGCTATAGTAGGTAGCCAGCGAGTGTCGCTGGATGCCTGTGATGAACAAAGAGTGGATAAGCTAGGGCGAGAATTATTGAATAGCCGTTGGATTGGGCCGGCTGGCTATAATATATACGCCAATAAGGAATCTTGGATGACTAATATTAAATAGCCAAGGAATGCCATTCATGTCAATCAATAACCTTGAATGCCATTACTGGCTGCTGATAGGAAAGCCAGTGGGGTGAACTGGCTCAAAGACTGGATCGGGTAGTGCCCCAGTTAGGTACATTTATAGGCCTTTATTTGAGCCAATTTTTCCGGTATTCGACCAGTTCCGGGCCATTTTCGATGTGCTGCTTGGGATGGGTATTACGATAGAATTGCAGTTGTGTTAGTAGGGTAATAGCACAGCGTGACTACTTTAATACTGCTGAAATGCTATAATGCTCTCCAGGAACATGTTTTCATCTCAAGGATCAACATAACACATCTACTTTGGCCAAGTATGCATGCCAGTTATAGTGAAATTGAGATGAAACAGTCCTATACAGGTCTCAAAGCCCCTATAGAGTGCTTAAGTCAGTTTTTACGAGTTCGAAAAATAATAAACTGTCTCTCTGTTGTGGCAATATTGAACGTTGCCATGTCGTTTCAGCAGATGGCAGAAGGTTGACCAGCGTTTGCCAGTGTACTTTTAACACTGGATGAGTGATGACAAAGCTAGGCCAATATCGACAGCTTTCTAGAATGGCATAACCATATCTGGCAAACAATGAGGGAACTCTGCCTAACATGGCCCAAAATGTCGATGATTCTAAGATGGCCCAGCCAGCAATGGCAAATAGTGGGAAAAGTCTCGCTAATGCCGCCCATGATAGTCACGATTTCATGATGGCACAGCCAGTACTAGAAAAGTGATGGAGAACCATGGTCATCATTACATGTGTTAGTGAGTGGTTCAGCCAATATCAGATTCTTACTGGGAACTCTGGGTCTACTTAGGGCCATGCTTTGCCAACTTATTTCTGATATTGGTCCGCTTTAAAGTGGTACCTGCGGTTGCCGTAGTTCACTTTGTAGTGCACCGGACGCGATATTCGGAGGTCGTTGTTCTATTCTCACCGGCAGCATGTGGCAGTTTTTCTTCTGTTTTCTAATAATATATATTTAAAATAATTGAAATATTAATGTCGCGTTGAGAAGCACCACAAATTTAAAAAACATTCTCCTATGCTTTGGCTTCGGTGACTGTTGGATTCCGTCATTATGTCGTAACGAGCCCCTCTCTTGTCTGTTCAATAGACTGCATTTATATAAGTCACGAAAAACTGATGCTGCTATGTAGTATACCTCGAAAATGAGTTGCCCCGCGTTACATGACACGTGGCAATTATTTCTAAAGAAACATTTCGAGCGCTTTACTGGAGGTTCTGAATTATGAAACAGCTCTCAAGTTGTGTTCGATGGGTCGAGGCGCTCCAGCTAGTCAGGAAAGCCAACACATGCATCAGATATTTGTGCGTTTCATGACGCATGCTTGAAGGCAGTAACGTTTCACAAAGGGGCTGCTTTTGATTGATCTCGTACCTTTTTTAAAGTTCTTTGTGTACAGTGTGTGATAGTGTTGAACGAGTGCAATAAGCGATCACTAGAAATTCGAAGGTATTGTTTGTCGCTTTTGTGATGCCCAATATTAAAGCTGTACAATAAACCGGCATAAGCACTGTCCTCCATGTGTCTCTTGTACAAGATGCCCCGTTTTTGTCCTTTTCGCTGCAGAGTTGTTTAACAGTCATACTCATTCGCACTCGGTAGTGCAACCTGTTTGCATTGAACATTAAGACGCACAGGCTCAGGAGCTTGTTAACAGAGAAGGATGCCAAAAACTCCTTCCAGTAAATTTGCGTGGTGTTATACAGCCAGCCGATGTGTCAACGTCCATATAATAGGCACGTAATACACATGATAATACCTAAGCATCTGAAATTATTTCCTTGCAGAATATTTCTTTTTGCGCTACGGTGACAATTTAGCTTACACCTCCTCGAGTCTTAGTAAGAATCGGGAAGAAATGTGACAATGCTCGAGTTGTTCAGAATCATAAAAAGTTTGATCAGGAAAAAAAAAACTAGATATGAGAGAAATGCGGCATAAGGCACAAGAATTCGGTATGGCATGCTCTACAATAGAGCTTAGATAAACTGAAAAACTCCACTACATACAAGGACAAAGTATAGAACATAGCCGCTGGCTCCTTTATACTCACGGTCTTAGAAACGTCACAGCGGTGCTTAGAAAGCGGTGCTTCACGCCTGATGTCTTGACCTCAAAGTGACGTACACATCAAGGATATCGTTAAATTTTTTAAACTTTACAGCGGCTCATAGCATTGTTATTATGAGCCCTCATTGGCAGCAAATTTTGCAGTTTTCTTAGAGTAATTCAGAAGCGCGAAATACTGGTCGAGTTCATTATTGATCGTCTACCAGCGAAAACGAAGACGCAGGTCAAAAAGGACACACACACACACACACACACACACACACACACACACACACACACACACACACACACACACACACACACACACACACACACACACACACACACACACACACACACACACACACACACACACACACACACACACACACACACACACACACACACACACACACACACACACACACACGCACGCACGCACGCACGCGCACGCACGCACGCACGCACGAACGAACGCACGCACGCACGCACGCACACGCACACGCACGCGCGCGCGCGCACACACACACACACACACACACACACACACACACACACACACACACACACACACACACACACACACACACACACACACACACACACACACACACACACACACACACACACACACACACACACACACACACACACACACACACACACACACACACACACACACACACACACACACACACACACACACACACACACACACACACACACACACACACACACACACACACACACACACACACACACACACACACACACACACACACACACACACACACACACACACACACACACACACACACACACACACACACACACACACACACACACACACACACACACACACACACACACACACACACACACACACACAGAGAAACTGATTTTCATTTCTAACAGTTCTGCCAAAGACAACAAAAGGCCCTGTTGTGTTTTTAACCGGGAACACAGTACCATTAAGTGTCAACGATGTCATCACCATCAAACACCAGAGTAAATAACCAATGACACTAGCGTTTATTCCAAATTATGAAGTGGCAGTTATTATTGAAATATAACACTCCGCCTTGTGGCGCTCACCTATCTCAATATTACAATCACTACCTCACAACAGTCACATACACATTCGCTTGAGATATATTATTGCCCTTTTTAGAGCCCACATTTGTAAATTCATACCAATCCCAACCAGCAGCCGAAAAGCACTACTGACGAACATCACCGACAGCGGAAATCTCCAGTGAATGAAACGTAAAGTACCTACACAAAAACGTAGTTGCTATAAAAACTGGCCGAGCAGCAGAGAATAAACATCAACTGGTTTAAAGGAAATGAGCTATATATCCAAATTAGATATGAAATGGGGCGGCCAATGAATTGATGGGTTTTGACAAGTTGGCATGACGTCTTCTTGGCCGCATAATACATTCTGAAGTTATGAAACCAAACTTAAGTCCACTAGATACAATCTGGGGTCGACATGAGGCTTTAGAAAATGTTAAACTCGAAAACTGCATTCATTCTGGCGACATGTCTCTGTACGTTGGAGAGATTCAACATTTGCGCGGATTGTGGCCCTAATTCTATACTTTATTTATGATAGCCTCAGGGTACAGAGTACATTTAAGATAAGAAAGGCGGTTTACAACATCAAAAGAACGACAAAGCACACTCGATACAAGAATAACAACCAATTGTGACGAAGAAAAATAACGCTGACGGTCTTCTGAAAACAAAATAAGAAAATGTTTAATGAACACTAGTAATAACAATATGCGTTGAATCGAAACAACACAATAAACCAAGCATTGGACAAAATACAAACGCGGCATTTAGGTAATCATAGTGCTCAGGACATTTTATATTGAATGGAATCGTTAATCCTTGTTAACGATATGGGTAGCGAGTTCCATTCTTTACTGGTTCGGGGAAAATACGAAGTTGATAGTTACGGTAGGAAATCTTATGAAACAAACAGGCAAAGGCAGCTGTGCTTTCTGCGGGTAGCTAGTGGCGTAAAGCTTAAGGCTGATTTCATTTGGTTGACTCCAGCTGAACGGTGGTAGCTAGCCAGAATGTATCGAGCTGCACGATTCTGCACAGCTTCCAACATCAGTGCCAATTTGATCTGTCGAGATTCCCATACACATGATGCGTATTCAATCTGTGGTCGCACGTAGTTGTTTATATTAATTATTTTAGTGAATATGGAGCAAGATAGAAGTTTCTTCGGAGGTTACAAAGTGTTTTGTTTGCTTTAGATGGTGCGAGTTGTTATGTAATATCCAGGACAGAATGTTAGTTATTTGAACGCCGAGGTATCGGTACGATGTTAGGCTTTTAAGGAGATGAATAACAACAAAATAAGATGGACACGCAGTGTTCTTTCACATACATTAAGGAGCCTAAATTTAATTTTAATGGAAAGAGGTCTGAAGAAGAGGACGTGGACTAACCGAAGAAGAAAGATGAAGAAGCATTCGGTGAGGTGAAGAGAGATGATTGGTGGAGAAGCATTCGTTGAGGTGGAGAGAGATGATTGGTGGAGAAGAGAAGAAGAAGAAGACGACAAGGCTTACGTGTACTAACGCGAAGGCTATAAAAGGGCGAGTGAGAGCGAGGCACGGGGGGGGGGGGACAGCAGAGAAGCGGAGGCTCCGGCGGGTCAGGGACGCTTTGGCTGGAAGAGAGCGACGCCGGCTACTGCTCCGGTGAGCTCGCGTTCTACAGCTTCGCATCGTGGATTTTCTGCCGTGCTTGAGCCCGTTCAGGGGAGTCAACCGAGGACGCTACCACCTGCTACGGCCAGAGGTGTCTCCAGTGCTGTTGTCACCCATCCGGGTGGTGCCCCCAACGCCAACAACACCGGCATCACCTCCACGGGCGCTTGGACCGGGAGCTTGTACGACACAGCCAGCGACGCCGCCAGCGACGCCAGCCCGAGCACGTCGAACGCCGCCAGCGACGCCAGCCCAAGCACGGTGAACGCCGCCTCGACGTCGGCTACGGGATCCATACAACGCCGCAGCCACACCGAACCAACCGTGAGCACGAACGCCGACCGCTAATAGAAGAACGCTAGTAGTAGACGCTGGTAGCAGTGTGCCCGGGTCGTGTGTATTTATAGTCTGTGTTTTAATTGTGTTAGTTTTGTTAGTTTCGTGTTCTAGTGTGTGTGCCACGTAGGGTGTATTGTGCGTTTGTGTAGGTACACCTGTCGCCTAGTCCATTCTTTCGGTCCGAGTGTTCTCCGGGGAGATCCGTGACAAAGATAAGTGGCGAGCCTGTGCCAGAATTCATTTCCTTTTTTCTTGTTGCTTTGTCTCAGATCTTTCCGATCTCTCGACGGCAGAAAGTATGGATTTGGCGAAAACGTTGCAACTGGCGCTCAAGCTAGGGTTAAGCAAGGAAGAGGCGATGCGTCTCAATGACGAGGAGGGAAAGAGGCAGAGAGAGCAGGCAGATAGGCAGAGAGAGGAAAGGGCGCAAGCACGCGAAGACGCTCGTGATGCAGAAGAGCGCTAGGAGAGAAGCGCTCGCGAGGCAGAAGATTGAAGAGAGAAAAGTGCTCGCGAGGCAGAGAGAAGAGCTCGCGAGGGGGCAGAGCGAGAAGAGAAAAGAGCTCGCGAGGCAGAAGAACAGGAGAAAAGAAGAAGAGAACTGCAGAAGGAGTTTATTTGGTGGAAACAGGCGCATGTCGCGGGAGGATATGAGGAGATCACAGACAATAATCAGCGTTCCTTAGCGGGTACAGAATCTCTTAGACCGCCTAGAGTTTATCCAGGGAACCTGATGGCACGTTTGGATGACAAAAGAGATGATCTGGACGCATATCTGCAACGATTCGAGCGGATAGCTTTGGGGCAAGGCTGGGAGCGCATTGAATTGGCCACGGCATTCACCATGTGTTTAGACGGAGAGGTACTGAATGTGTTTGGAAGGATGCCTGCTGCGGATTCCATCGACTACGAACAGGTAAAAAAGGTGCTCCTCCGAAGATTCAGGCTTACGGCAGAAGGTTTTCGTGAGAGATTTCGCACCGCAAACCTGAGGATTCGGAAACCGCTAAGTAGTTTTCCTGCAGGCTAACCAACTATTTTGATAGGTGGCTTGATATGTCAAACACAGAAAAGAGTTTTGAAAGGGTGTGTGACAAGCTGGTCACAGAGCAATTTTTAGCGTGTCGCAGCTCAAAGTTGGCGCCATTCCTGAAAGAAAGAAAGTTGTGTTCATTGGAAGAGTTCGCCGACACTGCAGACGAATTCCTCGAGGCCCATGGGGCTAAGAAATTTAAGTAAGGCAAAGGAGGAAACCCAAAAGACTCTAGAGACAGATGCGGCAAAACCAGGAGCATATGGCAGTGAATCTAAGGCACCAGTAAGGTGTGTTCTCCGCGGCAAGGTGGAAAACCGTGCAGCTGACTGTCGGACTAGTAGCGCTGCCCAGAAAGCACAGGTTGTGTTTCAAGGTTGTAAGAGGAGGGGTCATACTCTGGATAAGTGCCGATACAGAACGCAGGACCAAGCTGCATGGGTTGTCGACTCTAGGGTAGAACTTGTCACGCCACGCGAAGTTCTACAGCTGAAAGGAGAGCAAGAGCCGCTGGAAATTGAGGAATTGAGTGGAACACACTAGTCGAAAGCAGCAATGCCGGTGGTGGTTGGGCAAACAGGGAACCGTCCTATGTTGGTTCGGAGAAGCCTGGTGAAGGACGAGAATCTTACACGTGAAGCGTAGGTCGCCACTCTTGTAGATAGCACAGTAAGGTACCTTCCTGAAGCCAGGATTCTAGTGTTCACGCTTATTATACTGTGCAGGTAGTGGCAGAATGCGTAGACCAACCCATCTACGATCTCATCTTGGAGATCATTACGGGTGCAAGAAGTGTCGAAGACCCCGATCCCGAGTGGAGGATTCTCGACGTTGAAGAACATTCAAAGGAGGAAAGGCCCGCGACAGCCCAGACGGGTGCAGTCAGTTTCTCGTCGGCAGTGGAGAGAAGAGCTCAAGCGACAGCCCGAGCAACGCGGCGTCCGCTCTCTACTCCTGTTATGATGTTCCTGAGCGTAACACCGGGCGAAATTGCATTTAGGCAAAAAGAAGACCCGAGTTTAAGGCTTGGTTAGAAAGAGTAGGAGAAAGAGTGAAAAGAAAGAAGAGTCTTACGTCATTCGAGTATCAATTGGTAAGTGGTCTTTTGCACAGGGAGTGCATATTTAGTTCAGGAAGGCGGGTCCAACAGCTAATGTTACCGAGAGATATGCTGGAGGCCGTGCTGCGCTAGGACATGACGCGATCATGGCCGGACAGCAGGGAGTTCAAAAAACGGTGTCTAGGGTCACCGAGGAGTTCTTTTGGCCGGATATTAGAGTGACGTTAAGCGCTTTGTTCGCTGATGTGACGTGTGCCAGCACACAGTTCCGAAATGAAGAGTTCGTCCCGTACCTCTGGGAAAGATGCCAGCAATCGACCTACCGTTTCAGCGAGTGGCTATTGACGTTGTGGGACCAATCTCTCCAGTATCCGCCAAAGGCGATAGCTTTGTGCTTACTCTGGTTGACATGGCCACTCGTTGTCCCGACGCTATTCCAATGAAGACTATTGACAGTATCCAAGCTGTGGAGGGTGTTGTGGAGATGTTCACTCGTTATGGGTTCCCCAGGGAAATTTTGAGTGACCGGGGCTGGAACTTCACGTCGGAGCTAATGAAGTAGGTTAACCACCTTTTGTCAGTAAGGCTGTTACAAACAACGCTATACCATTCCATGTGTAATAGGCTTGTAGAGCGGTTCAACGGCACCCTCAAAAATATGATCAAGAAAATGTGCCAGGAGAGACCTACTGATTGGGTAGATATCTCCCAGCTCTTTTGTTTTACAGCGAAATACCGCAAACGAGTCTTAGTTTCTCGCCTTTCGAGATGTTATATGGGAGAACCGTTAGAAGTCCACTTTTCAATTTCAATTTTTCAATTTCAATTCTTTTTATTATCATTTCTTCAGTACTTGCAATACTCAAGGAGCTGTGGGCTAATAAGGAGATTGCATCAGATCTCAAGACAACATACATATGCGTTATTGAGTTGCGGGACATGTTGAAGGAAACATGCAGGCTTTCACATCAAGGCCTGGAAAAAGTGCGTGAACGCCATAAGAGATATTGTGACAAGAAAGCCATTCACAGAAATCTGAATCCGGGTGACAGGGTTCTCGTCCTGCTACCCACGGATCAGAATAAGTTACTAATGCAATGGAAAGGCCCGTACCTTGTGACGCCGACGAAAAAGGACATGGATTATGAGTTATTGATAGATGACACTAAGAAAGTTTTTCACGTAAATATGTTGAAGAAATACGAATCAAGGGGTCCCGTACGGTACGCCCCCAAGGTAGCATGCTCGGTAGTAGCCGAGGAGACAGATGATGTTGTCGAGATGCCCACGTGCAGTGGGAAGAAAACTATAGGTTGGGATAAGGTGCTAATAAACACCAATTTGAATGAAGACCGATGATCACAGATAACGGCCCTACTCCAAAGCAAAGGGTACGTGTTTTCGGATGTGCCGGGCAAAACGGATGTCATATGTTGCAGACTAGATTTCTCTACAGATAGACCAATCAGCGTGAAGCAATACCCGCTACCTTTAGCAGTTCAAGAATGAATTGAAAATGAGGTGCGGGATATGTTGGAGCTTGGTGTGATCGAGAGGTCGTGGTCATCATACAATGCGCCTCTTGTGGCTGTTAAAATACTCGATGGTACTAACCGACTATGTGTAGATTTTCACCGGCTAAATGACATCATAGTACCCGATGCAGAACCCATACCAAGAGCGGACATGGTGTTCGCTAAAGTGGCTCACAAAAGTTTTTTTTCTAAATTTGATTTAGCTAAAGGATATTGCCAAATACCAATGGAAAATTCTTCTAAAGAGAAGACTGCCTTTTCGTGCTCGTCGGGTTTATTCCAGTTTAAGTTCATGCCTTTTGGTTTGAAGACAGCATCTGCAATATTCACGAAGCTCATGAGGAAAGTTTTGGATGGGCTCCGAAATGTAGAACACTATATTGATGACATCCTGGTGGCAACAGACACGCGGTAAGAGCATGTAATTACCCTGAAAAAATATTTGATAGAATTCAGCAATCCAGGTTGACCATAAAACCGGCAAAATGTGAGGTGGGCTTTGTAGCCATTTCTGTTCTCGGACACAAACTGGGGATGGCCGGCATCGCGACGAAAGACGACATCTTGGGCAAAATACAGCAGGCCCAGACACCAACGTCAAAGAAGGAGGTACAGTCGTTCCTGGGGTTAACGGGATACTACAGGGACTTTATTCCCGATTATGCCCACATAGCCGACCCACTTGTCGAACTCACTAAGAAGGGGGCAAGCAATAAGCTGAATTGGACGGCTGAACATGAACATGCATTCGTGATGTTAAACGGGCATATGGCAAAACCGCTCGTTCTGCTAGCTCCGAATATGGATAAACAGTTTGTGCTTCGCACCGATGCATCAGACTGAGCTTTAGGAGCCGTACTCTTGCAAGAAGAAAATCGCGTGCTACATCCAGTATTTTTGCAAGCAAGAGATTATCAGCTAGTGAAAGCAACTACTCCACTGTTGAAAAGGAATGTTTGGCGGTGGTGTGGGCGGTAAATAAATTGCGCATTTATCTTTATGGGAGACATTTCAGGATCCAAGTAGATCATCAGCAGCTTGAATACTTAACCAAGGCCAAAATGAACAATAGTAAAGTCATGAGATGGAGTTTGGCCTTGCAAGAATACTCATTTCAGGTGGAATATATTAAAGGCAGAGATCACGTTGGAGCGAACTTCATGAGTAGAGCCAACTGAACAGCTCTAGGTATCTCTTAAATGTACCTTGTTGTTGCTGTGTTAATGTATCTCTGGGATTTATCTTGTTGTTGCTGTTGCTGTTGTTGGTGTTATGTGATCATACACGGGAGTGTGTTGTGGACGCGAGCATGTTTATTAAGGACTCTGTACGGACAACGGCAGTGGTGTGTTCTGAAAACACAGTTTGGTGTGCTATGTAAGTGGTGTTCTCTTGGTGTGGGCTGGACATCTGCGGTGCGTTTTGTGCTGGGTCCGGTATTGCCACAGAAGATAATTGGTTGGCTGGATGGCTTGAAGATGAGGATGACGTGAGCAGCTTTTCATGGAAAAACTCTTGAGAGAGGGGGCCCTTGTCACATATATTAAGGAGCCTAAATTAACTTTTAAAGGAAAGAGGTGTGAATAAGGCGACGTGGATTAACAAAATAAGAAAGAAGATGAAGAAGCATTCGGTGAGGTGGAGAGAGATGATTGGTGGAGAAGAGAAGAAGACGACGACGACAAGGCTTACGTGTAGTAACGCGAAGGCTATAAAAGGGCGAGTGAGAGCGAGGCACGGGGGGGAACAGCAGAGAAGCGGAGGCTCCGGCGGGTCAGGGACGCTTTGGCTCCACAGACAGACAGACAGACAGACAGACAGACAGACAGACAGACAGACAGACAGACAGACAGACAGACAGACAGACAGACAGACAGACAGACAGACAGACAGACAGACAGACAGACAGACAGACAGACAGACAGACAGACAGACAGACAGACAGACAGACAGACAGACAGACAGACAGACAGACAGACAGACAGACAGACAGACAGACAGACAGACAGACAGACAGACAGACAGACAGACAGACAGACAGACAGACAGACAGACAGACAGACAGACAGACAGACAGACAGACAGACAGACAGACAGACAGACAGACAGACAGACAGACAGACAGACAGACAGACAGACAGACAGACAGACAGACAGACAGACAGACAGACAGACAGACAGACAGACAGACAGACAGACAGACAGACAGACAGAAAAACTTTATTGAGGAAGTGAGTTTTAGACCCAGCTGCGTCCCTGGCCCACTGCGCGGTCCCGCACTGCATCAAGTAGGCCATGCCGGGACATGACGTCGGCAACCCGAGTCACCGCAGCAAGCTGCGATGTCGGGTCTGCAGACATGGGCAGGACCTCCCAGTCCTCCCAGCTCGAGATGGCGTGCTGTCCCCGCGGGGGAGGGTAAGCAGGGCAGCCGAAAATGATATGGGAGAGTGTGGCGTGGGGGTCACCGCATAGGGAGCTTGCAGGGGATGTGCCGCAGTAGTGGGATAGAAGCTGAGGGGATGACAGAGAGCGGGTATGGAGGCGTCTGAAGAGGATCTGTTGGGAGGGCGTAAGAGAGGGGTGGTGAGGAGGGTAAGTCCGACGGTGCAAACGGGGTATCTGCTTGAGCTCTGCAAAGGTGTGCGCCGTTCTCTCGAGACTTCTGGATAGAGACTCTCCTGAGCCCGGCAAATCAAACCTCGGGCCAATGTATCGGCAGCCTCGTTTCCAGGGTTGCCAGAATGAGCCAGCACACACTGAAGCTCTACCCTGCGCGGTAAATTTTGGGTAGGGGTGTTCAACAATTGCCAGGCAGGGGCGCGAATCCTGCCCCTGGCAAAGTTGGACAGAGCCGTTTTGGAGTCGCTGAAGATGTATTGGGCGTCCGAATGTGCAAGGGCTAGGGCGATGGCGGTCTCTGCCTCCTCAGGCGTAGAGCCCAAAGGAAGACGGTGCGTTAGGGGGTGAGGTAGGGTTGGATTGTAGGCAACTGCTACCGCTTCATGCGCTGTACATGCGGCGTCTACCCAAACGGCATCGTGGGTTTGCCCATAATACTTATGGAGGACATTTGCGCGATCCACGTGGCGAGGGATGTGATATTGGGGATGGACATTTCGAGGAAGGGGTTTCAGAACGAGAGGTGTATGGATGTGTCGAGGGTTGGCTAGAAGCGTTGAGTGGTTAGCGGGTATGTTGATGCGAAGGGAAGAGAGTATATGGCGGCCAGTGGCACTCGTGGCAAGTCTAAGGTACTCTGTCTGAAGGTGCACGTCAACTAGTTGCTGAACGGTGTTATGCATGCCTAGTGCAAGAAGTTTGGCTGTGCTAGTTCAACGAGGTAGGTTTAGGGCTGCCTTAGTCGCAAGGCGGATCATTGCGTTCACGCCTTCGGTTTTCGTGTGGTTCAATTTGAGATATGGGGTTGCGAATAGAATGCGGCTAAGCGTAAATGCGCGCACTACTTTCATGTTGTCCGCTTCGTCTAAACCCTTGTTAAGGGAGGACATTCGGCGTAGAAGGTGCAACACGGATTGCGTGGAGACCTTGAGTCTTTTAAGGGTATGCTTATTTCGTCCAGAATCCTGCAAGTGGAGGCCAAGGATGCGGAGGGCGGGTGTGATGGGGATAGGGGATCCTTTTAAATTGATTTGGATTGGCGAGTTAGCGCTAGATTTTGGCCTAATTAGGAAGAGCGCAGACTTAGATCAGGAACATTCGAGCCCGATGGATGACGCGTGAGAGGAGATGGTGTCTGCTGCTAACTGAAGAGTTTCCTCAATTTCCCCGTCAGAGCCATGAGTGGTCCATGTGGTAATATCAGCGTACAGGGTATGCTTTTGGTGTGGGATTAGAGTCAGTTTGTGAGCTAGGGGAATGAGAGCAACGTTAAAGAAAAGGGGAGAAAGGACCGCCCCTTGAGGGGTTCCGAGCTCTCCCAGTATATAAGGGGATGTGGTAATCTGATCTATGTGCAGGGAGGCAGTGCGGCCCGAGAGAAACGCGCGAGCGTAGTTGTAGGTTTTAGGGCCTACCTGTAGAGCCTGCAGTTCCCGTAGGATGGCATCGTGTCGAATTCTGTCAAATGCTTTGGTGACGTCAACTGCCAGGATAGCTTTAGTGTGGTGGGGGATGGTATCATCAAGCACACATGCATAATTTGAAGTAGGGCGTCCTGCGCAGATAGATGGGCACGAAAGCTGGGAATACTGTGGGGGACAGGGTGGTTGTCTTCCATGTACGTTGTTAGCCACGAAAGAATTATGTGCTCGAAGACCTTGCCTAGATAGGATATAAGAGAAATGGGGCGGATGTTTTCTAGGGTGATATGCTTGTGGGGTTTTGGAATAAAAATAATTTTTCCATGCTTCTACGAGGCAGGGAGAGTACCTGCCTCCCAACATTCGTTAAAGTAGTTGACTAAGTCAGAGATGGAAGCATCGTCAAGATTTCTGATAGCTGCATTGGTAATTTGATCATCTCCGGGAGCGGTATTCCGTAATTTCAATAGTGCGGCGCGAAATTCTGGTTCTGTAATAAGGGCGTCAAGCTCGAGCTGAGGTGGGCCCGCATAATTAGGATACTTGCAAGGGACACCGGAGGTTGTATAGGTGCATTTCACCTGGGCGAGGAAGGCGTCGGTGTCCTGTCGATGGTTGTGAGCGAGGCGGCGAATGCTAAGGCGCGTCTGGGATTTGGATTGCGTGGGGTGTAGCATGTGCCGTAACAGATGCCAAGCGCGGGTTGTAGAGAGATTGCCGCGGAGACCGTCACAAACCTGAGCCCAATTAGCTTTGCAAAAAGTGGCACTACATTGTACTATTTGGGATTGAATCTGAACAAGTTTACTCCTATTGTGCTTCTCAGTCTTCCACCTTTGTGTTATATTGTCCTGTGCTTTGAGGAGGTGGGCGAGCTTGCTGTCAATAACAGGGGTGTCTGGGGTAGAGTCGAGCGTTTGAGTGTGTTGGCGAATGTCTTTTTGCAACTGAATAATCCAGGTGTCTAGGTCGAAGGGGGCCTGTGTTGGCTGCGCTTGTCTAAATTTGCGGAGCGCGTCCCAATTAGTGTGCTTAACGGTAAATTTGCGCTGAGATAGGCGATAGTTTAGCGTTATTCGAATTAGGTGATGAATGCTGCCTGGTGTGGAAAGCATTTTTTTCCCGCAGCAGGTGCTCCAAGTTTCTACCAAGCGTGAGGTCTGGGTTGGTATCAGCAGTAACACTGTTACCAATCCGCGTAGGTAAGCTGAAATCATTAAAGGTGGTCAGGTGGAGCGCCAGCGTCTCATTGTATAAAACTGTCCCTCTGTGGTTGGTGCGCCGATAGCCCCAGTCCACGTGAGCGCAATTAAAATCTCCGGCAATAAGTAGTGGGTTTGATCCGGCCAACTGGGTTGCGGATATGAGAAGTGAGGGGAGTAAATTGGCTGACGTGGGAGAAGGTAGCAGTTAAGAAAGAACAGGGCTGATTTTGCAGAGGTGGGCGGTAAGACTTCAATAAGGCTGTTAGCGATAGGGGAGGTAATTACGTGCTCCACGTAATGCAAGGATTTACTGACCTATGTGCCCACCCGAGGAAGATCAGTGGGGTCTTAGGGGATAAAAGTGTATCCTGGCAGCTGCTTGTAAACATTGGCGTCCTGAATGGCGATAATGTCTGGTGGGGATGACGAACTTGCGATAATTTGCTGCAGAGGATCGCGCTTTCGCCGAAAACCCCTGCAATTCCACTGTATAATCTGTAAAGAATTAAGCCCCGTCGGAGGAGCCATGTTGTTGGGTAGTGAAGGGAAGGATGGGTGTGGAGAGTGGGACTGTGGGAGGATAGTCCGTTGAGAGTGCAGCAGTGAGGCGAGTTAAGCGCTCCTCTACCTTGGTCATGATGCTACATATGACACTATACATTAGACGGGTAATGGTAGATTAAGTCATAAGCTGGCACTGTGCAGTGAGCTGCGCAGTAATGCGCTCTGTGAGCCTGGCTTTCAAGTTTTGGGCGAGGGCCTGAAATTTGGCGTTTAGGTCTATTGGTTCGACTGGGCTCTCATCAGGCCTTCTTTTTTAGGGGGAGGTAGGGCGGGATGGGTGGGTGAAGGGGATGGTGGTGGTGGATGGGGAGATACAGCAGAGGTGGCGGTAGAGAGGGCTGCCCTGAGCTGCTTCACCTCCTCTCGCTGAGCCTTCACGTCCGGGTCCTGGGAGGTCCCGGTGTTCGTCTCGGCAGCCTTGGAGGCCCATGTTGCAGAAGACGGGAGGGTCGTTTTCAGCGGAGGAAAGTCGTTCTTGTTCGTTTGCAGCGGAGGAAAGTTATCCTTGTTAGGGGGCATTGCCTTCTGGGGCGATGGGTTGCGTGGTTGGGCGGTGCGATTTCTAGCCATGCACGAGCCGGTGCCCGTGAGTGCTGGCCTCCACAGATAATGCAGGCCGGTATGCAGGAAGGCGCATCTTGCGGTTCATGCTTGTCTCCGCACCGCGGGCAGAGACCAGTCTTGGGGTGCGGGCACACGTCATACCTATGGCCCTGCCGACGACAGTTCATGCACGCGTCTGGACTTCCTTTGTACGGCTTGCATCTGTGCACTACACTCATGTACCATACGGTATGGGGGACTGGTCCGTGCGCAAAGGTGATCAGTATGGAATGAGTCCTACCCATTATGCGGGCTGCAATGATATCAGCGTACGGGTCTGGAGGTCCCGTAGCATCTGCTCCGGCGTCTTCTTCAAGTAGGCTTGCGAGATGACTCCACGTAAAGCAGCCGCGGGCGGTGCAATGCAGGCTGAGACAGGGTAAGCGGTCTCTTGGAGCACCACTTCCCTGAGCTGGACGAGGTGAAGGGCGGTTGTCTCGTGCGGGGTAGCGACCGTGAAGGTGTTATTCGTAGGGTGGATCCTCAGGTGAATATCCCCGAGGTCACGGCCAGCAGCGCTGACTTGCAGGGCTTGCAGGAGTGGCTGCGCCATGGTGCCTTTCAAAGCGAGGCCTCCTCTTGGTCAGTAAACGAAACGTATAGCGCCGGGAGGGAGTGAAGCAAATTGTTTGCTTCGGTGTGCGACTGCGTGCGTCGCGCGCAGCTGTTCTTGTTGAGGCCTATATGTAGGCTTGAAAGTCGCAGGGGTAGTGGACGCGGACGCCGTAGGCTTAGATGGAACAGTCGCTGCTTGATGGGATATGGCCAGCGTTTCCTCGCTTGAGATTTCACCCTTGTACGCGCGGAGTATCGGGGTCCACTCACTGGGACGAAAATATTCCCTCTGCGCTTGCACGTCCATGGCTGTTGGGGGTAGGTGCGCTGCCGGTGAGTGTGGAACGCAGCCCGCCGGCGAGGCTCGCCTCGATGAGACCAGGCTGAGCGCCGCGGCACAGCAGGCGGAGACGTTTTCACTTGCCAGTTCTTGTGAATCATCGGGCACTTCCAAAAGATGATAACGGTTAGGGCCCGTGTACCTTCCTGGATCTGTTGACGGTCTTAATGGGTCCTTGGGATGATTTAGCTGGGCACAGGAGCCAGAAATTGGCGGAGTCGATGCGAGATGCGTCCGCTCCCTCGGGCCCTCACCAATGCGACCAGTTTGGCTGGAAGAGAGCGAAACCCGCTACTGCTCCGGTGAGGTCGCGTTCTACGGCTTCGCATCGTGGACTTCCTGCCGTGCCTGAGCCCGTTCCGGGGAGTCAACGGAGGACGATACCACCTGCTACGGTAAGGGGTGTCTTCAGCGCTGCTGCCACCCATCCGGGTGGTGTCCCCAATGCCAACAATACCGGCATCACCTCCACGGGCGCTTGGACCGGGAGCTTGTACGACGCAGCCAGGGACGTCGCCAGCGACGCCAGCCCAAGAACGTCGAACGCCGCCTCGACGCCGGCTACTGGATCCATACAATGCCGCAGCCGCACCGAACCAACCGTGAGCACGAACGCCGACCGCTAATAGTATAACGCTAGTAGTAGACGCTGGTAGCAGTGTGCGCGGGTCGTGTGTATTTATAGTTTTTGTGTTTTGTGTTAGTTTTGTTAGTTTTCTGTTCTAGTGTGTGTGTCACGTAGGGTGTATTAAATGTGCGTTTGTGTGGGTACACCTGTCGCCTAGTCCATTCTTTCGGTCTGAGTGCTCTCTGGGGAGATCCGTGACATGTTCGTCCGAGAAACTTATATGTATTTGCATTTTTAATGTCTAATTCAATTTTCCAGGTATTACAACAGTGAAGTAAGTTATTGACACCACCCTGGAGAGAATGGATAGCAGAATGATAAGTTATATTACTGCAAAGCACGCAGTCGTCCAGAAATATACAAATACGGGAGTAGCAGCACCAAGAACTCAACCCTTGAGCTAACTAGTGCTGTTGAAGAGTTAGTTTCATTAGCGTTCGCAATCTCAGCACGATAAAAGAAAAACGCACGAGTCCATTTAAATACTGCAGGTTCAGTTTTTCGCATGCTTAGTTTAGATAAAAGCAGTGAGTGGTTATCTTCAGCGAAAGGTTTAGTAAAGTCAAGAAATATGCTGTCTGTTGAAAAACAAGAGTACAAGTAGGAGTACAAGTCGTCAGTATAGGAAAGTATTTAATCGCCACAGGACAAATTTTCAAAAAGCCGCGCTTAGTGAGAGACATGAAAATATGATCTTCAAGGAAATTTTTAGGATGAGTAAATATTATATGTCCTGTTGCTTGCGGAAGTGTAAGACGGGGGTTTGTTGAAAGGAACTGGGTGGACGGTAGTAGCGGCGAACGCAGTCCGAGGTCAGCCAGGCCGAGCACAGACGTTCGTCGTGATAGAAATAAGGCTGAAGCACAGGGCCATCTTCGTTTTTCTCATGAGTGTGCGTATTCTTCCTTATAATCACTCCCGGGGAAAAGAAAAGTAATCTTGGCCACTTACGGCGATGGTAAGATGACGGGGTTGTAGTAAGGCTTGAGGCGCTGGACGTGAACTGCCTCACGGCCGCGAAGATCGGAACACGGCATGAGGGATTCGACGACATAATTTACAGATGTGCGCTCCAGTACTCTGTAGGGATCGTGATACTTGGCGAGAAATTTCGAGGACAGTCCCCCGGAGTACTGGACGGTATTCAGAGCCACACAAAGGTGGCACATGTAACAGGCAAAGGCGGGCTAGTTGGTGGTTAACAATGGAGTGCATATTGCGGCCGCGCAAAACGACGAGGTACAAAGAAAAGAAAGCACAGTACAAACTGCGGTACTTCAACTGAGGTTTACTACAAGGAACACCTCATTTATACAAGATTTGTAATCACACCTGATAGACAGCAGACACCATCATGTGACTCAGGCACTTTTGACACGCGCGCTCGCGTGCCTGTGTCACGTGATGGTGTCTGCTGTATATCAGGTGTGATTACAAATCTTGTATAAATGAGGTTTTCCTTGTAGTAAACCTCAGGTGATGTACCGCGTTTTGTACTGTGTTTTCTTTTTTTGTCCCTCATCGTTTTTCGCGATCTCAATATTGTCATGTAATGGTGACGGCAGTCGAAGGAGCGAGGAAGACGGCCAAAAGGTCTTCTAAAAGAAAACTGTTTATTGGGCTGACTTGCGCCCACAATGTACGGAATTACTCAGAGGCGGCGAAGCGACAAGCGTGCTCGGCGGTCGTCGAACAGAATGTCCGTCGCTGTCGGCAAGGCTCAATTCAATGCTGATTGCGAAGTTTCGAGATAATGCGTGCATAGTTACTAGAACATTCCGGAACAACGTAGAATCAGCTCTGCCTGGCTGCGATCAATCGACATAAGTTTAGTCGCGTCTTGCGTCACAAACAAAGCGATTAAGTGGTGTGGCGGCAGATTTGAAGAACAAATATTGCAAATATTCGCGGCATTACTCCCCTCTTAAAGAAGCATCGACCCGATGCATTAAAACAAATAATGCGACTAGTAAGAGATAAAACGGATCTTGCGAAAACAGAGTATGGAAATGAAGCGTCCTTTAGCGCGCATAATATGGCTTCAGACGGACTACATGGACAACTTCTGATCGTACGCGACGTCGCTGGGATGCAGTGATTGCGTCAGGGATTACTTCATAACCCAGTTCACCTAGCCGACGAAGAACCTTGTACGGGCCGAAATAGCGGCGCAAAAGCTTTTCACTCAATCCACGGTGGCGAATGGGCGTCCAAACCCAGACTTGGTCTCCTGGCGTGTATTCCGCGTTGCGTCTTCGTAGGTTGTAGCGCCTGTCCTCAGACTGCTGCTGATCTTTGATCCGTAATCGGGCAAGCCTTCGAGATTCTTCTGCGCGTTGAAGATTGGCGGCAACGTCGACGTTCTCTTCTTCTGTAACGTTGGGCAGCATGGCGTCTAGCGTGGTCGTGGCCTCCCTGCCATGGTCGAGACTAAAAGGTGTCATCTGGGTGGTCTCCTGCACTGCGGTGTTGTAGGCGAAGACGACGTAAGGCAGGATGACATCCCACGTATTGTGTTCGGCATGGACATACATTGCGAGCATATCGGCGATGGTTTTGTTCAGGCGCTCGGTCAGTCCGTTGGTCTACGGATGGTATGCAGTGGTCTTCCGGTGGCTGGTTTGGCTGTAACGCCGGATGGCTTGCGTTAGTTCCGCCGTGAGTTCTGTTCCTCTCTCCGTGACGAGCACATCGGGGGCGCCGTGCCGCAGAAGAATGCACTCCACGAAACTGTCTCGACTGCGAGTGCGTCAAGGAAAAGAAAGCATCAACGTGATGACGTGTAAGGAAAGAAATAAAATCTGCAGGAGTGCGGAAATTGCACTCCTGCAGAAACAAAACATCCATATGAAACGAACGCGCAAGGTGAAGCATCTCCCTTTGCTTATCTGGAGAGTGAGAACTCTGCACGTTAAAAGTGAAACGAAAAACAGCCACCAT
This sequence comes from Amblyomma americanum, assembly GCF_052857255.1. Taxonomy (NCBI): domain Eukaryota; kingdom Metazoa; phylum Arthropoda; class Arachnida; order Ixodida; family Ixodidae; genus Amblyomma; species Amblyomma americanum. Next base: position 87,198,479 of record NC_135499.1, read on the forward strand.
GAAAATAAAGAAGAAAACAATGAACCAAACGTAAACAACGAAACAGGTGAGTAAAACAAAACGGTGACGGACTCATGGTAAAGTTCTGCGGACAGAGTCTGTAGGTGCGTTGATGCACCAGCGCTGGGGAGGCGGCGAGGGACTTGATTGGCGTCCTGGGTCCCTGCTGACGAACAAGCTGGTGGCCCCACGGCGGAGGGACGACGATGTCAAGCGGTGGTAACGGTTGCGTGGTGGAAGGGTCCGGCCGATGCGGGAAGCTGCGGCAGGAACACACAGTCACAGGCGCACCAACACACTCCACCGCACAAGCACCGTCCGTCGTTCGCTAGACGCTCCGACGGAGCCAGTGTGCCGATAAAATAACGGCGTCCGGGGAGAGCCGAAAATGCGGCGCCCAAGCTGCCGCCGAGAAGGGAGGAGGAGGGCCGTTAAGACCTGAAGTGCTGGGAGAGGGCGCCATGGCGGAAACTATTCGTTTCCTGTGACGTCCATGCACCCTCGACCGGGCTCGTAGTCACGTAGTATACCTCCTGCGTCGCGCCGCTGGAACAGGCGGCAGCCCCCACCGGTGTCGCCATCGGCCCGGTTTGCTTACCAGGCTCCTGGGGTGGTCTGGCTGCCGGAGCAGCCGCAGCTGCCGCTAGGACCGCGGCCGAACAGTTGTCTACCGAACTTGGGAGGCGAATAAAACTCCATGAGTTGTGGTATAGAAATAAAATAACAATTAAATAATATGTAAACATTGTACACAAGCAATTACTAATCGAAGCGTTACCATATCGCACCGCAAGCCGAATTCAAGGCGCACCTTGACTCCCCAAACGCAGCAAATTTGGTTTGAAATGTATACTGGGGGGGGGGGGGTGTAACTCGACAACGTGTAGACGTGCATCGTAATTTCTTTGATAGATGGCGCTAGGAGTCGATCGCTCTGCTAGGTGGAAACGTTGTGTTCTTTTCCGAACCTCTCAGGGTTTTCCTCACTGGCCCCGCTAGATGCGACAAGACTTTCGTTCTACGCATGGCCAATAAAGCTAACGCTCGTTACTTCAACGTCTTTCAGGCGATGACGGCCTTTTTGTAGCGATAGCTACATTACTGTAGCGTTTCGAGCCATCAGCGTGGCGGCGCCGTGGCGGTGGCGGCGCCGCCACCCAGTGGCTGCGCCGCCACGCTGTCACGTGGTTGATAACGTGGTAAGGAGCAGCTGCCGATGGCGCTGCGCCGTGGCTGATCGCGTGGTTCGTCACGTGGTTGGTCACGTGACCAAGTTCGACTCTGGCAGTTGTAGCTATCGCGTCACTCCAGGTTTAACCAGAGCTGAACCACCACCAATTTTTTTTTGATCCTGTCCGCACTACATAATATATGGGCACGCGAGTGATTTGCGAGCATTACGGAACGGAAGTCTTTGGAAGCTTATGAAGACTAAACGTAATCTTAACGCCGTTGAACGCGCACTGCTTGCACAGACACGCGCACACTGATTGTACGGCATCCCACTTTCAGCTCAGGTTTTCAATTGTATTGAAAAGTGTGTTACGCGCCGTCGAATAGTGAGGGGAATCTGTGCTTTTCAGTGCAAAGCTCTCGGTGCCAAAGTGCAGCGAGGGACCAAATTTTTCCGTTTTTGTTGAATGGGATAGAAAAAATGTCCCGCAAAGAACAAGAAAATAAATATATCATTGTTTATTTACATATACTGCGGCCTTAATTAGGTTATGACAGGTGTTTTATAATATAGAAGAATTAGCATGTAAAAAAATCCACGAATAGGCTCGCAATAATTTTTCTACAGTGAGGAAACAACGTTTATGACAAGGTATTCCAAACATGAATATTGCAAGGAAAGAAACTATACATCAAGAAGTTAGTACGGGCATGAAAGATGAAGTATATGATGGCTCTTTGCATATGAAGATGTGGTTCATGTGGACGTTACTCATATGCTCACAAATAGGTAGACGTGTTGCAAATATTTAACCCGACAGCGTTAAAGGCACCGTTACCCAGGAACTCCCGCGTCGGCGTTGCGAGCGCAAAATAGGGTACTGCAAGGGGGCGAGGTATGCCCCCATCGGAGAAGAAACATTGTGAGCAAAGTGACCACCATGACAGGTGGCAGTTAAATCAATGAGTGATCACGAGATGCTGCTCGGGAGGAGCAACTTAGGTCGCGGAAACCCCACCGTGGTGGCAGTGCCTGCCATAGCAGTGCAGTGGTGCATCACTTAACCGCTCCACCATTGCGGAAGAAGTGGTGAGTACTCCCAGGGGCATATGAGTGTAAAGTTGCAAATGCTAATTCCACATATATGGGCTTTAACTCAACGCTACCACGTCCTATTCTTAAGGCGGAGCTTAAGTGTCCATTCCAATTTTTAGTGCGCCAGCACTTATCGTTTCATTCCCAGCATTTGGGCGTTGTGTGTTTGTCTGTCTGTCTGCTTGTTTGTCTGTTTGCTTGAAGCCTTTTTGTGGCAGGCAGGTCAGTTTTGTGGAAGTTTTGTGCCAAACGGGCCGTTGGCAACCTGCCCACCATGCCAGCCGGCAACCCATTTAATCGTGAAAGGCTGCTCGCGAAGAGGAACCTGAGTTGCACGCAACCCAAGAAGCCCAAGTTTCACCGATGGCAACACCTGCAATAGCATTTGCCTTGTGCCGCTGCGCCACAGCACCCCTGCCCACCGGGTGGCTTGCTTGCCAAGAACCCGCGGCTCTAACCAGGCGGCACCGCCCCTAAGCGCACCAATCTAAGCGGAATGAGCAGCAGCGGTTAGGTGGTGAACGTGATTCGAATGATGCTTGCAGAGCAGCTAAACGTAAGAAGTTCGGGTGATAGCCTGGTACTAGCTAGTAGGTACTGAAAGCGCGATTGAGGCGTCCACTGAGCAAGGGGCCAGTTACGCGCCCTTCCTTTCCTCAAAACCATCGGCGTCGAGAACGTTGTCAACGCCAACGCAAATGCACACAATGAACGCTGACAGCCTTCACGTTGTATATCTTGGATTAGCTTAGCTAAGCTAATCCACATTCATTTATTTTCTTGTGGGTTGACGTCAAACAGCACCCAGCTACCTTTTGCATTTCACGTCCACGAAGCACGACCACCGTCCGCCTTCAGAAAGAGAAATGTGCTACGGAAACAAAAATGATTGGTTTAACGTTAAGAGACCGGAAGCGGACGGAGTGGGTGAGGGAACAAATGCGCCTGTTAAAAGACAGTAGCTCCAATCGACAATTGACATGATTTGTCATTAGTAAGGTTATGTCCCAACACTCCAGAGCATTCTATTTTAGACGGAAAATAATAGCGCTAAAAGTAGACGAACACAAGAAAGACCGACGCAAGCCGGCGTCGCTTGTCCTGCGCCGGTATTTCTTTGTGTTCGTCTACCTTTAGCGCTATTCTTTTCCGTCTGAAATGGGATGCACCATCTAGCCGAAATTGACGTTCCTTTGACACCAGAGCCGCGCAGCACCGAAACACATCATGCTAACGCATATATCCGCATAGGGCCTAACTACCCAAATCAAGTGACGTTTTTTTTTGTTTTCACTATCACGCTTTCCAAACTTAGGGGTTGACCGGCGCGCGATCCACGGCTAAGGCGAGGTGCAAACCAAGTTTGAAGATTAACAAAAAAGATGGGAACGTTAATTGTGAAGCTATACTGCGGCAAATCCTGCGTTCTGGCTGCCTTCGTCTTCATGTGCAAAGCACGTACACAAAATGTTGACATGTTGAAATAAAAATTGTTTTTTGAGGAAAGAAATGACGCAGTAACTGTCTCACATATCTCGGTGGACACCCGGACCTCGCCGTAAGGCAATGGTTAAAGGAGGAAATGAAAGAAGAAACGAAGGAATGGGTGCCGTAGTGGGTGGAGGTCTCCGGAATTAATTTCGACCACCTGAGATTTTTTCTCGTGCATTCACATCGCAGAGCACACGGGCGCCTTTTGTGTTTCTGCTCCATCGAAACGCGGTCGCCGCGGACGACTTCGAACCCCGGTACTCCGGCTCAGTATACGAGCGCCTTAACCACTGATCCACCGCGGCGGGGGTAATTGACACCTTTTGCTGCGCATAGGTTTCATGCGTCCCTTCTGTTTCAAGAGAGACGAAAAAAATTGCTGGTGGTTTAGCTCTGGTTAACCCTGGTCGAAGGCGAAAAGCTGCATCTCCCTGGCTACGTTCGAGGTAGGGCGACTGGCGGTCTCCACGGCAGGCGTCGCATTGAACACACCTAGCGTTGGGCTGAGCGCATCAAAGTGCACCGGCGTTTCGTGCAGAACCCACTTTGATGCTCTGCGCACACGGTTCCAGCAGACGCTTCCTCGCTCTGCTCGGTCAAGGTGTGTGACGTCACGGAGGGAGAAAGCAGCACACCTGTGATGCCTCCTTTCCCCTCTCCTCAACGGAATGTTGGAGCGCGCATCTGCCGCTCTCCACTGCAGGCGTCGCATCGATCGCACCTAGCGTTCCGCGCAACGCATCAAAGCGCACCGCAGTTTTATGCAGAACCCACTGTCATGACCTGTGCATGCGATGCCGAAGACCAGGAATAAAGGTCAAGGTCAAAGTCGAAATAGTGTAACAGGCGCTGGTGTCGCTGCTGTAGCAGACGTCATGTGTCGAACCTGACTGCCACCACTTATGCTCATGCTTTGACCTCTAGCCACATTCAAGGTGAAACTTGCGGCCCTGCTGACCTCTAGCTACGTTGAAGGTCAAACTTGCGGCCGCGCTGACGGCTCGAAAAGCTGGCGTAGCGAAGCTTTTCGCTTAAAAATAAAGGCTGATAAGAGCGTGCGCACACTTGCACACTTTAGAGAACTCATGAAAACGAAACTAGTACCACTCGCTTAACCACGCGGTGATCGAGTCACCTCTCCCGATTGCCGTACACGTGCAGCATTTGAACGAGTTGTCGACTGACTGCATGCGCATGCGTTAAAAACTAATCAAGAGCACGCTGGTTTCGATCTCGCTTAAATTATTTCTATATATTCGGAAAGCAGCGAGAGCTCATCGCCGCTTTATTTTGATGGCGCAAGTTCCGGCTCGGAGATTCCACTGTTCGACCGAAGCATACACGTTTTTAACCTGGCGTCACGGCCGCCATTTTTGAGTGCAGAAGAGTGTAGGCAGGAAACGGTGCCCCACCTGCTTTGGGAAATGGCGTCTGCGCACCTGCGACCATGCACCCTATCCTCAACTTCCACACTTACTACCATTCCACCCTCGGCACCACTAGCCCGAACAATGAACAACCAATAACTCACAGCATAAAGGACAAATGACCGACTCCCCTTTCTTGCCGAGTATTTACTGCACAGCTATAAAAAGAAGCCGATTGGCGATAAACGGGTTAGGAAAACAACCAGGCTTCCGCAGCGGTATCTGGAGCCAGAGATGGCGGCCGTTGTGACGTGTATGAGAACTAATGCAAACTATACAGTATTTGCCAAAAACAACCAGGCTGGACGGTTTGCTTTTCAGTCGTGTATTGAAGTTATGCTAGCCCTCAGGCTCTAAATCTCTGCATGATAAGGAGAACCCTTGCCCTCACCTTCCGAGAACTTTTTGATCTTTAGGAAAGCAGCAAGAGCTCTATTAGTCGAATGGGAAGTAAACCATGCAGCCTGATTACTTTTGGCAAACCGTGTACATCCCGGAATTTTTGTTTTTATTTTATGCTATTGGAAGTTACGGGGTCAGCCTAAAGGACGTAGTGACCAGGATGCAAGTTTTATTTCAAATTATGTATACAAAAGAAAAATTAGCAAGCAATTTTTATTGGCAATTATAGGAAAGGAAAGTGCGATGGAATACTCCCACGGGGGACGGGCGCACTTTCAAAACAGCTTCCTTCTTCACGGGTGCCATTTCGTTCTCCAGCAAGTAGCTCTAGCAGTGCAGGAGCGTAGCTTAAGTGCGAAAGAGAGAAATTGATGTGGTTGGGCCTGATGAAAGAGCCCGGATGCAAGCCATCCCTATTCTGAAACTGCCTGATCTCTTCTGAAACGCCGGTGACCTTTGGCAGTGCTCCACCGAAAACAAAAATTGCTGATGACCTAGCTCTGTTAGGCCAAGATATACGTAGCGAAAGCGCGGTGACTTCTGCATCGGAAGAGTGCATTCACTAGATCCGCCTTTATTGATAGTCCAAGCTTGAGCCGTCGTGGCGGAGCCGTAAATCCTGTCAAGGCGAGCACTAGAGCAGCACTGAAAATGAGTGAAATGAATGCTAGGTGCCTTATCTTGCCCAACATCCACCAGGTTGTACTCGCATGCCAAATCAGTAAGTAAAGCAGCACTAGGGTAATATCGCTTACTTAACACTGCTCGGTCTTCATCCCTACAAACACAATTGAAATCTCCCAACAGCATAATTTTACGATCTGTGTACAAATGGTCGACTAATGGCAGGAAAAATACGTTTCAGCGAACATGCTTGCCAGCGTTTTGGTTACTGGGTGCGGCCCATATTCTTCAGTGATCATTGCAAGGTGTCTCTTCAGATAGGGAGGTACAGTCGGTGCATACTCCAATCTCGATGGGAGCTGTGGAAGCTTAGTAGCTGCCTGCTCCCAGATGAAATCTTCAAACGTGCTGTATCTACTTGCTTGAAGGACACGTGGTCACGCGGTGATCTCTCAGTTTTGCAATCATGGGACTCATTTAATCAAGAAACAAAAGACATTGCTATTGAGGCCTCAGCAAGAATCGCGTTTTTGAAGAGACATCACCTTCGAGAGCTCGGCCGTACTGTAGTTGAGCTACATGAGTTATAGAGGATTAGCCCAGGTGCCTATGTCGAAGATATCACTGCCGTTAAAGCATAGCTTCAGCAGTTTGAAACCGAAAGATACAAAGGGGCCGTGATAAGATCAAGGACCCGTAGGTTTCTGGATGAACAACTATCTCGTCAGGTCTTGAGTGATGAAAGGCAGACTGCTCTAGCTAAAGAAATATTGTTAATTCGGTATGGAGGTTGCCCATACTTGCACATACAGCGATGGCACTGGTATTATTGAGGCTTTCTTTGACTATTATCGGAAGCTGTTTGGTGGTTGTGCGGACACAAATGTGGCATCAGATTATAGTCACTTATTCGAAAGCTTGCCCCGACTTGACGATGAGCAGCGTGCTTTAGTGGAGGGGCCTATTTGAACGAAATTAAATCTGCCATTTCTGACCTGACGGCTCAGAAATCTCCTGGGCCAGATGTCATTACTAGCGAGTTCTATAAAACATTTCCCACTTGCCGAGCGCCGGTCTTGATGGAGGTTTTCCAGGCTTCTTAAAATGTTGGTTTTTTGGTCCCAACTTTCTGTTCTGGGCATACTGTATTTATTCCAAAAAGCTCAGATTCAAACCGTTTGAAAACAGTTGAGAGATATCGTCCAATTTCTCTTTGTAATGTAGATTACAAGCTTTTTGCAAAGGTTTTTTGCAATCATCTGCAGCTGGTCGTCGCTCACTTAATAGGCACGCATCAGGTCTGCGGTATCAGAGGCCGCAGCATCCAAACCCATATTCATATCGCACGTTGAGTAGTGGAGACAGTATCCGATGAGAGCGGACAAGTAGCTTTAATTAAGATTGACCTTGTCAAGTCCTTTGATAAAGTTCGTCACAAGTTCTTGTTTGCGGTCTTAGAGCACGCAAATATTGGAGATGTTTTGCTTAGGGGCATAAGACTGTGCTATAAGGAGTGCTATACAAGGCTAAATGTAAACCAAGAGCTAACCAAACCTATTGCTTTGAAATTATCTGTTCGCCAAGGCTGTTCATTATCGCCTTTGTTGTTTGCCCTATTTCTCGAACCTCTTAGCCTCAGTATTATTATCTGCACATCTATCCGCGGTTTCTCCCTGGCGGAGTTTGAAATTAAGGCTTTTGCCTATGCAGATGATGTCGCCCTCTTTTGTTCAGACAAAAATAGTGTGCTTGAGGCACTGCATTTGATTGAACAGTTTTGCGAGGTATCAAGTGCGGCTCTTGATCTAGATAAGTCCAAGAGGTTTTGGTTGGGCCATTGGGGTACAACAACGCCAAGTCATTATTGTGGCATAAGCTGAGACTGCGGGCTAATTCACTTCCTAGGGGTTCCTCTTCACCAAATTTGCAACACTGGCGCCTACTGGGATTCACAGATAGTCGCCATGAGGCGACAAACCTAGGCTTGATGGGTAGGGAACTGTCAGTGTTTGCTCGGGCTCAAGTCTGCAACATTTTTTTATTTGCAAAAGTTGCCTATGTGTTGCAGGTTCTCCACTGTGCTAGGAAAAAAGTGCAGGTGATGCACATAATATTTGCTACATTCGTATGGCGTTCCCAATGGGAACTCACACATCGCGATAACCTATTTCTTTCTCTAGAGTCTGGTGGAATCAGCCTTGTTCACTTATTCGTGCATCAGCTTGTTTCGCGCTTTACCTTTTTCAAATCGTCAAACCACCCATTTTTTAGCAGCTGTGCTTATTAGGTGTCTCAGCGCTTATTTGCCTTCCCTATTCGCACCGATGGGACACACTCGTGAGGGGCCTTTATGGGGATTCTTTGAAGAAGTTGCTAACACCTTCAATTTTCTCACTGTACGCTTTTCTTGAGACTACCTCTATAGCCTCTCCAGTAGGCAGATGACTCAGGTACTTACAGAGTATTTGTTCCCTGTACCGTTGCATCGGCAACCTTTTCTGGAGTCCCTTGACACCAGTGTTTTCAGACGTGTTAGGCGAATGTGCATTTTTTTCCGCAAAAACATTCTCCTTTAAACTGCACGCGTCCACGCTGCTTGTGAAGGCATGAGTTGAGTTTCCCCGTTCGGGTGGTGATGTGAGCAAACACCTTGTTGATGATGAGATCGGGGTTTCTTGATGACCCGGTGGTTCTAACTCGGAAACATTCACGTTACTCGAGGAAAGGAGAAGGTTAACTATTTATTCACAACATAAATAAAACGAGAAGAAACAAACCAAGGAGAAAACTATTTACATGACTAAATCGTTGATCAGACGAATTCAGCCCTCGTTCAACCCAGCGCGCTTGTTTTTAAACCCTCTGTCTCTGCCCTTAGCGGGGACAGCCACCAATAAGATTACTAGCGACACACCTCACCAATCAGTGGTCAGGGAAAGGAAAATAAGGGTTCCGCCAACTAATCACAGATTGGGGAAAGAGTGCTGATTTGGGAAAGGAGAGGTTGCAATCAAATACACAAACAGCACAAACGCGACCATCCTCTCCCACGGCACCGACGGCACAGCGGTTACCACTTTCCTAACATATGTTTTCTCTTTCGCACAAGCGACAAATATATGCCGACGTGACGATCACTAAAGTTGTTTACAGAACACACCGAAAGAGAAGAAGACATTTACGGGAATAGTGGGTTTCCGGTCACTCGGCTAATACTCGGCCGTATCTCGTGCGCCCTCGAAACCTCGCCAACCCCTTAACAACGAACACATGTCGACAGCTGTACATGGTTAGGCTTCTTAAGACGGGCTATTCCCGTGGCGGCGCGGAGTAAACAAGGACGTCCGCCACACGAAGGGGAGGCCGGGACAGGACGGGTCCCTTTGTTGGCGACTTCCGACCCCGCTAGAGTGGCCGTCCTTGCAAACACACGACCAACGAGTTCGCGGAAAGGTCAGCGAACTGCACACCTCCTAACCAAGAATGTCACGCGGACACTTGCTGTCAGTGTGACATAAAAGTGCGGCCACAAGCAGCACTGCGCGCACACATACACAGCCTCAATTCATTACGTGCATACAAGGTCAGGACACCAACCTGCACGTTCCAGAACTTGCCATGCCTGCTCTCTGTATGCCAACTGCGAAGTTGGTCCCTAGCCTCCACTTCCCGCATTACATCTACTGGTTACTTGCGCATGCAAACATTGAGCACTCGGAGAGCTCGCATGCTTTAAATTCTTCAGCCGCGCTCGGCTGGGAGCTGTCTCACTGGTGCCGACCGGTCACAAAAAAGGACAACTCCCGCACCCCCTTTGCAAGCGCTTCTGCGTTTCGGTAATAAACCTACAAAGGCCCGGCAGCGTGGGGATGGTCTAACGGTCCGGCCGTACAAAGACTCTGAAATGATAGCGCCGTTGCTTGTCAAGTTTTTCCCCTTTGGCAGCAATCGGCATTCTGGCGCGCCCGATGAGCATTTTTTCTTTCTAATGCGTAGTGCGCGACCAGTTAGCCCTGACTGTCGCCTGCCAGGTACTCTCCGTCTGGCGCGGCGCTCCAGCCTCTTCTGAAATCTCTTACGTCGTGAGTTAGCTCGCCCCTCTTTTTCCGTGTACACTGCTGTTCCCACTGAATAACGTGCTACGCCACATCTCATCTGCCGCTGCCTATCCACAACGTGAACGCCTCTTGCGGCCGAGAAGCACGCCTTCACCTTGCCCTTCCTGTTGCTACCGTCGAATCACCCGCAGGCGTAGTCTGAGAGGACTCGGCTTTGTTGCGTTTAGGGTACACTCGGCGGCGACGACTTTTTCTAGGTGTCCGATGGTTTTCTGCGTGCGCTTCCTTTGTTCCAGAATCATTGGTGGAAACCATCACTGAATCCTCACGCAGCTCTTTGCTGTCGCCCGGCGCGCTCAACGCGTCTACCAATACCGCTGTCCGAGTTAGCGCTACCTGCGTTCTTTGTATCGAAAGCTCGACCGACACGAGCGGCGCGCCCTCAGCTGCCAGTGATGGCCTGCAGGCCGCCTCGGCGACAACTTCATCAGAACCTGCTGTTACCCTTAAAGTTTGTCGTGCTCTGTCGCAGTTCTGGGGAACTAATCTGCCAGGGACAGCGACGTCAGACTCAGAATTAGCATCTCTTAATTCCGGCCTCGCTCTTTGTGTTTCCAGCACTTGCACTTTTTCTGTCTCGCTGGCCTTTTCTAGTGCTATACGCTCCGAACGAAGACGATACGTTTCGCGCTTCAATTCCAGCGATTCCCTCTTTACTTCTGCGATCTGCAACCGCAGTTGCAGCATTGCTAACCACGTCAATGTCGCCTCAGGTGCGGCGCACTTCTGACCTCCGCCCATATGGCCCGCGGGCGCCAATGGGTCCTTTTCTGGCATAGGAGCCAGCACTGTTTTCAGTCCATTTGCATAATCGCCCAACCGCTGTCCATGTTGCGCATCCTCTAGTGGCGGAAACTGCATTTGCATCAATTTTATTTCTTTAAGCTCAAGTTTGAGCTTCAACTTTTCAATTTCAAACATTTGAGCCTTGCGCTCCCTTTTGTTCCACAAAGCTTTCGTCATATTTTCTAGTGCCGGCTCTGTGGACGTAAGTTGCTCGAAATGCTATAGACCATTCCCCCTTGCAGCATCCATCCTTGCATCGGTCATTTCGATGCTACCGTATAGCGTATGACTACGGCACAGACATGGCAGTTTCGGAGAAGGCAGGAAGGCGTCCTACCTCTTTCGATGCTCCGACGACCGCAGCACTGTCGATCTCAGCGTGATGACAGCGGGCTCCCGGGAAGGTAGACGCCCACGATTTTATCCTGGTCCCTCAGCAGATAACCGCTTCGGACCTCGCTTCACTCTGTCGCCTGGTTACTTTCAGCAGCTAGCTGACTCGAACCCTTTCGAGGTTGACGCCTGGTTCTTTTTCAGCAGTTCGCTGACTCGAGCCCTCGATGGCTTGTCGTTGCCCGGCTCCTTCAGCTCCTCGCTGACTTGAGCCTCCGACGTCCACTCGACCACGACCAGTGATACTGAAGCTCTCGACGTCATCTTTCAACGCAGCTTCACGTTTTCTCCTTTAGGACAAACAGCTTGTCCACGAACTTGCTCTTCTCACCTTCCGTCCAATGCCTCGAGTAGAAAGAAGTTGCGATCCTGTGTCGACTGCGCCAGTTGAGTTTCCCCGTTCGGGTGGTGATGTGAGGAAACACCTTGTTGATGATGAGATCGGGGTTTCTTGATGACCCGGTGGTTCTAACTCGCAAACATTCACGTTACTCGAGGAAAGGAGAAGGTTAACTATTTATTTACAACATAAATAAAACGAGAAGAAACAAACCAAGGAGAAAACTATTTACATGACTAAACCATTGATCAGACGAACTCAGCCCTCGTTCAACCCAGCGCGCTTGTTTTTAAACCCTCTGTCTCTGACCTTAGCGGGGACAGCCATCAATAAGATTACTAGCGACACACCTCACCAATCAGTGGTCGGGGAAAGGAAAATAAGGTTTCCGCCAACTAATCACAGATTGGGCAAAAAGTGCTGATTACACATTTGGGAAAATAGAGGTTGAAATCAAATACACAAACAGCACAAACGCGACCACTCTCTCCCACGGCACCCAAGGCACAGCGGTTACCACTTTCCTAACATACGTTTTCTCTTTCGCACAAGCGACAAATATATGCCGACGAGACGATCACCAAAGTTGTTCACAGAACACACCGAAAGAGAAGAAGACATTTACGGGAATAGTCGGTTTCCGGTCACTCGGCTAATACTCAGCCGTATCTCGTGCGCCCCCAAACCTCGTCAACCCCTTAACAACGAACACGTCGACCGCTGTACATGGTTAGGCTTCTTAAGGCGGGCTATGCCCGTGACTGCGCGGAGTAAACAAGGACGTCCGCCGCACGAAGGGGAGGCCGGCATGGGACGGGTCCCTTTGTTGGCGACTTCCGACCCCACTGGAGCGGCCTTCCTTGCGAACACACGACCAACGAGTTCGCGGAAAGGTCAGCGAACTCCACAGCATGGCTTCATGGTAAGGAGATGCTTGTGCTATGGACGGTGAATTGACCATTTGCGGAAAAGTTTCTGCGCATGCGCGGTGAAAGCGCAGCTAGCGCTCTCTGTAGGCGATTTGGTTTTGGTTGGAAAACATGAGCTGGCCGTGCATTCCAGCGCTGTAGTGCGGAGACAGATGTGAGCTGTAACTGCCACGTAAATGTCATGCAACTTCAACGCGTTTCTAACTAAACTGACCACGCGTTTTGCAACAGCGATACTTGGACGTAATAAAAGCCGCTACGAGATACAACGCGCAAAAGACGAAGCCGTTAATGGAGCCAGCAATTCGCGCATCGAGCACGTTTCGAAACGACTGTTCCTGCTACATTTCGCGCTTGCTCCCAAGTGCGCACAGCTCGGTCGTTCTAGAAGAGTTTTGCCATCGACGCACGTGCGTATTCTGTGACAGCCAAATTATTTGTACTAGTATGAACATTCATAAATGCTACAATGTCGAGCTGTGCTATCTCAACAGCGAAGCACGCGCCAGAGCGCAACCTCGCCTATATCCGCGCATTCCAACGCTCCAGCGGCCTGTTAGAACGCAAAGCAATGCTCTATCGTATCAGCACGAGCCGTGGTTGAGATGGTGCAACGAGTCGTTTACTGATCAGTTAAGTGTGGGCTGCGGCAAAAGGTGCTGCATGAAGTTAGCAGAAACTCTTGCCCTATCGAGGAAGCGCTAACATAAATGGGCATTAGGAAAGTGCATTTCATTATGCTGTTACACTCGCCCGCACATAGGCGCACATTCATGCACACTTTCATTTGGTCATTCGGCGTTCCGGTGAGGTAGTAGACTGCAGGTTCAGCCACACATGGTCGTTTTTCAGGCTACAACTCGAAAACTCTTCGCCCCACCCCGTTTCTAAAAAACGGAAATGGGGTGTTCTCCTCCTCCATCATCCTCTTTCGTTAGCAAACGCATGCTTCCGGCGAAGAAACAACGCTAAAACAAGAAAACAAGCGCACGTGAACATCTGAAATCTACCTTTGCACACGCCTGCTCGAGAACCCCTTTCCAACCAAAAGTGCCAGCGGAGCTTCCCTGTTTGCATGGCAGGCGGCGCTCGCTTTTCCGCAAGTGGTCCATTGCCGCCTGTGGAATACACCAGAGACAATTGACCATTATTTTACTCTCTGCATTGATGCTAAATCCTTCTGGGACATTTTACAACGAACAATTAGGGAGGACATTGACAGCACACCCCACAGTATTCGTTTTTAGCCTGTGGAGAAAAATTGTGCTGTGCAATATGATCTATTTATGTTGCTGAGACAATTTTAGTCTCTGGAAGAGCCGCATGATGGACCGCCACTCCGAATCACCACGGTCGTCGAAATCTTTGTTTCGTGAACAATGTGCTTTGGTGCGGGGAGTATATGCTGCCCTGCAAGAGCCGCTTAGCTGGCTCCCTTATCTGAATGCATGTGTGTGCGTCCCAAAATTTTGATTTTTTGGAAGGAAGGATCTTGCAAGGGTTAGGTGGCCTGTTGTTTTCGGGTGTAAGCGTGCTTAGACTTTTTTTTCGGCACTATTTCCATGCAGTAAACAAAAAAGAGCCGTCGCGGTGGAGTGGCAGCGTCTCTGCTTCAAACGCCAAAGGCCCTGGTTCGATTCCGAGCCTCGGCACATATTTTTTTTTTATTCTGTGAGATTGCGGGGGTTTCAGTGTCTCCAATAGATGCCGCCATCGAATGAGTTTGTTAGCGCTTAAGCGCAGGCTCTGTTAAGGAGCGCTGCGCGGTGACGTCACGTCGGCCAAAGCGAGACCTTCTATACTCCAAATGCGCTTCACCGACGACGCGTTCGACGGCTTCGGTGCAATCTGACCGCACTGGCGGAGACTTTGAGCATGTCTCATTTCGCGCCGAGTGCGCCAGCCCAACACCACCTAGACTTTTAAGGCCTCTCCACGATTTCTCCTCCGACGCGTGACGTAACCGCACTACGACGCGGGAGCAGCCACCACCGACCGCTGCGGCAGCACCTCCTGGCGGCCGCTGCCGCCGTTCTCCTCCCGCGCTGCTTCAAATTGTTGAAGTGCGGAGTACTCCGAGGCGTATTTGAGTATAGCAAATTGAAGATAATGAATTTCACCGTTTTAAAAGACATGAAAGATATCTGGTTCAATGTAACAATCTTCGTTCGCATTTCTGGAAACTGTTCAATCTTTTAAAAGCTTACTTTGTGCAGTTTTTCTAGTAAATTGTTGAAAGCAATCATTTGATGGGGACATCGCGATTGCTATAAACATCACTACCATCGCGTTTGAACATGTGCTGCACGTGTCGTGTGTTACATGCTGTTCCTCCGCCGTTCTTTCTTTCTGTGTCATTTGCTGAAGCTTCCTTGCGGGCTGTGAATACTCGAAGTGCAATCCTGGGAAACGTCTGTGAAAGTGCTGTGCGCGTGTGACAGTTGCTGGGCCATTTGTTAAAAGGCCAGGACACTTGTGTTCCCGGCTGCCGCGGGAATTACGATGGAGAAAAGACTGTGCGCGTCTTCACTTTCCCAGCTGATGCTGACAGAAGGAGGCAATGGTTGAAAGCCATTCCACGTGCTGATTTCGAACCCGGAAAGCGCTCAGTGGTAAGTCGAAAAAGCGTGATATTTATTCCGCGACGTAGCTGTGTGTACATCATGCGCTACAACATGGTCCAGTGGGCGCGCTGGAAATATTCTAAAATTTGAAATATTTCACTGCGCTAATTGCTATTGCACCCATGGAATTAATCATCTTAAATATGCTAACCTTATCTGCGCTGGGCTTTGCAGGTCTGCGAGCGGCACTTTAAAGAATCAGACATTCGGACATCTTCTAAGTATGTGGACTCAAAAACGGGCAAAGTCGTCGAGGCAAAATTGAAGATCGCTCGTCTCAGCTCCGACGCCATTCCCAGTGTATTCCCGAACTGTCCCGCGTACCTTTCTGCGCCCGCCACTACGTCCCGAGAAGCACGGACTGAAAAGAGAATGCGTCTTGAAGCAGCTTTTTTACGAGATGCCATCGCCATGTCACTCCAGACACACGAGGAGGAAGAAGCAAAGAACAAGATTGACACTTTCCAAGTTCTACTGGAGTGCCTTCCTCAAATCAAGCTTTCTGATTTTTGGAATGTTATTTCTCGACCTGCCTGCGTCCTTTTTCTCAATCTTGCTGTTGATGACGTCCCTCGTGTTTTGTCGTCAGTCACGGTCTTAGAGAACCTCACGGTGAAAGTTCATTACCGAAATGTGCAGCTGACTACAATTGATGGCATAGATACCATCCCTCACACAGTGCATGATATCCGTTGCTTGATAGGTCTGCTGGATGCTGTAGAGTCGTTTCACGGAAAATTGTTGTTTAAGCACGAAGAAAAAATTGATGATTTGCTTAAGTTGGCACTATCCCTGCTTGAAGATGCCTTAAATTGTGAACTGGCAGATGTTGAACAACCCAATGCAGTTAGTTTTTTGAAAGAGCAAGTTTCTCTTCTTGTCAAGCATAGCAGGTCATCCCGGTATTCTGCAGAGTTGCTGGTATTCTCAAGCATTTTATTTACAGTTTCTCCGCATGATTATAGGTTCCTTCACAGTGCCGGAAACCTTTGATTACCCCATCAATCTACAATACGTCGTATATGTAACTCCTACAGCGTAAGTCCGGCAGCTGAACAGCAAGGCACTTCTTTCCTATCGTATGCAAAGAAGCTTGTCGCAGCAATGACGGAGCATGAAAAAATTGTTGTACTCATGATGGACGAAATTCACCTGCAGCCGTATTTTGATTATAAGGGAGGAGTAATTGTTGGTGCGGCCACAAATAGCCCTAATGCAGCAAAAACAGCCCATGTTTTTATGATGCAAAGCTTGCTTTCGCGTCAGAAGAATGTTGTGCACATACTGCCAGTAGAGCGCATCAACGCACAGCAGCTTCACACTATTCTGCATAGCATCATTTCAGCTAGAGCATGTTGAGTTGCGTATAATCGCAGTCATAGCTGACAATAACTCAATCAACCGGAAAACAATGTCACTTTTTGGGGCCCCCTGCAAACTTCAGAGAGTGTATCCACACCCTGCAGACTCTAAACGTCCTCTCTTTTTTTCTGATTTATCCTGTACACTTAATAAAATGCGTCAGGAATAACTGGATCAATCAGCGAAATGCTGGAACATGCATGTTCTTTCCTAGCCCCACAGGACCTAATATAAAGCCACCTATACTTACAGCTTCATTTAAAGCACTTCGAGAACTTCACTAAAAAGAACAGGGTCAGCTGATTAAATCAGCACCAACACTTTCGTCTAAATCTCTGAACCCATCGAATATTGAGCGACAGAATGTCAAGCTTGCGCTAAGGATTTTCAGCCCGTCTACGGCAGCAGCTCTGCGAGCATGTGGGCCCAGACTTGAGCTAGATCATGTGTCTGGTACTGCACAGTTCCTTGAAACAATAACAAAGTGGTGGAACATTGTAAATGTAAAGACATGCACCAAGGGTACTCGACTTCGTGATGAGCTGCAGTCACCGATTACATCAGCGTCAAGTCCACAGATCCAGTTTCTGTTAAGTATAGTGGAGTGGCTAGATCTGTGGCAGTCTCTCAAATTTGACGCAGGCATACTTACAAGAGAGACTCACAGTGCGCTCCGACTCACGACAGACACCTTGGTAAAGGTGACTTGGTATTGCCTAGATAAAATGAACTTCGAGTATGTACTTTTAGGAAAGTTTCAGACTGATTGCTTGGAAGAGAGGTTTGGCAAATACCGCCAACTCTCCGGTGCGCAATACCACATTTCCATAAGACAAGTCTATGAGTCGGAGCGAAAGCTTCGTCTGCAGAACATTATGGAGCTCCCAGAGTTTGAGGCTGCAACAGATGCGGTGGCAGTAAACGATGCAGTACTTGAAGTGTTTGACATTGAGGTAACGGACGACGATTATGCGAAGGCGCCAAATCTCCCAGCAACCACTTACGTTGCTGGCTATTGTGCCCACGTTGCGTTCAAAAAGCTGTCATGCATGACTTGCAAAGAAAAATTTAATGCTTGAAGATGAAATTGAAGTAGAAGGTGGGGAGTTAGTCAAGGCCATGACTCGTGGTAGTCTCAAGTTTCCACAGCCTGCCATAGTAAATGCTGTTCTTACTGCTGAGATAGTTCTTGACAAACTGAGAAGCGAACAGCATGCGACACGGTTTCATGCACTACCAAATCAAAAGGAGGCTCTCTTCGCACTCACGCATGATGTGTTAAACGACGGCATTGACTTTGATGTGTGTGAAAATGGGCACACTCCACTGTTGGTAATGCACTATGTCCTAAGTGCAGCAGCAAACACGCTTCTAAATAACCTTTGTAAAAGAAAAAATGATCAACTTATAGTTGAAAAGGCTGCAAAAGAAAAAGAGAGAAAATTGAAGACATTGAAGAATTGACTACTCTGTGTGCTTGTGACTGTTTTTGTTAGTTTTTTAGTTTCGAAACCAGCGCTTTGATATAAAGTCAGTAAAAGTCTGCTAAAATGTAACTGCTTATACTTTCAAAGAAACAAGAACAAAAAAAACATTCGGTTAGGGTGTGGGCAAGCAAAACACGATTTAAAAAAAAGGTAATTTTCTTTTCGAGAGACATAATCAGCACTTTGAAATGCGTGCGAGCGCGGAAGCCGAACCTACTGGGCCGTCGCAGTGCGGTGACGTCACGCAAACGTGGAGAGGCCTTAAAAAGTCTAGGTGGTGTTGGCCAGCCGCCACTGGCCCAGCCAAACCGGTTCGGTTCCGCGGCGAGGCACGCGTTGTGACGTCATGTGCCTCCTCAGAGCATCGCGACGATGAAATCGCAAGTTCGCGGCCAGTAAAGCTTTCGCTTTAATATGGTGCCCACTGTGATGTCGGTGAATGCGCCCTCACGCCCTTTACATGAACTCGACAAAATGCGGGCGGAATTGAATATTCGAGAGAAAGAGCGACTTTTGAGAAGGAAAGCTCTTGCTATAGCCCTCTACTCACTTCCTAGATGTTTTTTTAACTTTGCCTAAAAAAGTGGAGTCGACTTGTGTCGAGTTCGTGTAAATAGCGATCCTTTCGTCTATGTCGAGCCCCTCCTTTAACGCGACATAGTTGAGTTTACGAAAACAGACATGTTCATTGTTCTAAATACTTTCAGACATGTCGTCTGCAAGGAAGATTACCGAGTGTTGCATTCTATTTATCTTAAATTGGTTTTTGGTGGAAAGGAAATGGCGCAGTATCTGTCTCATATATCGTTGGACACTTGAACCGCGCCGTAAGGGAAGGGATAAGGGAGGGAGTGAAAGAAGAGAGGAACAAATAGGTCCGTAGTGGAGGGCTCCGGAATAATTTCGACCACCTGGGGATCTTTAACGTGCACTGACATCGCACAGCACACGGGCGCCTTAGCGTTTTTCCTCCATAAAAACGCAGCCGCCGCGGTCGGGTTCGAACCCGGGACTCTATTTATCTGCAAAATTGGCTTTCACGAAAGTGGGTCCCCTGATTTCGGAGCTGTGCACAGCGCACGAGGGTCGCTTCCAAACCATGTAGAGCGCCTTGTTAGCAACGCTGGAATGTTCGTAGGGACTCCGGGACTGAACAAAAGGGTTGAGGGGAAGGGGGCAGTTGCCCCTCGAACATTTCTCCCGAGGGGGCACTGCACCCCACCTACCGCTTCCCAGTCTCAAACTGCTTGGCTCAGACGAGAGTTCTTTCAAATGTTTCCTTTCTAGGATGATATTGATGTTAAACATAGTGGGGCTGAGCTAGTTGGCGTCATAGCCAGATGGATACCATTTCGTCTGAGAACCCTAAAGCACTCCTGTCCCAAAAGAAGCGTTGATTGGGTACCCTCTGCTCATAAACGTGGGTAGCAGAACTGAAACACACTGTGAAAATTTATAACGCAGTCGGTCACTCCTCGCCACTACTACTTATAAAGATATTCATTTAAATTCAGGCTGAACAACAGGGCGAAACAACAGTATAAAGAAAAATAACATTTTTTTATATTTCTGCTTTTCAAGAAAAAATGTTGCAATTTTCTTGGGAATGATGCAGTACACACCCTATTTTCGACATGAAAATAAAGGTTGCTGCTGTCTGGCGTTCGTAGTGTCCACATCGTATCTTGTCATACTTCAGCGCTAGAATGAAAAGTGATGAAAAAATGCACTTGAAGAAAAGTCACTGCCTTACAGACAGTGCTTTGCCATGTATCATGAAAAGTGTTCAGACCGAACACTTACGACAAAAGGAGAGGAACCAGCCTACCTGGTTGCGAGCTTTAAAGTCAATGTGTTTTCCACGCTTCAGCTCAGACCAAGATATGACCCCATGCGCACAAACTCGCGGCACTTGCATAAAGGTTGTAAAAAAAATCGATGCGTGTGATTACCGTGCACGGGCAGTTACGAAGGAAAGGCGCATGCTATGGAAGAGGAAAATGGGATTCGAACTGTAAATTAAAACCCGCCGCGGTGGTTCCGTGGTTAGAGCGCTCGGCTACTGATCCGGAGTACCCGGGTTTGAACCCGACCGCGGCGGCTGCGTTTCGATGGAGGCGAAACGCAAAGGCGCCCGTGTGCTGTGCGTTTTCAGCGCACGTTAAAGATCCCCAGGTGGTCGATATTATTCCGGAGCCCTCCACTACGGAACCTCTTTCTTCCTTTCTTCTCTCAGTCCCTCCATTATCCCTTTTTAATACGCCGTTCAGGTGTCCGCCGATATGTGAGACAGATACTGCGCCATTTTCTTTTCCCATCAACCAATTTTCAACTGTAAATTAAAGAACAAACTGGGAAAGAGTCTTTTTGTTGGTCGGCTCCTACCTTCGAGTAATGAAGACAAATCGCTTTTTAGTTCATGGACATGCCGTACTCATGTTTCAAGTATGATGCCTAACTTTTCACACAGCTGAATAGTGGTGACAAAAGTAAGGTATATTAATGTGATAGCTGTAAAGAACCTGAGTCACAGCAAATCCGGGTGGCCGCTGAATGTGCGTGAAAATGCCATGAAAAAAATTATAAGATTGATTACGATACTCCCTAATGCGACATTCGAGCATATCTGTGTTGGTGTTTTGAATTTGCAATATATACAGGTAAAGAATTTGAGACATACGTGTATGTAAGCACAGGTATACAAAACACTCTTTATTTTCCACGGGCACTCTTTTTTTCAAGTAAGACTCCTCTCCCAGTCTTTGATTGTCAGGATTGTGGCTTTGTGGTTGGAGAAATGGATGGAGATGCGTTCACTAGCGTTACTGACGCGGACAATCTACGGCGTGCAGCACATTCCACAGCCCCGTCCGCCAACGGATCGGAGCGTGGCGAGACTGCGAGGAGGCAGCCATGGGCGCGTGCCGCCGCAGAGAAACCTTTCCGCATCTAGCCATCTACTTGCGCTCCATTTACGCACATAAAGTGGTGACGTACGACGCGCTGTTGAGGGGCTTTACGGCGTACACTAGTGTAGCGTCATCTATGAGCGAGTGGCCGTACTTTCGTTCGCACGGCACAACCGGTCTGGAGGGGAGGGCGCTTGCTCTCCTCACCCCCCTTCGCTCACCTCGAGCTCGGTTACGCCGTCGGTGACGGTAACGCGGCTCAACCGACGAACGGGCGCATACGAGCTGCGCTCTAAGATCCCCAGACAAGCAACCGAGGAAGCAGGTGGACAATCTAGGTCACAGGAGCTTGTAGCGTTTTCTCAACCTGCGCTCCGGATTGTTAGCAAACTACCCACCGTGGCAGCTGGCTGTGAAATTGATTATTGGTAGCTCAGGAAGAGCACCCTGGGTAGCACAAGGACCACCGGTGGCAGCACCGGCCATCGCAGGGCAGTGGCGCATCGCATAACCGCTGTAGCACTGCGACAGGGGTGGCATGAGGGATCCCAGTGATCTGTGACTGCAAAGTAGAGGATGGCCAATTCCGTGTAATTGGGAATTAACCAATTACGTTTTCACGTCATACCCTTAAGGCGGTGCTTATGAGTCTCTAGAAATTTAATTTATATATAATACACTCAGAGATTTAAAAGCTTAAAGGAGCGCATAAAGAAAACTAATGAGCTTCAGGAAAACAGAATTATATGTGATGTTTTTTTCGGCGGGTTGTGCATTTCCTGTTTTGTTTTCATTTTTTTCATTTATAATATCACTTGCAGACAAAATATTTACAGAATTTCGCACAAATTCGCTAAAAGAACATTAAACGTCGTAGCTGTCACGTAAACGCACAGCAGTGTTATAGCAAGAGTTGGGGGATTCTAGTCGTTTATACAAAGCTATCACTGATGCCTCAGGTGAGTTATTCAGTTCGGGCGGCTATTTTTTTATTGATAGGCTGCCCTTTTTACGACTATCTTCCAGGAATCTTCTCCGCTAATAATTGTTGGCCGAACAAATGCGATACTACTACCACTAAAAGTGCAAGAGCAGTCCCACTGTTATATTCTGACAAAGCTTTCTTGCTGTACTTAATGCTGTAAAACATAGTTTATTACCAACTCGTTATTCGCGTCATTTTATTTATTATACCCCCTAATCTCCGAGCCCGTTTGGGCAAGCAACATCCTGTGAAATAAAATTCCCTGCTTTCATTTCTATAACTATGATTCACTAGACTTCCCCTTCAGTATGCTACGTTAGGTGTGTGCTAGCTATGCGTTTCTTGCAGTCTCTGAGCAAAAGGATCAAAAGCGTCGAAAATTTGTTTCGATAAAATTGGCTTCCGAGTGGAAAAAAAGGAGCTGTGGTGAAATGCTGCGGAAAAAATATGTTTCTAGATAATTCTCTTCGGAATGAGAAAAGAGTTTTATTATAAAATTACGCAACAAATGCGCGCTGATGCAAGAATTTTGAAGTCACCTGTGCAGCCCTTTACGAAAAGTAAACCAACCGCCGTTTAGCCTCGGAAAATCACTGGACCATGTAGCGTCCTGGTGAAACACCAAGCAACCTGAAAATGCCGGCTCGACCAATCCTGTCACCGTTAAAAGTAAATATCGCATACTGGACGCAATTAACGTCTGATGACGGTTGGGGATCGCTGCCAAACAAAATTGGTGAACAATGAATTCTCGATAGCCAAAGTTTTGAAGAATAAAAACGTAGTATTTGCCAGAATTTGGCGCAAAGATGTTCAAAGCGCATAATGAAAGCTTTCATTACAATTTCTTCAGCGTTCGTCATGCCATTTACTGCAAGGAAAAATTGAAAATTTCATGTCGCGAAAAATATAAGATCGATTCTTTTCCTCATCAATATTAGCCTACCCTGTTCCTTAATGAATCAGTGAAATGAGCACCCGATAACTTCAAAGGTCGCTGCATTATGTGTTATGTTTAACGTTTGCGGCTATGACTACGGTAGTTCACCCCTCCCGCAGCGCTGCACCGTATTTCGCCGCGCTTTTTTCTCCTTATGCTGTTTTTTCCTCCGCTGTATTGCCGCTGGGCCGTTTTTTGTGCGCTGTTTAGAAGTAAACACGCCGGTCATCAATGCCCAAAAAATTTCGTGTTCAGGGTCACAGCGAAATTATATGGCAACGCTTTTAAAGAATGCAAGCGTCTTGCTACTAGACTTTATGCCACACAACGCAACAATCACTTGACACGCCATGTTTCAATATTGGCGGTGTTACGTGAAACAATAAAAAAAGCGCTGCTGGAAGTCGTCGGCAGATGCGTAAGTGCCTAACGAGAATGCACTAGCTCACAGGTCTCTCAAACCATAGGCTGCTATCAGGAAATAATGTTTGGTTTATGGGGGTTTAACGTCCCAAAGCGACTCAGGCTATGAGAGACGCCGTAGTGGAGGGCTCCGGAAATTTGGACCACCTGGGGTTCATTAACGTGCACTGACATGGCACAGCACACAGGCCTCTAGAATTTCGCTTCCATCGAAATTCGACTGCCGCGGCCGGGATCGAACCAGCGTCTTTAGGGCTAGCAGCCGAGCGCCATAACCCCTCAGCCACCGCGGCGGCAGGAAATAATGTGCCAAGAAGCTTAATCATCCCCTCTCCAGTGCGACCCTGGCTCCCACTGGTAACAAAATGTTTCGTGCCCTGTAGAGATTTGTTCGTGCGCAACGGTGTCTGAACGATTATGAAAAGTGGCGTTGACAGGGTGCTTAGAGCAGCAAGAAGTATTCTATTCTGATGGCATCCAAACGCTTGAGGCGAATAGCATTTATTGTGCAGAAGTCAAACGCGATAACACTCTGATGTAATGAATGCAGGTCTCAGAACAAGCTGGTTTTATATTCAAGTATATATCAAATTGGACACTCCTTATGTTTTAAAAACCAGTTGGAACTTGCAGTTTGCTTTCTTTGGCACATTGGTGTGCAACTTGAAGACGGATAAATAAAACGACCAAGTTGACTTCAGCACATCTATCTTATCGCGCTTTCATAAATGCTCCATTCACAGCTAGCCCTAAGCTGTAAGTTCATTGGCTCTACACATCTCGCAGATATTTAAAAAATGGCAGTGTTTAATTGCCGCGCACAAGATGCGAATATTCGCATGGTGTCCACGGCGACAAGGCTATAAGGAGGCAGAGAAAAAAGGACAGGGAGATGGCGCCATTATACTGGAGCACTGTCATTCTGGTTTTGTGTTGTCCTCCTCCCTCCAGCCGATTTTTCACGGGCGTAATCCCCGCCACGGCCTCGCTTTGATCGGATATGCGGCAATAGAGAAGACTGAAGGCGAGGCGTGGCGTTGCTTCAGCCCATGGAAAAGTGCAGAAAACACAAAAATGGGATTTCACTGCTGCAATATAAACGCCCACGCGGTGTTCACTGAATTAAACCGGTAACATGTCCACTTGCTCCTCAGACAGCCAGTAAATAGGCACTGAGGAATTACGTTCTCGTCCTACCTGTGCTGTCATACAAGGCATTGTCTAGATCGCTATCCGCAGGAGCTAGAAATAAAATTGCGTTTTTGACGCAAGGAATTAAAGACTAAAGAAAAAATGTTCCAACAAACGGGTCTTATGGCTACAACGAGTGCGCTGCAAACAGAAATGCCTTAGTTCGCCCAAACAAGATGGCTTAATTAACTTTCACATATATTATTCACGGCAAACACTCTAAGAACTGCTACTCTCAATGATCGATATACCGGCTATTGTGCTCTCTATAGGAGCATTCTACACCTACAAATTGCCTAAGGAGTCAAACGCCTCCTTCGGCAAAGCCTACAACTGCCACTGCAGTCTGTCTACGGCCAGAAGGAGTTGGATGATGTTAATTGTTTTTCGCTTTTCTAATGCAGCGGAGTTATATAGGCCAAGGTCAAGGTCAAAGTTTATTTTGCGGTCAGATACATGGCTGAGCAGAAGGGAAAAAAGCCGCGATTGCGGCTTGACAACGCTCCAAATCCCTAAGTTGCTTCTGTCAGAAGTTAGGTGGCAAGTGGACATTGCACGGCAAATACAATGGTAAGCAATTATGGCTCCTTGTAATAAAAACTCGAAGGCCATTCACAACGGAATAATTACTAAGAAATCAAGCTCTGATAGCGACTAAACAACAAAACCATATCACACAATACACTGCACAGGCAAGCAAAAACAAGACGCTAAAGGAGCATATTTCGGATTCAGGTCACTGTTACGGAGCAATTGCGATAATTTGTAAACGCAAACTTATTCAATACAGATGGTAGGACGTACTTCAGTGACTGAGAGCCATAATTCGTTCTCGGATGCCGTACGTGCCAACATTCATGATGCCTTGTTGACCGAGACACTGGGTAAAGGTGTAAGTGAGATATATTTATTAAATAATTGGCCTGATCGTGAAGGTGTGATATATAAAGATGTAAAACCCTGAACTCGTGCAGACAGCTTATTGGCACAATCTTGTACATAAAATAATGTTTGTGTAGGATGTAAGTAATCTACATTGGCTATAGCTCTTAAGGGCTGTTTTTGTAAAGTCAAAAGTTTATGGATATTAATGTATGTAGTGTTACCCCACACCCAGTGGCAATATCTGGCATGCGATTCAAATAGAGCATAACACAGGATAAGCTTTAGTTTGGCAGGAAGGATAAATTCACACCTCCTGATTACACTTACAGCTCGAGCTAATTTAATTCGTAATAAATCAATGTGGCTATCGCAACGCATATGCTCATTAAAAAGAACTCCCAAATTCTTAACTGCACTGTCTAAGTCAATTTAATTACCGCCTTACAATAAACTCACAGAATCGAAAACCTGAACGTTTTTGCCTTAAAGAACACAGCCTTAGTTTTTTTCGTGTTGATTGGTAACGCACTTCTATGAGACCAGGAATAAAGCTTCTTCGGTAGTTCATTCCCCTTTGGACTATACTATCAACATCATTGCCTGGAAGGGACTAGTATCATCTGCATAAATAACAAAATCTGCTTGACAGTGTATATATATATATATATATATATATATATATATATATATATATATATATATATATATATATATATATATAAAGAGGAGGAGGGAAAGACAGAGATATTAACCAAAAGGGGTTCCGGTTGGCTACCCTGCACTGGGGAAGAGGGATTAGGGAGCTAAAAGGAGGAAGAGAGTATATATATATATATATATATATATATATATATATATATATATATATAGCAGACAGGTTAAAGGAAATGAGGGGCCCGTTTGACAAATTTTTCTGCTGCTTTATAAGTAATTTTCTTTAAACAATTTATTAATCTAAGTATTATTCTCCCCCTGATAAGCATAACACATTAAAAAAAATAATAATAAAATTAACGTTCCCCTATGCACCTTGGTTTCGGTGACTGTTGGCTCCCTTCATAAATTTGTCAAACGGGCCCCTCATTTCCTTTAACCTGTCTGCTAATAGCTTAACGAGGGTCTCGGTTCTGGCAGTCTTGATGCCATAGGTAGCATAAGAGGGCTCTCGCACAGTTTCCGCCCTCTCCGTTAGATGACGTTCTACGTCACGCTCGCGGTATTACAGGACGTGCTACGTCCGCCGCTATGGTCGAGGGTGGCACTGGTGAACACTCTCAAGGCTCGCTCACACGCAGTAAACATAAATACCCACGAGAGCAGCAGATTGGACAGCCGTCGCCGTAGCTCAGTTGGTAAGAGCACCGGACGCGATATTCGGAGGTCGTGGGTTCGGATCCCACCGGCGGCATGGTTGTTTTTTCTGCTGCTTTATAAGTAATTTTCTTTAAACAATTTATTAATCTAAGTATTATTCTCCCCCTGATAAGCATAACACATTAAAAAAAATAATAATAAAATTAACGTTCCCCTATGCACCTTGGTTTCGGTGACTGTTGGCTCCCTTCATAAATTTGTCAAACGGGCCCCTCATTTCCTTTAACCTGTCTGCTAATAGCTTAACGAGGGTCTCGGTTCTGGCAGTCTTGATGCCATAGGTAGCATAAGAGGGCTCTCGCACAGTTTCCGCCCTCTCCGTTAGATGACGTTCTACGTCACGCTCGCGGTATTACAGGACGTGCTACGTCCGCCGCTATGGTCGAGGGTGGCACTGGTGAACACTCTCAAGGCTCGCTCACACGCAGTAAACATAAATACCCACGAGAGCAGCAGATTGGACAGCCGTCGCCGTAGCTCAGTTGGTAAGAGCACCGGACGCGATATTCGGAGGTCGTGGGTTCGGATCCCACCGGCGGCATGGTTGTTTTTTCTGCTGCTTTATAAGTAATTTTCTTTAAACAATTTATTAATCTAAGTATTATTCTCCCCCTGATAAGCATAACACATTAAAAAAAATAATAATAAAATTAACGTTCCCCTATGCACCTTGGTTTCGGTGACTGTTGGCTCCCTTCATAAATTTGTCAAACGGGCCCCTCATTTCCTTTAACCTGTCTGCTAATAGCTTAACGAGGGTCTCGGTTCTGGCAGTCTTGATGCCATAGGTAGCATAAGAGGGCTCTCGCACAGTTTCCGCCCTCTCCGTTAGATGACGTTCTACGTCACGCTCGCGGTATTACAGGACGTGCTACGTCCGCCGCTATGGTCGAGGGTGGCACTGGTGAACACTCTCAAGGCTCGCTCACACGCAGTAAACATAAATACCCACGAGAGCAGCAGATTGGACAGCCGTCGCCGTAGCTCAGTTGGTAAGAGCACCGGACGCGATATTCGGAGGTCGTGGGTTCGGATCCCACCGGCGGCATGGTTGTTTTTTCTGCTGCTTTATAAGTAATTTTCTTTAAACAATTTATTAATCTAAGTATTATTCTCCCCCTGATAAGCATAACACATTAAAAAAAATAATAATAAAATTAACGTTCCCCTATGCACCTTGGTTTCGGTGACTGTTGGCTCCCTTCATAAATTTGTCAAACGGGCCCCTCATTTCCTTTAACCTGTCTGCTAATAGCTTAACGAGGGTCTCGGTTCTGGCAGTCTTGATGCCATAGGTAGCATAAGAGGGCTCTCGCACAGTTTCCGCCCTCTCCGTTAGATGACGTTCTACGTCACGCTCGCGGTATTACAGGACGTGCTACGTCCGCCGCTATGGTCGAGGGTGGCACTGGTGAACACTCTCAAGGCTCGCTCACACGCAGTAAACATAAATACCCACGAGAGCAGCAGATTGGACAGCCGTCGCCGTAGCTCAGTTGGTAAGAGCACCGGACGCGATATTCGGAGGTCGTGGGTTCGGATCCCACCGGCGGCATGGTTGTTTTTTCTGCTGCTTTATAAGTAATTTTCTTTAAACAATTTATTAATCTAAGTATTATTCTCCCCCTGATAAGCATAACACATTAAAAAAAATAATAATAAAATTAACGTTCCCCTATGCACCTTGGTTTCGGTGACTGTTGGCTCCCTTCATAAATTTGTCAAACGGGCCCCTCATTTCCTTTAACCTGTCTGCTAATAGCTTAACGAGGGTCTCGGTTCTGGCAGTCTTGATGCCATAGGTAGCATAAGAGGGCTCTCGCACAGTTTCCGCCCTCTCCGTTAGATGACGTTCTACGTCACGCTCGCGGTATTACAGGACGTGCTACGTCCGCCGCTATGGTCGAGGGTGGCACTGGTGAACACTAGATTGGACAGCCGTCGCCGTAGCTCAGTTGGTAAGAGCACCGGACGCGATATTCGGAGGTCGTGGGTTCGGATCCCACCGGCGGCATGGTTGTTTTTTCTGCTGCTTTATAAGTAATTTTCTTTAAACAATTTATTAATCTAAGTATTATTCTCCCCCTGATAAGCATAACACATTAAAAAAAATAATAATAAAATTAACGTTCCCCTATGCACCTTGGTTTCGGTGACTGTTGGCTCCCTTCATAAATTTGTCAAACGGGCCCCTCATTTCCTTTAACCTGTCTGCTAATAGCTTAACGAGGGTCTCGGTTCTGGCAGTCTTGATGCCATAGGTAGCATAAGAGGGCTCTCGCACAGTTTCCGCCCTCTCCGTTAGATGACGTTCTACGTCACGCTCGCGGTATTACAGGACGTGCTACGTCCGCCGCTATGGTCGAGGGTGGCACTGGTGAACACTCTCAAGGCTCGCTCACACGCAGTAAACATAAATACCCACGAGAGCAGCAGATTGGACAGCCGTCGCCGTAGCTCAGTTGGTAAGAGCACCGGACGCGATATTCGGAGGTCGTGGGTTCGGATCCCACCGGCGGCATGGTTGTTTTTTCTGCTGCTTTATAAGTAATTTTCTTTAAACAATTTATTAATCTAAGTATTATTCTCCCCCTGATAAGCATAACACATTAAAAAAAAATAATAATAAAATTAACGTTCCCCTATGCACCTTGGTTTCGGTGACTGTTGGCTCCCTTCATAAATTTGTCAAACGGGCCCCTCATTTCCTTTAACCTGTCTGCTAATAGCTTAACGAGGGTCTCGGTTCTGGCAGTCTTGATGCCATAGGTAGCATAAGAGGGCTCTCGCACAGTTTCCGCCCTCTCCGTTAGATGACGTTCTACGTCACGCTCGCGGTATTACAGGACGTGCTACGTCCGCCGCTATGGTCGAGGGTGGCACTGGTGAACACTCTCAAGGCTCGCTCACACGCAGTAAACATAAATACCCACGAGAGCAGCAGATTGGACAGCCGTCGCCGTAGCTCAGTTGGTAAGAGCACCGGACGCGATATTCGGAGGTCGTGGGTTCGGATCCCACCGGCGGCATGGTTGTTTTTTCTGCTGCTTTATAAGTAATTTTCTTTAAACAATTTATTAATCTAAGTATTATTCTCCCCCTGATAAGCATAACACATTAAAAAAAAATAATAATAAAATTAACGTTCCCCTATGCACCTTGGTTTCGGTGACTGTTGGCTCCCTTCATAAATTTGTCAAACGGGCCCCTCATTTCCTTTAACCTGTCTGCTAATAGCTTAACGAGGGTCTCGGTTCTGGCAGTCTTGATGCCATAGGTAGCATAAGAGGGCTCTCGCACAGTTTCCGCCCTCTCCGTTAGATGACGTTCTACGTCACGCTCGCGGTATTACAGGACGTGCTACGTCCGCCGCTATGGTCGAGGGTGGCACTGGTGAACACTCTCAAGGCTCGCTCACACGCAGTAAACATAAATACCCACGAGAGCAGCAGATTGGACAGCCGTCGCCGTAGCTCAGTTGGTAAGAGCACCGGACGCGATATTCGGAGGTCGTGGGTTCGGATCCCACCGGCGGCATGGTTGTTTTTTCTGCTGCTTTATAAGTAATTTTCTTTAAACAATTTATTAATCTAAGTATTATTCTCCCCCTGATAAGCATAACACATTAAAAAAAATAATAATAAAATTAACGTTCCCCTATGCACCTTGGTTTCGGTGACTGTTGGCTCCCTTCATAAATTTGTCAAACGGGCCCCTCATTTCCTTTAACCTGTCTGCTAATAGCTTAACGAGGGTCTCGGTTCTGGCAGTCTTGATGCCATAGGTAGCATAAGAGGGCTCTCGCACAGTTTCCGCCCTCTCCGTTAGATGACGTTCTACGTCACGCTCGCGGTATTACAGGACGTGCTACGTCCGCCGCTATGGTCGAGGGTGGCACTGGTGAACACTCTCAAGGCTCGCTCACACGCAGTAAACATAAATACCCACGAGAGCAGCAGATTGGACAGCCGTCGCCGTAGCTCAGTTGGTAAGAGCACCGGACGCGATATTCGGAGGTCGTGGGTTCGGATCCCACCGGCGGCATGGTTGTTTTTTCTGCTGCTTTATAAGTAATTTTCTTTAAACAATTTATTAATCTAAGTATTATTCTCCCCCTGATAAGCATAACACATTAAAAAAAA
The DNA here is from genome assembly GCF_052857255.1 of Amblyomma americanum. Classification (NCBI taxonomy): domain Eukaryota; kingdom Metazoa; phylum Arthropoda; class Arachnida; order Ixodida; family Ixodidae; genus Amblyomma; species Amblyomma americanum. The sequence goes on from NC_135499.1 coordinate 87,229,580, forward strand.
TAATAATAAAATTAACGTTCCCCTATGCACCTTGGTTTCGGTGACTGTTGGCTCCCTTCATAAATTTGTCAAACGGGCCCCTCATTTCCTTTAACCTGTCTGCTAATAGCTTAACGAGGGTCTCGGTTCTGGCAGTCTTGATGCCATAGGTAGCATAAGAGGGCTCTCGCACAGTTTCCGCCCTCTCCGTTAGATGACGTTCTACGTCACGCTCGCGGTATTACAGGACGTGCTACGTCCGCCGCTATGGTCGAGGGTGGCACTGGTGAACACTCTCAAGGCTCGCTCACACGCAGTAAACATAAATACCCACGAGAGCAGCAGATTGGACAGCCGTCGCCGTAGCTCAGTTGGTAAGAGCACCGGACGCGATATTCGGAGGTCGTGGGTTCGGATCCCACCGGCGGCATGGTTGTTTTTTCTGCTGCTTTATAAGTAATTTTCTTTAAACAATTTATTAATCTAAGTATTATTCTCCCCCTGATAAGCATAACACATTAAAAAAAAAAAAATAATAATAAAATTAACGTTCCCCTATGCACCTTGGTTTCGGTGACTGTTGGCTCCCTTCATAAAAATATATATATATATATATATATATATATATATATATATATATATATATATACATTTAAGACGGGAGCCAACCGTCACCGAAACCAAGGTGAATAGGGGACTGGTTTATTTAATTTTTTATGTGTTGTGCTTAACAGTGGGATAATAATACTTAGATTAATCTATCGCTTAAAGAAAATTGCTTATAAAGCAGGAGAAAAAATAACCATGCCACGGGTGGGATCTTAACCCACGACCTCCAAACATCGCGTCCGGTGCAATACCCACTGAGCTACTGCGACGGCTGTCCAATCTGCTGCTCTCGTGGGTATTTATGTTTGTTGGCTGTAAGCGAACTTTGAGAGTGTTCACCAGCGCCACCCTCGTCCATAGCGGCGGACGTAGCACTTCCTGTAATACCGTGAGTGTGACGTATAACGTCATCTAACGGTGAGGGCGGGAACTGTGCGAGAGCCCTCTTATGCTACCTATGGCATGAAGACTGCCAGAACCGAGACCCTCGTTAAGCTATTAGCAGACAACGTAAAGGAAAGAGGGGCTCGTTTGACTAACTTTTGAAGGGAGCCAACAGTCACCGCAACCAAGGTGCATAGGGGAATGGTTAATTTAATTTTTTAGGTGTTGTGCCTAACAGTGGGATAATAATACTCAGATTAATCTATCACTTAAAGAAAATTACTTATAAAGCAGCAGAAAAAACAACCGTGCCGCCGGTGGGATCCGAACCCACGACCTCCGAATATCGCGTCCGGTGCTCTACCCACCGAGCTACTGCGACGGCTGTCTAATATGCTGCTCTCGTGGGTATTTATGTTTGTTGGCTGTAAGCGAACTTTGAGAGTGTTCACCAGCGCCACCTTCGTCCCAAGCGGCGGACGTAGCACGTCCTGTAATACCGTGAGTGTGACATGGAACGTCATCTAACGTCTCTCTCTCTCTCTCTCTCTCTCTCTCTCACACACACACACACACACACACACACACACACACACACACACACACACACACACACACACACACACACACACACACACACACACACACACACACACACACACACACACACACACACACACACACACACACACACACACACACACACACACACACACACACACACACACACACACACACACACACACACACACACACACACACACACACACACACACACACACACACACACACACACACACACACACACACACACACACACACACACACACACACACACACACACACACACACACACACACACACACACACACACACACACACACACACACACACACACACACACACACACACACACACACACACACACACACACACACACACACACACACACACACACACACACACACACACACACACACACACACACACACACACACACACACACACACACACACACACACACACACACACACACACACACACACACACACACACACACACACACACACACACACACACACACACACACACACACACACACACACACACACACACACACACACACACACACACACACACACACACACACACACACACACACACACACACACACACACACACACACACACACACACACACACACACACACACACACACACACACACACACACACACACACACACACACACACACACACACACACACACACACACACACACACACACACACACACACACACACACACACACACACACACACACACACACACACACACACACACACACACACACACACACACACACACACACACACACACACACACACACACACACACACACACACACACACACACACACACACACACACACACACACACACACACACACACACACACACACACACACACACACACACACACACACACACACACACACACACACACACACACACACACACACACACACACACACACACACACACACACACACACACACACACACACACACACACACACACACACACACACACACACACACACACACACACACACACACACACACACACACACACACACACACACACACACACACACACACACACACACACACACACACACACACACACACACACACACACACACACACATACACACACACACACACACACACACACACACACACACACACACACACACACACACACACACACACCGCCCTCCGTGTTGTAACGATAGCATCTTTTTAGCTGAGCTTGATTCTGCAATATCATCATTCTCCCGCGAAGAACACGAGTGCATTATTGGTGATAGGAATATCGATATTCTACGCCCCACTGTGCTAAAGATCGCAGATTATCTGGACACTTTATCAAAGTGGGGACTAGAGACTAAAATTCACAGCCCTACACAAGAGGAATACTTATCTGGGCATCTGGTCGCGTCTTGCATTGACCACATAACTGTGCGTTCTCAAAACTTGTCGGTGCAGTCTGCTGTGGTTCATGTCAAGCTTGCAGACCAGTATTTCGTTTGCTGCTCGTTAACAGATGGTTCCAGGGACCTTGAATCTATGCGCAGCGAGCGAAAGGTATTAAATATAAGTGTTCTTGTGAAAGACTAGCAAAGCATGATTGGTATTTTTTTATTGACAGTGTGTCCCCTGCGGACTTAAGTGACAGTTTCATCAGTTTTTCATTCACACAAAGCTGAATCTTCACACCTGGCGAAAGTTAAGACAATAAGTGGATGTCAAACGTAATATTGGAATCCATTAAAGAGAAAGGTCTGCTGTGGGCTCGATCAAGAGGTGCCCCAAACTGTTCTGAACTACGACTGCAATTTAAGCGTGAACTAAACCGTGTGAATGCCATGATCCGTCTGGCCAAGTGCAACCACTTTAGGTCTAAGTTTATCGACGCACGTTTTAACAGCAAGAAAACATGGTCGTTGGTCAATAATCTGAAAGCAGTGAGCGCTGATGTTTATAATGATACATATTTTATCTTATTAATAAATATAGACAGAACATAGCGAATGACTTTAACAACCTATTTTCTCTGGTTTCTGGTACATCTCGGACCCCGCCTACCGACTGTCCTATGCCTCCCAGTGTGATGGAATCTGCTTTCCTTCCTGATATCACCGAAAGAGATTTAAGGTTATTCTCTCCAGTCTTAAACGTAGCAAATCTCCTGGTCATGACGGCCTCACGGTTTCTTAATTGTGCAGAAATTTTGAATCGATTAAAGGTGTACTACTAGCTATACTTAAAGATATGATTTCCAGGGGTATAATATCTACTTCAATGAAAACTGCTGAAGTTATACCTCTGTACAAGGGTGGCTCCGGAAATATTATGAGTAATTACCGACCTATCTCGATTCATCCATGCATCGCTCAAGTTTTCGAAAAGCATCTACTGCATACCACGACGAATTTTTGAATGCTCACAGTGTTCAATCACCTTGTCAGTACAGCTTCATACAAAGAAAAAGAACAACAGTCGTTCTTGAAGAATTCTCTGACATGCTAAATTCAGCTTTAGATAAGAATCAAGTCTTCTGCTCTCTTTTTCTTGACATAAACAAGACTTTTGATAGCATCTGCCCCGTTCTTTTGCTTGATAAACTTTCTGCACTGGAATTTCGAGGTTCATTTTTGCAATTGCTTACTAACTCTTTACAAGATAGGCGCCAATGTGTGTCGATTTCATAATTCCATAGCGATTTCATAGCAATTAAATCCGGAGTCCAGCAAGGTTCTATACTGAGTCCTTTACTATTCAATCTATACGTTAATGATCTTGCTAACAATTTGACTGTTTTATTGTTCCAATATGCTGACGACACCGTTATTGTTTCGCGCGCAAAGAATTACACTGATACAGTTCCAGCATTACAGGTGGCAGCAATTAAAGGCATGGACTGGTTTAAGTCTAATATTAACAATGTTAATACTGCTAGACCTCAACTGATAAGTTTTCACAACCCATTAAAACAATTCTAGTTGAATCATTCTGTTTATTTGCATACTTCGTCCTCTCTTCATTGTAACTGTTTACCAGTAAAATATGCGCAGTCGGCCAAATATCTTGGCCTGATCTTCAACAGTAATTCTGGCAGCTTACAGGGTGATGCTTTGATATATCAGTAAGATCAGTTATTCATTTATTAACACCATTTTTTACACTGCGGTGTTAGCTTAAGTTTTTGCTTCATTTTTACTTTGAGGTATGTCACATATGTCTCGTAAACTAGAATCAAATCAAACTCCGTGCAAGACGAACAAAATGTACATACCTGAATAAACTGTTGCTGCGCGACAACACAAGCAAGGACTAAACAAGTAAGGAACAGGACAAGCGAAGCTGTCATCCGGCACATGGGTCGACAGGCGCTCCTCAAGGAAATCCGCAACAAAACACCACCACGATCCTCTTTCTGTCAGAATCGAGCGGAAGAGAACGTCCGGTTTATGAGTTTTTGCTGAAAAGCGAAAACCCATAAACACATACTTGTTTTTTTCTTGTCTTTGTTGTAGCGCCGCAAAGATTTATTCAGTCATGAGCCAGTACCAAGTTGTCGAACTTTCTGCTGCGTTACAGAAAAGTGCATAAAGGACACTCACGATGATAAGTCTGAAAATTGTGGTCATTTTTTAGGTTTCAGTATTAACATTATCATAGCTAGTCTGACAACCTGAGTACTTTCGCCACTTCTAATTCAATGCCTATTACTTTAACAAAAGGCCATCTAATTCCGGATACGACATGCGTAGTTATAGTAGGAGCTGTTGTGGTATGAAGCATTTGACAAATGAGGCGCCTTAGAGCGGGAGTTGTCAGCAGCGATTCCACTGTTTTTCTAAAAATGATATAAAGTGGCGAACTACCAAAACGCAGCGGCCCAGTTAGCCGCTCGTCGTCATTGGTCTGTCGCCGGCAAAACTATTCATACGGAGTTCATGCTCGAAGGGCACGAAGCTGTTATGTGGCAACTGTGGGGCCGCATAGGGAGGCTATTGTTCAAACAGTACCTCTCTTAACGCGCGTTTTCCAAAGTTTAGCTCTGTGTGGCTTGCCCGTCAAAAAAAGACGGGGGAAAAACTGCCGATAGTGATAGAATCGTCCCTTACACGCATTTGCTGATGAATTTATTTTTATATTTATTTATTTACCCGCAGCGCCACAGTGGCATTACAGTGGGAGGGGGGGTACAAAGCAAAAAAAATATTACAAGGGCAGTCACAATGACAATGCCAACATTTTATTGTCAGTAAAATTAACAATAAATTAAGATTAAACATTCCATTCTCGAACAGTGTGAGGAAAAACGACATCTTGATCTGAATTTGCGCACTTTATGGCTATGATCAACCCGCTCGGATCTGTAGTGTAGAGAAAAATGTACTTCTCTCTAGGAATAGCAGTTCTATTGTAATATATATTGTAACGTGCATTGCGCAGACGACGAAGGAGAGGAGATCAGAAGCGTGGAGAAAAAAAAAGCTGGTCGGTCTGATCGGTTTGAGCTCTGCGCCCCGTCGCTAAATCTCTGAAATAAACACCCCAGACTAACTCAGTGCCTGCTGAGTACGTAACAGTTGTGGTGGAGGTGCTGGGTATCACCACGGATTCCCCCGTTCCTCGACGCAGCCGCAGAGTTGTCGGATTGCTACCACTTCCACTGGATATGCCTCAGGACGGCGGCGCCGAGCAGGAAGCACCCGCGGCGGGCCGCTGGCAGCATCACCGCGAACCGCGCACCTTTGCTGGAAGGTCCGATGAAGACGTCGACGAGTGGTTGACTAATTACGAGCGGGTGAGTCGCTATAACGGCTGGGATGCCACAGTGAGGCTAGCCAACGTCGTATTCTTTTTGGAAGCGACAGCGCTGATTTGGTTTGATAACCATGAAGACTCTCTTACCACGTGGGAACGTTTTACAGAAGAGATAAAGAAATGTTTTGGTGACGGCTCTGTCAAAGAGAAACGCGCCGAACAGACGTTGCTTCAACGGGCCCAATTACCTGGTGAGACTTGCACCATGTACATTGAAGAAATCGTAAATTTGTGCAGGCTAGTGAACCCGCGGATATCTGAAGAAGATAAGGTCGGACATTTACTTAAAGGGATTGCTGAAGATGTATACAACTTCCTTATTAGCAAAGACAGCTTGAAGTCGACGGCCGACGTCATCAAGCATTGCAGAGCGTTCGAGGCTTTGAAGCTTCGTCGTATTGTGCCGAAATTTGCGCGCCTGGCGAATGACACCTCCATCGCCAGCGTTGACGTCGCTGCTCCAGTGTCAATGGCTGACATGATTCGCCAAATTGTGCGCAAGGAACTCCTCCGGTATCAAGACCCTGTGCGCCGGGATGACGCCCAGCAAGATGGTTGCGCATTGCAGGCAGAGCCCGCAACACCATCTACTTCTTATGTTCCAGCTGGCGTTTCGCAGAACTTCGCCGATCGGAGACCCCGCGAGGTACAGTCTGCCTACCAGTCTGTGGGAAGACGGCGTGCCTACACAGGCGACTTGGCGCGACAACAGCCTCGAGATGATTACAACCAACGTTCTGACCACGCTTGGCAAGCATCATACGTTGATCGCTGGCGCCCGCCACCTGTGTGTTACCGCTGTGGCATGACCGGACATATATCCCGATACTGCCGCCGACGAGGCCCGATGCAACCAGACCATCGCCTGTGGCCGAACACTTCCCTCAACCCCGATACGGACGTTCAGCACCCAACGCCAACATCCTCTTGGGGTAGCTACCGTGCGGCATTGCTGCGAAACACCTCGCCTGCCTCCGACCGCAGCCTGACACCACCGCCTTCACGTCAACGACGCTCACCATCTCCTCGACGCCGCTCGCCTCCTCCGGGAAACTAGACGGCGCGGCCGATGAAGGTGAGGCCGCCGGCGAGTCGATATCATCAATCCCTCTGGCGTTAGTAGATACCGGCGCGACAGTATCTATAATGAGTTTGAACTTCAAGAATAGTTTGGGTCGAAAAGTAATGTTTGGTTGGGATCAGGCTGGGGTGTTTTGGGGGTGTTGGGGGTGAAGCATTAGTTCCCCTTGGTGTCTGTTCTGCGAACGTTATTATCGGTGGTCAAGTGTTCAGGACTGAATTTGCTGTGCTGTCACGTTCCACACATGACGTTATACTTGGAATTAACTTTTTGCAGCAGTGCGGTGCCACATTAGACTGTCGTACTGGAGGGATTTCATTGGACGAAACTCTGATGTCGGCTCTTGTGGAAAGCTCCTCTCTTGATTTCGGAGCGTTCTCTGTGTCAGAGGACACAGTTGTACCGGCGATGTCTGCCGAATTTGTGCCTGTTGTTTTATCGAAAATTTTGTGTGATGCCTTCGATGCCGTGGTGGAACCTACTGCACTGACGTGTGCTAAGAAGAGTATCCTCGTGCCCCGTTGCGTAGTCCGTGTAACTAGTGGCGGCCACACCACGCTGTGGACAATGAACTATTCGGAAGAGCCCGCCGTGTTACCTCGTGGCATGAAGCTTGCCCATTTCGAGGAAGGCTTGTCGGTTTCCGTTGCGGCGCTCAGTGATCACGCTTTTGAAGAACCGGGACACCCCTGTGAAGAGTCCAAAGTTCAGGCCATGATTAATAAGTCCCTTTCCACGACCGAGCGTCGCAATTTGGTGGGACTGCTTTCGAAGCATGTCACAGTGTTCGATTTTTCCAGAGACCCTCCAGTACCCATTCCCCGTTTCCGCATTCATCATGTGATCGATACTGGATCCGCACCTCCAATACGACAAAGGCCTTACCGCGTATCACCAACCGAACGTGAGATAATAGACCAACAAGTTCTTGACATGATAAACCGAGAAGTTATCCAGGAATCTTCAAGCCCTTGGGCGGCCCCAGTGATCCTCGTGAGAAAGAAAGATAATACGTGGCGGTTCTGCGTAGACTATCGTCGCCTAAATGCCATCACAAAAAAAGATGTGTATCCGCTCCCACGCATAGACGATGCCATCGATTGTCTACACTCTGCTTCATATTTTTCCTCGGTTGATTTAAGGTCAGGGTACTGGCAAATACCAATGCACCCGAACGACAAAGAAAAGACTGCATTTATCACACCTGACGGACTGTATGAATTTAATGTCATGCCTTTTAGACTATGCAATGCACCTGCCACATTTGAAAGATTTATGGACACTATTTTGCGTGGTCTGAAGTGACAGATTTGTTCGTGTTATTTGGATGATGTCGTGATCTTTGGGAAGACATTTAGAGAACAAAACAGCCGCCTCGCTATCGTCCTCGACTGCATTGAAAGAGCGGGCCTGGTCCTTAACGCTAAGAAGTGTCACTTTGGTGAACGTCAAATAATTGTCCTCGGTCACTTGGTTGATAAGGACGGTGTCCGGCCGGATCCCCAGAAAGTTGAGGCTGTCACCAACTTCACAGCGCCGCAATCAGTCAAGGAACTTCGCAGTTTTTTAGGGCTGTGCTCGTATTTTCGCCGTTTTGTTCCGCGGTTTGCCGACGTCGCCTTCCCACTCACGTGCCTCCTACAAAAAGACGTGCCATTCCAGAGGACCCCTGACTGCGAGTCTGCATTCCGCCATATGAAATTTCTCCTGATGTCGGGACCCATTCTGCGCCAATTTTGCCCGTCTGCTCCCATCGAAGTTCACACCGACGCCAGTGGTGTCGGAGTTGGCGGTGTGCTTATCCAGCGCCACGGCGGAGATCAGCATGTGACAGCTTATGCCAGTAGGTCGTTGAGCAAGTCAGAACGAAACTACACAGTTACCGAACAAGAGTGTCTCGCGGTAGTTTTTGCTGTGCAACGCTTTCGTTCCTACCTGTACGGCAATGCTTTTACCATCGTCACCGACCATCATTCGCTCTGTTGGCTCGTGAATCTCCGTGACCCATGTGGCCGACTTGCCCGCTGGGCTTTGCGGCTACAAGAGTTCAACTTCACTGTCGTGTACAAAAGCGGTCGTCAACACGCCGACGCTGCCTGTCTGTCGCGCTTGCCGCTTCCGACGAATGCTTGCGATGGCGACAACTTCGACGACTACCTCGCTTCTGTCTCATCCACGTTTCCTGATGCTAACCAGTTCAAGACTGAACAGCGCAAGGACACGACGTTAACAGCACTCTTCGACGCCGCCGGCCATTTCCCTGCTGCCCGTTTCTGTATTCTGGCTGGTTTACTTTACAAGAAGAATTTCACGCACGGCGGTGCACGGTTTCTTCTCGTCGTGCCGGAAAGCCTTCGCATCCCTGTTCTTCAACTGATGCATGACGATGCCACGTCAGGCCACTTGGGAGTTGTCTGGACCCTTCACCGCACACAAGAACGTTTTTACTGGCCCAAAATGCGTCAAACGATTCAACAATACGTAGCTAGCTGTGTCCAGTGCCAGCGTTTCAAGATCCCTGCATCGTGTTCGCCAGGCCAGCTGCACCCTGTCACACCTCCGACCACTCCATTTGAGCAAGTGGGCATCGACCTGTTAGGCCCTTTTCCCCGGTCTGCGAATGGCAACCGCTGGGCGATCGTGTGTGTTGATCACCTAACCCGATACTGTGAAACAGCAGCTATACCGTCTGCCACTGCTTCCGATGTGTCTAATTTTCTCCTGCACTTTCTCATTCTCCGTCATGGACCTCCTCGCTTTCTGATCAGTGATCGTGGACGCCAGTTTACTGCGGATGTTGTCGAAGCTTTTCTTCGTCGCTGCGAATGCAATTTTCGTCACTCGACACCGTATCACCCACAAACGAACGTCCTCGTCGAACGCACAAACCGCACGCTCACCACTATGCTAGCCACGTACGTCAATTCTGACCATAAGAACTGGGATGATGTCCTTCCTTTTATTACGTATGCCTACAACACTGCACGGCATGAAACAGCTGGCTACAGTCCCTTTTACCTCCTGTATGCTCGCGTTCCTGAAAAAGTTAAGACTTACCTTTCTCCTTCTTACTTCAAGGGGCTCCCATTCTAAAATCAGAAGCCTGGCATGAGATATCACGGCACTCACTGTTTGTGCCTGCCGACGTTGCGACGGCAAAGGCGGGTAAGAACATATGAGTTTCATTGAGTTTCATGCGTTCGGACATTTAGGAGGAGGTATTAGATAGCAGCAAAGAATAAATCGTGCCAAAAGTTTTGCGAAAATAGGCTCCCAAGGTTGCCGTCGCTTTGTTCCGGATCCAGAAGATTCGCAGTGCATCGAATCCTCCTGTGCCGACTCTTACAGCACAAAGAGAAGTTATGAAATGATGAGCCACTGCGCAATGTGGAAAGCTGCGGAATCTGTTTGCCCGTCGATTTATTTTTCTTTTTGCGGCTCCGTGAGCGCTATGCCAATGGCTTTCCATCTGGCTGGTAAGATGGGTCTGCTACTTGCTCTACTTGCACCCGCAATCCGCCATATGTCTTGGCACATTTGAGCAGATTCCTTGGCATCCTGTTCCTCTTCCGTAGCACGTTGAGCATTGACCGTCGCAGTCCTTGTGCATATCGCATGCCTGCAAAACAACAGAAGCCCGGCGGCAAATCATTCCAAATATTAACCTAAGAATTTCAAGAGATGCAAAAAATGTAAAGCAGTTTAGCTAGCAAAGCAAGAAACAACACACGCGGCTTCAGTGCTCACCGTCAGTGCCCAAGCAGTAACCACGCCTCTACACCGCATCTCGGAGCATCTCCTTGAGGCATGCTGTAGACGGTCAAGGCTTCCCGAATGCCCCTGGGTTCCCGAAAAGCCGCCATATTTCGACTACTAAGCTCGCCGCACTTCAGCTTCTATTGTCAAATGAGGAACATCTTTCCCTTCAGGCAGTTATTCAATTGTCATGATCCTCAGGCCCTTGTGATGTATTTGCTCAACTTTAACGTCAGGACTCCGAAAAAAGTTGCAGTAAAGTCGATTGCAGCTCGTCCATGCAAGCCCCTACCCTGCCATCCGCTGTGATAAAGAGTTTCCGTTAACGACTCCAACCCGATTTAAGAGTCTGCAATTATCAACTTAAGTTTGTGTACCATGTTATAAATTGGAGATACAACGGCAGGGGAATATAATTTCGTATCAACGATACCTGGAGGAGACGAACACGGTGAGAAATAGAGGACCAGCAGTGAAGAATACAACATGAGAGTACGAGAACGAAAGTGGTAATAAGTTGGCCTGAGAGCCAGAAAGCCCCACGCATCTCCATAACAAATTGTGTTGCCAATTTAAATCAGGAAATGATAAAAAGGATACGGAAGACAGAAGCGTTAGGTGTCCTTACGGCGGGCTGAAAGATGCCAGCAGTCTAGGAAATCTTGCAACCTCTCTTCGCACAATACGCCATAATATAAAACACGAAGGAATAATAACTGATTGCCATTTCGGAGGGTGAAGTACATGCTATTTAGCTCGATACATAACCGAGGACAAAAGCCAGCTGGGGAGAGGAGGTTTTCTTACGCCCCGCGTAGTTCACGGCAGCTCACGTTCTCTTTGTCTTAGTCTAATACTGGTAACTTTGTATTTAATATTTTTTGCTGAATTTGAAGAATAAGACATAGTGTGCACCAAACAAAGACGCCTATTTTATATATTCTTCTTTAAACCAATATATAACTTTATTTAGTGCCTTAAATAAAGGCATATGGAAATTCATACTGCGTCTAATCGTACGACCAAGTGTACAGAAATTAATATACTTTGGAAACTAAACAGAACATAATATTCTTGTTTTATTTATTACAGAACCGGTATAAACCATGATATGAACATCTGAAATGCGGGGATTCTATACAAATCTATGCCTAACATCTTAGCTTCGAAGAAAGTTTGTAAGCCTCGCTAGCGGATTATATTCAATCTTCTGCTGTCAACCAACGTTTTTGGAGCCATAGATTGCGTGGAGATGCATTTTGTATGAGGAACATCTAAATTTTTGAATTAAAGTGCCTATTCATAACAAGGAGTCGTACTGTGCGCAATTTCTCCGGCAGAACTAGGAATTCCGCCGTCCGGAACACGTAATATCACCTGTAGGGAGAAATGCTTGGCGAGCTGGTTTTACTTCGCCGCATTGTAACAGCGTGAAAAACGACCGACGAAGAAGGAGTCAAGACATCCCAGCTATGACTAAGGTATGAATCCGTTATTCAGAAACTGCAGTGTATGTAGGACGGAGCGAAACAATCTTACGCAAAAAACACTTCCGGTAGGTAAAAAGCTGAAAATAAAACGGTCATTGCATTGAAGCATAACACTTGCACATGCCCCAGCCATTCAAGCAACACACGAGGGGAGGCATGGCACAACGCAAACTAGGAGTAAACATGTTGTCTTGTAAGCATAAACTGCACGAGCGAAATCTCAATTTTAAGGGGGCTCACTGAAGGCTTTCCTGCGCACGTTTTTTGTCTTCTAGGAATAACAAATGCTTGAACCACTTCTTGTGACACTTGGTTCCGGTTCCTGAACACTTTTCGCGTGTTTTCAAATCTGGTGACAACTCCTGCTATGCCATCACTGGAGAGAGATATTAGAGCAAGGTGCGCAGAGAATCTAGACGGTGTCTCAGACGTGTAATCACACAACGCCCCATCGGTCCTTGTCTTACACCAGAAAAGAGGAATTTGAATAAATAAATCTTCCCAGCGGGCCATGAAGATCACTTTAATACGAATACTACACCCGTTCCTGGTGTCAGTTTCCATTGTCGTGAACCATTTCCTCGCCGCTGGACTTATCTTTTCAGCTTATCGTCTGCTTTCGAAACGACTTTAGCCCATGCTTATCACCAATCTTCTTCAAACAGTGTGAGACCCCCCGAACGTATGCGACTCCGCGATCCTTTTCTACAATCCATCACAGTTCTCTGAAAGGGTCTCTTTTTGCATTTTCTTGATGATTCTCTTGCAGATTCGCCCCAAGGTCAAGCTTGCTCCAGCTTCCCCAACCAGCTTAATTTGCAGTTTTAAGGCAGCCTACATCGTTTGAGGCGAGGATTTAGCAATTGACGCCTTGAGGCACGTAGGCACTCTTTCATGAGCGGCCATTGTTATCCGTACTTCATGGTTTACTCTCAGATTTTATCTGATTCTCAACAGTTTATTCCTTTACCTACTCGACTGGACCTGTCTCATTAAGAGGGAAGGGAGTAAGAATTGGTGATGTTCTTGCCTCTTTTGGCCACGTGCAGCAACTTTTAACGAATTAAAATTTATGAATCTCGACCCAATAATCAAACAGCAATGAACACTTACTTTATTCGCATTGCAAGACATGTATCCCCTTGGCAATCTAATCTCCGGACACGCTAACAGTCTGAAAAAGGAAAGGAAGTCAGTGGCCATCCATGAGTCGATGTTTTGAAATTGTGTAAAATGCAATGAAACCACGATATACAGGAACCCGAAAGGCTCGCAAAATAGTTCAATGTACTCATAATTCGGTATACAAAATATGGCAATAGTTGGTCCTATATGTAGCCTGGAAGCTCGAATACTTTGCATCCCCTCTATCTGTTCCTACTGTGACGAGGCGCCTGCCGGCGTCCTGGCAAGTGCACCGCTCCCTAGGCGTTGCAAGGCCTAACCTGCTCTGCATCAAATCCGCTGTGAATATTGCATTGGTACTAGCGAATGACCATCTCAATATGTCTTATCCTATTGTCAGTTCATTATGAATGGGCTAACTTCTTAAATTATCGTGCGGTTTTTTTCCGCAACGCCTCCGGCAGTGATGCACGCCAGGCGAAGTCCGCCATCTTGGTTTAGCCAGGCTTGCTTCGGAGTATGACAGAAAAGTGGCTTGGAAAATGGATACATGAGACCAAAGGCTGCCCTCTAGCAAACCTGAGGTTCCCCTGTCATGTGGTTTCATAGCGTCAGCGTCCTCAGCATGTGCCAAAGGCCGCGGATTCGACCCGTCTCCACTAGCCAACAGGGGTCATCATGTAAAGGGCCACATGCAGTGCCCGGTGCGTCGTGCAATATGTCGAATGGTCCACTAAATGGGAGTTTGATAAAAAATAATAATAGCCTGCATTATGCGTATTTTGAAGTGCATTACCTGACTTACCCATATAAACAATATTTCAAGGCCCCAACCAATCCAAGCTCACCAGGACGTAGGAGGTGTTATTAAACAATGCCATAGGCAGCAAACCTGACAATGAATGTGTACTCCACTGGGCACGCTACAAGAAATTCTACTAGAAGACAGACATCCAGAGATGAACAACCACCTGATCCACAATTGCCCTATGCTCGCACTGGAGACAAGCCGTTTCCAGTATTGCGCACCTCGTGTGTCATTGTCGGTACTTTGCCATTCAGACAAGTAAACGCAAACCACAGCACTACTGTAGTAGGATCACTTGCCGTTTCCTAAGAGTAGCCCGGATGACGCATTTACGAGCTCATGGAGATTCGCTTTAAAGTGCAAGCTCTATTTGATAAGGTGTGGAAATCAATACATCGAGTTAGAAATGTGCTAGAGAACTAGACCTCGCCGTCTCATTGTTATTTTCCTCCCTCGCATTGCAGCGGCCCTGGGCCTTTCTTTTGTGAATAAACGTATTCTTTCTTTCATATATCTAGTATCGATGTTTGCAGACTCGGCTGTGTAAGGAAGGAAGAAATCGAAAGTATATTCTCATGCGGTAATGGGGAGGGCTTGGTTTGTACAGACGGAGAGCCGAATAAAGGTTCGTTGCAGTTTTTAGATACTAACTTAAATTTAGGCGTTGCCATATCTGCTGCCATTAAACCACACGATCACAGAAAGAGTTGGTTCTCTATGATTTAGCTCGTTCCAAGGCACTGAATATATTTGTAAGCTTGGCAGAGCCTGCAGTCAGCTCTAAGTTTTGTCAGACAGTCTAGATTTCACAATCAGGTTGGAACTGTGCTTTCAACCGGGTTCTTTTGCACGGCTATCTCGGCGGTGGTGAGCCTTCACACAGAGACCAAAATGGAATATGCGGCAAGAGGAATAAGCGGGCGCTTGGAAATACAAAACCTATGGACGTGCCTAGATAAACAAACTCGCGCGCTGCATGGAGAAAGGGGAAAATAGGCGCGGCATCTTTGCGGTTTTTGTTTTCAACTCCGCGGATGCTTTCGTTTCTATATCCAGAACCTATGGCCAAGGAGCTCGACACAGGAAACTGCTAGGCTAGATTGCTCATAATGCACAGATTGTGCCTCTTTGTCTTGTCCTGCGTGAGTTTCGCTGGTTCCACCAACCAAGAAGATCGACACCGTGAATGTGGAACGAAGCATACGAAAACGTTTGTGAAAGATCCCACCTCGTTTGTCCACCAAGTTCCGTTGAATTGTGAACGGGTCTACATAGGCTAGATGGGCCGCTGTGGCATTCCTCGCTCAAGAGAGGACTCGTATCGACCCAAAATGAGGAAGGCGCAAATTTGCCCGCTCCCTACACTACATTCAAAGGTTGCAAGCCACGAATTGAGGCTATAAAAACTCAAGGCTGTGAAAGCCGAAGCAAGAGCAGAATAGCATGTTAGTTCTTGGAGGCGTACCACAGCAAGAGAACCGATGACGGCTGCATGAGTGAAGCGTGAGAGCTTTGCATCAGTTGCTGAGCAAATTTCTGCAGCATGTTTCCTGACTTGCGTAGAGGCTTATCGGGTTATTCCTGTTTTTGAGGTGTTTTTATCAGTACTGATATAAGGCGTTAATTCGAAGACAATGAAATCCGTTGAATATTTGTGCTTGTCCTATCGCCCCTTCCTTCGTTGAATGTCTTTATATTTGCGCTCTTGGCTTTTATTACATGAGATGACATGGAAGAGCGGCAATGTAGCTAAGGCGAAGATAGCCGTTCCGCGTTGTGCTTTTTATCCTTGACATCTGCGCACTTATACAAAAAGAAAAAAATACCGTCTCATACCGTGCGTAAGGCGAGCAGTGAAAATACCACTGAAAGATTAGGAAATGCATTCTGAGCAAAAATAAATAAATTCGTTGCAGTAGCTGCCTTAAAGAATTTTGCCACGACAATTACACCGCAGTAAAATAACCATCGTGTGCCTTAACTACATTTGCCGTGGCTGTTGGCCCAAAATTATCGCAGACAGCGTGGTTGTTTGAACGTTTGCCCGGGATTTCGGTGGGGAATATTTTTTAAATACTGACAGGTATTGCGAGCTTACAATCTTGCCTCCTTATTGCTCAGCGGTCTTGTAAATATAAAATGCGCTTTGCTACGGCTGATTACGTTTCACAGCTGAAGTTGCGCAAATAAAAGCATAAGCATGAATACATTATTTATTTAGTTTTCCTCTTGCTTTCGAGAAAAATATTCCTTAAGAATGGTCATGTACCATTTACACTAATGATGAGAATGTGTCCATTACACGTAAAAAGAGGGATGCATGTGCTTCGGGCTTCTAGCTTACCCTGCAATGAGAAAGTGCACCACTAAGAGAACACAAAGGGAGCGATTTAGAGAATAGACCATGGTGAGTCCTTGAAATTATTTCTTGAAATCCTTGTGACGTAAACCTGGAACAGAAGTGCCATTTTTAATAAGAGACACAGCGCGAGGACTGACTACGCAATATTTTAAGTACACAACGCGCTGAGCTCGAAACTCGAAATTGATTTTCATTTAAATGCATAGGTTTCATTTAAATGCATTTAAATGCATATCTCCGCTTGCCATCATTTTACCGCAAACGCCTTGCCTAGGTGAAGAATTCAAAATGTTTAAACATGAATAACATGTATTGCTGCTGCCTACAAGCACAAGCCCATAGCTGAAAAACGACCGTCGCTTGCTGCTGTTTTGGATTTTCGCGCCAAACATCACAGAATTCCATATTTCCTGAATTACTTTATTTTTGTGCAGGTAGAATGTTGTAAAAGGAACAAAGCCAAGAAAAAACCCAGAAAACAGATCAAAGTTCCTACAGCAGGGCATTTTTCGCTTCGAACGTGCATCTGCCTCTCGCTAATAAGAAACTTGGTTTTGCACTGGTTCTTCGGAGCTATCTACAACATGAAAATCCTTGCAATGCAAAAAATGGTGCTCGACGGGTGACAAGGTGCAGCGACCAATCGTATTAAATGTGTTTCTGTAATTACATTGTCCGAGTCACACGGCAAGAAACTAGTAGGTTTGGTGCAGAAAACTGCGAGGATATTTTATGCTCATGACCCATTGTAAAGAATACCTCTAGAGCCTTAAGGGCATATTTAAACGAATATCAAGGACAAAATATTTTTCCTCATTTACTCGCGACCACAAAATTGCATTATTTTTTTGCGAGACAGTTTGTTGCATTGCGCAGAATCATGTATTGAGAGCGTCGACTAATGTTCCTTTACAATAATTGCCAGACAGGACGGAGCAAGCTTTATTCACACTCGCAAGAATCGCGGTCACTCCTCCGAAGACAAAGGTGAGCGGTGATGATGAATACCTGTATGTACAGATGAGGACGATGGTCGCTCGATGGTGATGAATATGATGAAGCGAAGAATATATGAAGGCGAAGATTGCGCACTGTGCTTAAATAATAGGTTTGAGCATTCACGTTTTTTTTTACAGTTTTAAGGTAACTAGTCCAAACAGGGTTGCTATTAGAGCAAAGCCAATAATTAGGTTGTTCAGAGCCTAGCCAAGTAGTCTCTTGCGTGTATGCAATGATCTCTTGCGTGTGTGTGCCTAGCGTGAGCGCTACTCATGATCGTCTTCGACGCCGCACCGCCTAGCGCGAGCGCCCCGTCCTGCGGCACTGCCCGCACACCGCTGTCTTCTACTTAACGCTAATCCGGAGGTTCTGATCCGAGCTAAATCGACTTTTGCGTGTCCGCTAAAAAAAGACACAAAATTTAATCAATCGCCATGTGTGTGCCTCAATTCAGTCGTTCATGTTTAGAAAATCAGTAAAATCAGTCACAAACAACAAAACGCTCCTGCTGCTGTGAAAGAAATGTAAATATTATCTGTCATTTTTTTAGAGATGAGCTTGTTGTTTTGAAAACAGCGAGGAATCTGCATATGCTCGAGCGTTGCACCATTTTGAGATATCTTTCTATTCGATTATGGAAGTGAGCTTCCTGCCCACTTTTAATTAGGAACTTTTTAGAAATAATTGCCTCTCATCTAGCATATTTAAATTATTCCAGGCAGCTCCTCTCTTTTTCTCAAAGGGGCTGTCGCCGACATTTTAAAGTTTTTCGGTATCTTTATCAAAATACGTTTCGAAACATGGGCTTCTTCAGCAGTCAACTATAAGTTTTCTAAATTGGACCGTAGCCGCGAATGTCCTCTCCCTTCTTAGTGACCCAGTGCGGGCCACTTTCATGAACCGATATGGTTGCCTGACTCTGTCACCCTTACTGCCGCTGATTACTTAAATTCCTGCAGATAAAGCAGCCATGCTGTACGTCACCTCCGCGATGTTTTATTCTCCACATCCCTGGAGGTGCGCATGAAGTGGCGCTCTGACTATCAAGGCATCGCCCACAACAAGTCAGCGCACAACCTGGAAACCAGTGGCCGTAGCAACCCTTGTCACAGCTGAAGCACTGGGCCACCGCCTTGCCGGTGGTCCTCGATACGCCCCATGGCTACTTCCAACGTTTGCGCTGCAAAGACGGCAAGCATCCCGCGGAGCGGGCCACGCCACAGGTCACTGTCTCCAATGCGGCTGGTCTCGGTCGCGGAGTCAAGATCATCAATAAGGCCCGCGCGAATATCGCGTTTACGGCTGGTATAACGATAGTTAATTGATCTCTTTGGTCACTCTAGCGTGCGCGCATTTCCGAACGACATAAAATTTAGACCTCGCCTGCCTCAGTACCTGTGTACTGCTCAAGTCGGAAAGCGGGCTCTCCGGACATTGCAACCCTCTTGCGAGTTTGTCTTGGAGATTGCTCCACCTACAGACTGTAACCGGCCCGAAGACGTCACCTCCAACAAAAAGTTGGCCCCATAAAGCCATATAACACACTGCGGAGACTCAGAGACCTTGCAGCACAGGTGCGACTTAATTAATAACATAAGTAGGTGCAGCTTTGATTACTCAGAGCTCTATATCGAACTTGCAAAATAGAATATCGAAGATTTTCTATTTTGCAGCCCGTTCTCGCGGTTCCTTCCCTTTGTTCGTTCATTTTTAAATTATATTACTCTTTCTCGTATTCACTGTAAGCAACCGCAAGAAAACACCGTTGAGCATAAATACTGAATTCTACAGCGTTTACAATTGAGTTTGAAATGAGCGCTGTTGGAAAAATTATCTCCATATTTTCAGATTTTGTTTACTTACAAAGCGAAATCAAAGAGATCAAATTCTACCCCTTCTGTGCTGCCTGCCGCTGAGTGCACAGTTCGAAGTAGAAAATAATACGAATATCAACTAGAAGCTAGCGAGGTTTAGTTTGCAGACAAGGTTTTGCGACGGCATGACTTTGTTTTACATTGTTCCATGATGGTATGGTATTACATCAAGAAGAGGGATTAGTCGGGCTGGTTGGTGGATGTTGATGGAAACCGATCCATAGCGCTAACAGATAGGGCGGATGAAAAGAACACAGGCACAAGCATTTGTGTCTGTGTTCTTCTTTTATGTATTGTTAGCGCTGTGGAGTCGGTTTCGATCAGTCATTACATACATATCGTATGCGAGAAATGGTTCTTCCAAGCATTAATTTTCGTCATACTAATGAAGCCGACGGCATGTAATCTTTCTTTTTTTATAAATGGACAATATGTCAATGGACAATATGTCGCAAATATGATCACTGAATACCTCTGCGACTCCTGCACATAACACTACACAGACGCCTAACAAGTTTAGTTTACCGGTTCCGAGTAGCAGGTGGAGTCAAAGACGAAATTTGTATCCGGGAATAAAAAAAGCAAAGCCCCCCAAACAGAAATAAACAGCGCCATTAATTTCTTGTTCTAGATAGGTAGGTTTTATATTTGAAACGCCCACTGTTTATCGTTTACTACCGCTATCTTATCATTGTTTCCTAATCAAATTATATGTACTGGCATTTGTTTATGCTTTACTTCGTTCATATTTTGTGATCAGAACAGTACAGTACAGTAATATTTCTTTGTGCTGCTTCATACAATAATGTATAAGTTATGTACGTACAAAAACTTCTGTTATTGGCACAATAGTTGTCCTCTGTTCTGAATATTTCATGACGCAAAGAAATGCCCAATCTCACATTATCTCTTAAATAAAAATTTACGAGATTATTTTTGTCACTTTCAATGAGTCATATTACCTAACGTAAGAAACGTAATATATGAAATTCAACAGTATGAGGGCATTAGATTAGGTAACCATAATCAACTTCTTTAAATATCTTGCACTTTCTGACCCCCGTACCCGTACCCGGCAAGCTGAGCCCACTTGGTAACCCAACCAACTGTGGAAACTAAGAGCTAATCTAAAATTTGCGGCATTGTATTATTTCACTTCTGTTATGCTGTTCATCTTGAGGGGAATAAAAGCAACGTGTGTCCTTCACCAGTGGGAAGAACCAGGCAGAGTGAAAAGCAGTAATGGAAAATTGATTGCCAGGGAAGCGGCTCCGGCTTCGACGGACGTACAGTCAGGGTGAAAAATATGTGGCCCAGTACCTGGGGCAAGGTCTCCGTCCGGCGGTCTCCGTTCGGCTAGACTCCCTCAATAATTTAAAACTAATGAAGGGCCTTGATCCCGCCGCCAACTGTAGTGATAGGCTCATTTGCAGCACGTGACTTTGCTCCTCCCCTTCACCGCCACGAAAGTTAGCGCGCGCTGGCGGAAAGCTCGGCTCGCTTAGAGTAGCTGACAGCTGCAGTGGCATCGCCTGTTCTGCCAACGGCACAAAATTTTCTATCTTCAAAGAATTCATTTATTATTATTTTTTGCCGAAAAATCGATATATCGGCATACGCACATTGTTGTGCTAATTACGCTCTTGTAAAGCAGTAATGCATTATTGTTGTACGGTTGGCTGCCGAAACCGGACGAAGGAAAGGAAGAAATTATTTTGCAACCCGAGCGGGAAGCAAAACTTAACAAGAATAGTATAGCTTCACAGAATCGACCGGAAAGACTTTGCAGCTTCGGCAACTGCTCGACAATGCGAGGTAAGCAATGTTCACGACACAGAAGTACGAGAAAAATGTTAGAAGTGTCTGTGCCGAGATGCGACCGTATTTCACGCGCGCCCATAAATGTTGTGGACCAGAGTCAGCTTTCAACGCATTAACTCATTCTGAAGTCGCTCATGGAGTTTTATATAGCGTGCTAGTAAGGCGCCACAGGAGCAAGTAAAGTCGCTAATATGCGAATTGCGTTGCTTGAGGTAATACTAATAAATTTCAGCATTCTTTTCCAATTTCGGACTTTTAAGAGCGTGAGCGCTTATTCAGCACGTTTCGAGATTTCGTGGGGTCTGCTACCACTCTGAGATCACAGCGCCATCCGTGGCAACATCTAGAAAACAGCAAATCTGTCACTGAGACTTGTAGCGCCATATACAATAGCATCGTAGAAACAAGCACCTGTCAATGATGACGTCACGGTCCAATATAGTGGACAGAGGTGGAACTATGTGAGTATGACGTCAGGGAACGAAAGGGCAGCATAGTTTCACTTTCTGGAATCCAAAATGGTGGCGATTAAAATTGGTTCTGCCTTCCCATCCTTTTCCCCTCCCCCCAAAAATATCCTATAACGGGAGGAAAACTGTCCCGTTATGGGGGCGCTACGTCCATATGCATTCGTTCCGCTATATATACTCCGACAACAAGGGGTACCCATACTGGGACAGTTGTGTACCGAATTCGGTAGGCAAATAAAAGCCTATGGGATGCGGTATAGAATTAAAATCACAATTAAATAATAGATAAATACCAAATACATTCAATTAATAATTGAAGCATTACCATATCGCACCGCAAGCAGAATTCTTGGCCCACCTTGACCCCCCATACGAAGCAAATTCCGTTTGGGACGTATCGTGAGGGGGTGCAACTCGACAATGGGCGCGCTCTTCTTCGCTTTCTTCGCCTAGTAAACCAAACAGCTAACGCTCATTACTTCAACGTCTTCCAGACGGTGGCGGACTTTTTGGACTCTGTGTTTTTGTTTTCATTGTTAAACAATACTAGCGCAGATGACTTCGATAAGCCTCCTTAAAAGCTGAGAACTGAGAAAATGGCGTGCTACGTTTTGCTTCACGACTTTCCGGAACATATTGGCAAACCATTTTTGCAGTCTTTCAGATGTTTTCATCATATGGTCATATCAATTAAAAACGAGAAAATATATCTTCACCTACTTGTTGCGGTAGTAAATGAATCACTAGATTTTGTATTGCTAACTGTGACGCGGTCAAGCGATAGCACCGATGTCTACCGTCTTAACGGCTATGAAACTTACTACTTAAATCGCTCCGCTGGACGGATTGGTGAAATATGTATTTTAGTGGAGCACACATAAGATTCTGAACTGCTCGATGATTTTTGTATAATTACAGAAGAATATGAACCTTTGGCTGTTGGTGTGAAAAATAGCTTGTTTGTAGTCTGTTACCCTCCTCAAAAGAACGATAGCACCTTTGTTTGATTAACGAGAAACACTCTTCTCATTTGATAATATCAATCGTTATATTGTTAATTTTGGTGGTGACATCAATATTAATACGCTGGACACTTCTTTGCAAACTAACCTTACCGTCTTGTTGAACACATATGGTATTTGGAATACAATTGATATTCCAACGAGAGTAACAGAAAGTTCGTCGTCCTTAATTGATGTATCCATTATCAGTATTGATGCATGCAGAATTAAACAGGTGTACTGTTCTCAGATCTCTGTGACCATTTGCCCATATTTGTATGCGCTTAAGGTGACGTAAGCATCAGGAAGGCGACACATTTATTTCAAAACATAACACAGCTCAGCTATTCCGAATTCTAGGATAAAAAGGCGTGCACGGCGTGGGACCAAGTTCCTTTGAGCAAATATGTCATCACTGCATACGACCCGTTCCTGAAGTTATTAAAGCCAATTTCTGAGCAAATGTTTCCTCTAGTAGCAAAAATCGAAAATCTTAGATACGTGCAGGACTGTCCGCCAGAATTCGGAAAGAATGATTTATTTCACTAGTTTAAAAAAATCAAAGATGAAAAAATACTACTTGAGTTCACATCTTATCGTAATTGCGTAGAAAAAGACCTAAAATGGCTAGACGAGAGTATTTAGATAATGTACTTTGTTCTGTAGCCGGACGCACGGATGTAGTTTGGCATAAACTCAACGCGATGTTTAACTACATAATAGCATCTGAAAAAGTCAGTAAAATTAAAATCAATGACGTAGAGAAGACAGGAAAGCCTCTTGCGGATGCTTTCAATGATTATTTCGAAATGTTTATAAAACCAAAACTTCAATTGAACTGGCTACTTTTCCGGGCAATAATAACTCGGTGATTTTTACTCCAGTAAGTGAACCACAGATTGCAAATATAATTTTAAATTTAAGGAATGCTCGTTCCAAAAATATTGAAGGTATTCAAGTAAAACCCATCAAACACGTTAGGTATTTTCTTGTTCCGTATCAAGTGCATGTATTTTGTTTATGTATTGAGCAGGCCAGATTTCCTCCTAAGATGCAGGTCACTCGAGTAAGTGTATTGCATATAAAATATGACAATAACAATATGGGAAAGTACCATCCCATATCAATACGTCCGGTCTTTTCTAAAGTTTTAGAAGAGGCTATTAAGAAACGTGTCACAACTTTTAAAGAAAAATATAGGTTGCTAGCTGACTCCCAATTCGGTTTCCTCAAGGGCTCTAGCATGGGACTTGCACTTTTAAAAAAAATACGATCTCAGCAGATCGGAAGGAGGGAAGCTCGTCTTGGATGCTTTCGTCGACTTCTGAAAAGCATTCGACGCTATCAGCCACGCAGTATTGATTAGGAAGCTCGAAAATTATGGCATTCGTGGAAAAGCCGGGCCTCTCATAGAATCCTACCTTAAACATCCTACCCAAATTGTATCCATAGATGACTTTTTCCCGACCCACTTCATATTTTCCATAGTGTGCCACAAGGCAGCATCCTGGGCCCCTTTCTTTTCAATTTGGATGTAAGCGGTGTGTATACATTGTTCCAGCCGCTATATTTGTTAATTATGCAGATGTTAAAGTATATTGTTTACAGAATACGCAAGCGATCACTTAACAGCTGCATCAAATACACCATTAGTTAAGCTGGATGAATGGACAAAGGAAAATAGTTTGAGGATAAATGCTGGGTAAAAAAAGTGGTTTTGTTTCTTACGATTAAAACTAAAACATAGATACGCAAAATAAAATATTGATACGGTAAACTCTAGTTGACATTGTGGATAGCTTTAAACTTTGGGCTTCATTTTTTAAAATACACTGTCGTGGGATGCGCACGTAGTTCTTGTCACAGAAAGGGTATCCCAAATAGTAGGTATAGCTTCTCGTAATCACCATGTATTGCCTCACGATAACATGATGTTGATTTACAGTAGTCTTTCATTTCGAGCCTTAACTACTGTCTCTTGGAATGGGCCTCAACTACCAAATATATTATAGACAAGCTGCCCATCCTGCACAAAAAGTTTGTAATAGCTGTTGAGAACCTACAAATGCACTATCACACACGTGAGTTATTCACAAAATACAACTTTGCTCAAGCCACAAAATGTTACGACTACCGGTTGTGCAAGTTGTTCAAAGAAAGAAAATGTAATTAGTACTTTTTTTCAGAAAATAGGTGAACTAGAAAATTTTGTCGAATTATAAAACACACGCGTTTTGAACCATAGGAGATAAAAAATGAATAACAACATGCGGTCTACAAATGCTGCGAAATAAATCACCCAGAATACTGAACAGTTTACACGCAAGAAATATCAAGCTAGACAACATCGCTTTCAAGACATTGCACAATCATTTTCAAAATAGAGTTTTCCCTCGTGCATTTTAAGCAGTGAATTATGTTTGCATGCGATTTATAGGCGGAATTGTAACACTAAATCCAATATTTGTTGCTTGGCATGCAGTTTCGCGTGTTATGCATGTACTGCGCCATCATGTTTTTGTTTTTAATTTGCTCTCAGAGAAATTTTGTTCTTATTATTACTAGTTCAATTTATGCAAACTCCCGATGAAGGGTGCGTGCGGCCCTGTCAATCTGGCATTTCGGCGGCTTTTTCTGCAGGCCTCCTACATAATGTAAAATGATATAAATAAAGACTTCATTATTAATATTATTATTATTGTAAAAATGCAAAAAAATGACGCTCGATGTCTATGCTTAAGTCAATGGAACTAAATGCGCTAGCGTTGTGGAGGGGTTGAATTTTGGCTCACCTGAGCAGTGACTTACACGGTCACAACGTGTAATGATCCTCCGCGCGCGTATTAGCTGCGTGTGGCCCGGGGAACGACGGGAGCGTCACGGAATGGCGACGAGTGATGTGTGTGATGTATGCGGTGCAGTGGAAACACTAAATCACCTGCTCCTTCACTGTACCACGTTCGTCAATGCTCGTCGCGATATGCTTGCGGCCTATAGGGCGCTGGGCATGCTACCAGACTCCCTCAAGTCTATTTTGTGGCCACAGGGCAGTGCGCGCACTCGTGAGCGAACCTTAGTGAGCCTCTGTGCATTCCTCGAACAGACGGGCCTGACGTCCCGTCTGTTCTCCGTCAGGTAGTTACACGCAGTGACCGAACGCTCCGCGAGTTCTACCTTGAACGATTAATAACTGGGCGCCCCACTCCAGTTGTAGACAACACAGTGCTGTGCGCGGTTGTTTTAATTCCTCCAACATATGAACAAATCACGCGCACAGCCTGGACACATTTCTTATTGTGTAAATAGTTTGTATATATTACTTCTTCCCCTATCCTCTCTTCATGTCCCCTCACCTCTTTCATTTCTCCATTCTGCCTGCTATCCTTTATTTCCGCTGCCCCAGCTCAGATGCTTCAGTATCGATGGCAGATGCCGGGGCTAGCAAAAATATTTTCCTTCCTTTTTACTATTATTTTAATAAAAATAAACCACTACCACCACCACCACCACATATATAATAATCGCCATAAAAATTACAGAATTCGTAACAGTTACGGTATAATTATTTTCGTTTCATTTAGCTCGTGAAAAGGAACAAGTTTTAGCGGTGTGGATATAATACATTATAACATCTCTGGGCTTTGTTGTAGTGCATACCGGAAAGACAAATGAAACAACCAATCAGCCTTCTGAAAAGCCAATCCAGATAATATATATTGCAAATTTTATGTCATTATCTTCATTGGGTTTCCGCCTCCTGCTTAAAGAGGGAACAGCTTTCAAGAAAATCTCTTAATGAACCTCATGCACAAACCCGACCGCGGCGGCAGCGTTTCGATGGAGGCGAAACATAAAAGGCGCCCGTGGGCTGTGTCTCAGTGCACGTTAAAGATCCCCAGGTGGTCGAAATTATTCTTGAGCCTTCCTTTCCGGCACCTCTTTCTTCCTTTCTTCTCTCACACCCTCCTTTATCCCTTCTCTTACGGCGCGGTTCAGGTGTCCGGCGATATCTGAGAGAGATACTGCGCCATTTCCTTCCCCAAAAACCCATTTTCATTTTCAATTTTTTCACCCACACAGAAAGTTCGGTCGCGTCACTTAGTAGCTCTCGCCGCCTCACGCTCCGAATAGCCGAATGCGGAAAATAGGTGACGGATGCGGCAGCAGCCGACATCCTGACACAGGTCTTCGCCATAAATTTGCCTCAGTCGTTTCATCTCAGCGTGTCTCGATCTGCGTTTCAAGCTAAATCCGCCTCTCCGCCACCCTGCTCTCCTTTCTCCCGCTGTGGTAGGGTTGCCTGTTTCCATGCCTTCATTTCAAGCACGCCTCTTTCCTTTCTGCCCAGCACACCAGGAAGGGCAAATTCTGGTGGCAAATGCATCCTGGGGCAGCAGAAGAAGACACTGCGCTTTGATCTACGGCACCTACTGGCACATTTGCAGTCGATTCGTCAAAGCCCCTCTCTGCCAGCTTTAAAGGGGATGTTCGTAGAACCCGCTGCCCATGAGAACATGGGATGAGACTAAGAGCGGCTGACTGCAATAAGAGCACTTGTACACTTGGGCACCTAATTTGCGCGGTTACCACAAGGCTGTGCAAGACCTAGCGATGGGGTGGTAGTGTTTCAGCCGCTCTCCATCGGTGAAAGATCTACTTTTAATCATCGTTTAAACCTAACGATCTGAATTTAGTATGGCTCACTGTCATTACTTACTCCTCTTCGAATTCCTTTCGAGCGAAGAAAGCAGCGGGTCCAGACGGCTGAAAGAAGTCGCGGTCGCTAAGCTAGCGTCGAATAGCAGTGGGAACGCTACCACTGGGACAGCGTTCCACGTAAGTGTTTGTGTCAGACAGATGAACATTTTATTTCTTGATGTCTTTGCACGAAGTCTTTCGAGCCCATCAAATTATTTAGTACTCTCATGGCATTTCAATGTTACAGCTCCAGAAAATTGCTCCATGCCTCTTGGGTTTGAGAAAAAGCGGGATAGTTAGAAAAATATGGCAGACGCCTTATGGAGCAATCATTGCTCTCTTACTAGAGTGCTGCAAGCGAAGGCATTCGTAAAAATGTGTAAGAAAGCACAAATTTAGGTGTTCAAATTTTTGCTATACAGTATCAGTAGACATATCAAGAGTGTCAATAAAATTTCATGCAAGATATGTGTAATTCATACTTTAAAAAGATATCGTGACTTACACTATGGCACTAGGCGTGCATCAAAACAGTCAGAATAGATAAAATAGTCCTAAAAAAAACTTGATGTTAAAGATGAGCAGCTAGGCACAAAACAGTGGCGCGTAGAACAAAATGCCTTGCACGTTTTGGGCACGCAGATCTGTTCACCTAACACAGCACTTCAGGGGGCGACTAGGTTTAGCAAACGGTTTTCGGTATTACTGCATTCACGTTTTTATGCCTACACTATTTGATTTTCTAAATGTCTTGAATAACTTTATGACATCTATGCTGTGATTTTCTTGTAGGTGCATGAAAAGGCTTTTTTTATTCCGCCCGTAACTCTGATTTCTTGTGGATCCTTGCCTAGATATTTTGCATTTTTAACGTGAGGAGGAGTAGTAGGAAGACGAACGGCTGAGAGTTGAAAGGAAGAATAATCTGTTTGCTACCCTTTCGGTAAAGCCTGTATGCTTTTGTACCTAATAGCCATAACTGTATTAAGTGAACCCTTTAATCCTCAGCGGTGCCTTTATGGTCGAACATCCATCTCGGATTTGGGAGGTGCTGGTTTCGATCACCAATGTTATCGGGTACCCACCGGTTTTGTATTCCCCCGGTCTAGTGCTCGGTTCTTGTGACGTTTTGTGACGTTACCCTCCCTCGATGGAGAATTATCCGCGAGGGACCAAAATCCTCCTTGTACGCCAAACCCCGTTGTGCCCTTTTGTAGCGATAGCTACATTACGGTAGCATTTCAAGCCTTCAGCTCGGCGGTGCCGTGGCGGTAGCGGCGCAGCCACGACGTGGCGGCGCCGCCACCGCCACGTGGTCACGTGGTTGGTCACGTGATGCGGAGCAGCTGCTGACGGCGCGGCGCGGTGGCTGGTCACATGGTTCGTCACGTGGTTGGTCACCATGTGCGGAGCAGCTGCTCCTGCCCGCGGCGCGGCGCGCAGGCGAAACCGAGCTGCCACAGCTGTGCGTATGCGCCGTGTAAAGTGGGACCAAGATGAGGAAGGAACGCCAACAGAAACGGAGCGCCGAAAGACTGACTGCAGTTCAACCGATCAAGTTGCTCTCGGCCAGCTGTAGCTATCGCGTCATTCCAGGTTTAACCAGAGCTAAACCACTGTCAATGTTTTTAAGCAAGCTAGACCAAAAAACCGAATTACGAAGCATTTGCCTTCAGATAAGCCGAACAGCAGGCCAATGGAAAGCTTATACCGAATGCATCACCGGTCGGTACACAGCTGCATTAGACTCGTAGCTCCCGCATGCAAGGCGGATCCTCAAATTACTAGGCCACCATCGTATTAAACGAGACATTTCTCCGACTGAATAAAGGTGCACTAAAGAGAATTTTGAGCTTGTACTTTTACCCCGCGAGCTCAGTCTACACGCTCCAAGCATCTTTAGAACCTTCGAATTATTGTCCTGTGCAGCCGATTTCCCTGTTAAATCAAACTAAGCGGGTCGGCTCCGGCGTTTCTCTTTTTGAACTCATCTTCGAAAGTAGTATGAATCAACCAACGAGTTGAGTGCCTTTCAAACAATCGCATGGTGGCTTGCTGCTCTGCTATCGGCGAGCGGATACGTAAAGCAGAGTCCGCGCGCATTTTCACCTTCCCCTGCAGCTTCTGCTTCCCCTGACGTGCGATTTAGGCAGGTCTGTTTAAAATACAATTCTTTCCTTTCATCGAGCTTCGTGTAAAAAAAAAAAGACTTTATAAATTCTTCTTTGATAAAAAATGGTGCGGTTGGGGAGTTTGTTCTCACGGTAGCAGTACCAGCTTGTTATGCAAAACTTAATATTCCACCTGCTTGGAAGGAGAACGGCGGCTGCTGCATTCAGATTGCTGCACTACGAACACCGTTTTAAATTTCGGCTTCATGTGATCAGAAAATGTACATATTATACAATTACCCTGTTATTACACCAAATATTAGTGCAGATTTGGTTAGCTAGGTCATAGGGGCACCATTGATTGTAAGATTCTAGGTGCCAGTAGAGCTGATTGTTGGCTTCAGCAAGAGTTCGCCGAGAAAAAAACCTTTTGAATCAGTGATCTAATTCTCTCCCGCGGAGATAACTCCCGGACGTGACCCTCTGCTTGCATGCCTTTTGTTTTGTGTTCTAGGCTTTTGACATGCGTTGGGCGCCGTTAGAACTCGAAATCATCGAGAATAGAAAAACAGATCCGTGTTGTGAAAGTAATTGCTGCGAATATGTCAACCCATCTCGGGAAATCTTCCGTTCCAACTTTTGCTACACGAAACGCGGCGTCATTAGTCGGAGCCGCTAAGATTGATCGCCTGGCTCCATAAATAACAAGGGTTCGTTTAATTGGCAGAAGAATTCGGAGCGGCAGAATTTGAACTCTATGCTGAAGTAACTTTGTAAATAATTATCTTAAACGAGACTGCTCTTTGCCGTGAACTGGCGGACAACGACTGGAGGGTTCTTGGTATTCTCGTCATTAGAAATTTTTAGAATGTGGTGACGCTATAAGCTAATGCAATGCAGGAAAGCTGGTTTCCACAGCTTATGAGCAAAGCGTAAGTGCTTTATCGGGCATATGCTTTAGCGTGCGAAAATATTCCAAGCCTAGCACAACAGTGTGACAGTATAGTATACCTAATAGGGACAGCAGCAAGGCAGCGTCCCTCGAAGCGGGAGGCGCTCGCCAAACCGGCACTTTTGAATTGTTGCTTCTCTGTTGCTCTGGCTTCCTACTAGTGATGGACGATACACGTTGATTTCACTCGGATTAATATGCCCAGTAGCACTAAACGCAAACAATAAGAAGGCAAAAATTATAAAATCTGCCATTGGTTTAGAAGCGTCGTTGGTTTACCGAGTGCGCTTAGTTTGTCCGATGTGGGTATAAGGGGTTCAAAAGTACAGGGTGTGGAATGAGGTTCATTCTCCTTACTTAAATATCAGCTTCAAACTATTGAATTTTTTATAATACTGCATCTATAATACTTATTAGTGCTTTTATTTCTAAATCACAAAACTTGGTGTGGAAATATTTATTTCGGAGATATTTTGTGATTTGAAATTTCATTCCTTTGATGAAAAGCTAAGAGAACATAATAAACAAATATTTTGACAATAACCGAACATTCGGCACGGCGCGTAATTTATACATTTGTATTTTCGGCAGCAATAGTTAAATATTCCTGTAGAAAATAATCAAAATGTGGAATAATTATACACTTACATCGCTATCAGCGCAGCCACTGGGATACAAAGGAGTGCTTTGTAGCATTCTTCGAAGTTTTACAGCAGAAGATACATTTTGTCTTATTATAGAGATCCCATTTCGCATCAAAACGAGGACAGCCACACGACTGCACTCAAGTAGTTGCTAAAGAGGAATCACTTCTTAACTGATCTGTGATACAATGTGCCGATATCTGCTAGGAAATTTATTACCATTGCATATTTCTGTAAACACAGGATAGGAGCGGTGAATGTTGACTTTGTAGCATAACTCTCCACCTTCTACAGCTGCCAAGTTAGCATTCATATCAACTAATATATTTTGCACTGGCGGCCCCGGTTTTCGA
This sequence comes from Amblyomma americanum, assembly GCF_052857255.1. Lineage (NCBI taxonomy): Eukaryota > Metazoa > Arthropoda > Arachnida > Ixodida > Ixodidae > Amblyomma > Amblyomma americanum. The sequence continues at coordinate 87,261,496 of NC_135499.1, forward strand.
TGGAGACGAACCGCAAAGGCACCCGTCTGCTTTGCGATGTCAGTCCAAGTTAGAGAACCGCAGGTGGTGGAAATTTTTTCGGAGCCCTCCACTACCGCACCTCTGTCTCTCTTTCTTTTTTCGGTCCGACCTTCCTTCCTTTTTTTACGGCGGGGTTCAGGTGTCCACCGAGATGTGAGACAATTATTGTGCCATTTTCTTTAGTCTAAAACTAATTCTCAGTTTTCGGTATTGTGCACTGTACTATACTGTATATATGTTTGCGTCCAAATGCGGAGCACCTTATGGAATATATAAAGGACAAAATGCGTTGTAAGATTGAATCATTGCGATCACAGTTCTGATTGGGTATATACTCATGTAAGTCGGCTGGAAGGTCAATAATATACGCACTTCAAATATTTACTCGACTAGGGGAACCCGTTATGGAACAAAGCTTCTTTACGCAGCAGAAATAATTCAATGAATAATTATGTCCAATGTATTTTAGTATTACCTTGAGATTTATGTATAATTGATAGATTGGACTTTTTTTATTCTTCCAAGTCATTGCGACGTCGGAATCGCCGGAGATGATTAACTGCTGTGAATAATATACATTTTGTGCTAACAGCTTATTTTTGGGATATCAAGTATTTTGCTCCGTATGGCTTTTGCCATCCGTGGAATTAATGGCAGCTAAATGTTGCGAGTATAGTATGTGGTGCATAAATATGACACCAGGAAGAAGCAAAATTCTCACATTTGGTAATAATGGCATTATTATTTTTACAACGTAGTTGTAACCTTCCATATAGCTATATAGCTCTACACTTCACAGTGGTGCCTAAAGTGTCAACCGTGAGACAATAAATACTTCGTGAATTAATTTAAAATAAGTAAAAGTTTTCGCCACCTTGCCACGGTGGACAGGCGGCAAAGTGGAAAAATGAAAATCATCTCTCCATTTGCTGAAAGGAGGTTGGAGAGCGAAGGGGCTTTTTTGTAATGTTTGGTGGTTTGATGATTTTTGTGTACAGCACACGAGGTTTCCTGCGTGTGTTCGGGTGTCCGATCTTCTGGGGCCCGTAGGGATAGTTCGCGGCCCAGCGCATGAGAGCGCTGATTACCTTTGTTCGAGGCATGCCCAGGAACCCTCATTCCTGTTCTCTTTGGGATAAGCGTGGGCCCTGATTCGAGGATGCTTCGGACGGTTGGTGTGATGATGCTTGCTGATATGATGGTCCGCAGCTTGGGAGTCGGTGCAGATTCCCGTGATGTTGGGATCTTGTGTATGAATGAGCGCCTCCTTCACCTCTGTAAGATTGTTGGCGGAGAGGGTGGTTGTGAACCTGATGGTGCCATACTCGTAGGTGGCGACAGGGGTCAAATAGCCTGTTAGTGTTTGTTGAGCCCCGTCCACGTAGCGGATGTTGGGTCTCCAACTCTAGTGCTTTGTGTAAACATTCAGCTCGGGCCTGGCGTGTGCCCTTTTGCAGCTAGGGATTCCTATTTTTGGGTAGACATCTGATGCGGAGTTGGCCCTGGATATCAGTCGGGCTCACTTAATAGTTTAGCGCAGGTAAGCAGGCGGTGGGGGTCAGGTAAAGATGCCATAGCAGGTGTTGGCCGATTTCTGTGCGGGTTAGCCAAGTGTCTCGTTTCTTGGGTGGGCTTAGCGTAGGTCAGAGAAATTCTTTTAGGTGCACGTTGCGAATAGAAGATTTGTGCTAACCGGCTGTGTATAGGTTGAGCGATGAGGTGGTTTACACAATAATAAGAAAACCAGTTTTGCCTTGTTTAGTTTCGGTGAGCAACAGAGGGGACAGCTGATAACTCAAGCGTCTGGTGATGACGTCGTCTGTCATATGTAGGGTTTCCCGTACAGTAGGCTGCGATTGCTTGTGGCAACAGAGCGTATATGGCCCATTTTTTGGTGTGCTTGACTAGGAGTTGTAGAGTCAAGTTGGTATCAATGATTCCTGTATTTTCAGGAAAATGCGCTTGATTCTACTGACCTCTGGTATGTGGTCAGTGTACATTCGGAGGTATATGTGCGGATCCCGGGGAAGCTGCTGATCATGAGCAGTTATGATTTCAGCGGGGAGCACTTACGACTCATACTGGTTAGATTCGAGTTGATGTCAACTGCCAATTGAAAGTGTCTTTTGCCTGTCCTGTCAGTCTTCAGTTGTCGATAAGTTGAAGCAATCGGCATATATTGCCGCACGGTCAGGTATGTTGCCCAGTATGGCAGCGGAGCTAAAGCTACATAAAATATGAGAGGGATGAAAACGGCACCTTTTGCAGTGGCCTGGTTGGGGAGGGAGAAAGGAGGCGATGATATTTTGCCGAGTCAATCTAGTCCTATCGTTGTGTTAAGAAGGCTTAGATGTAGCGCCATATGCTCGACCCACAGCCCGTGGTGTTCACGGTGGGAAGGATCAGTCGTGGCTAATATTACCGAAGGCTCTTCGAACGTCCAGGGTGAGAATTGTGCCTGTTCTGGTCTTGTGCTCCTTGATGTAGGATAATTTTTTCTTCAGGTACAAGTATGGCTTGTGCCGAGAGACTGGGACGAAAACCGCATTGGTTATGGGATAGGAATACCGACGCTTCTAGAAAAGGTTGCAGTCTTTTGAAGACGAAATGTTAACATATTTTGAAGCGAAGCTTCACTTCTCGATGTAGAGCTGAAGGTCAAACTGGTCCTGGAATGACCTCGAACGAGAGGCGCGCTACCGCCACAGCTGTGCACTTCGCAGTCACGTCCGCTGCAGCGCCGACCGCTGCTCCAACCGTTCCCTCTCGCCAGTTGTGGCACGTGATTGACCCAGTGACTCGCTCTTGCTAGATAAAAGGGCAGCGCTCGCCGCCTAGATAACGCGACGACGGCGGGGGAGGGCTGGTGCTCCTGGCCCTATGGGCTCGGAACTCAATGGGCCCGCACCGCTGGCGGTGGTGGTCCTTTTGCAACCGAGTGTATCTGTTGGGCATGCCGTCGTCACCATTGTCGCTTTGCCGGCTAGACGATGACTGTTGCGAGGTTTGTCTCGTTTCGGTCCTTGTCCCTTTCTCCGCGCTCCCCTAAAGCGGAGGCGGCTCACCATAGAGCCAGTTAGCAGGCCCATGCAACAACAACAACAACCTTGACGATGCATAGATATGGGGCCAGAACCGGTGGCCGAGAAGAGTTCTTCGACAAAGCATTAGAGGCGCTGTGCTAGATCTGGAGATCCTTATGACAGAGAGCGGCCAGAAGCCGCAGTGGCTAAACCAAGCTTCGACTACGTATAACCTGGTTCAGCTGAGCTGATCCACAGCAAGTTTTTATCCCCAAGCAAGTGGTGTTGGAGATAGGGCGAAGGATGCGGAGGGGTGCCTTGCCAGGTTCTGGCCTAAAATGATGTGTGCTTGCTTCCAGGTAGCGGACAGCATCCGGTAGAGCCAGTGTTGTTTAAAAAGGTCTGTCAGCTCCTGAAATAAAGTGCTGTAAAGACTGCGGTGGACCTTGTGTATGATATGTGGTACATTTGCTTTACCGCGGAAGGAGTAGGTAGCGAAGAATGTGGAGGAATAAATAACCGGAGAGTGATTCTACGACTGGATGCAGGAATTTACGGCTATGCCAAAGCTATTGCACCTTTCGCTGAATTGTGCGCAAAACCAGACAGTTGTGTTCTTTAAATATATTCCTAATATTCTCTCTCCAATCAGCAAATTATTATTCAGGCTTTAGGTTATCATATTATTCCTTAGCTTGACTAGGCCCACTTCATGACAATGTCCTCTTGCATATTTCTGCAATTACTCCTGTCCTGTACAATCTGCGGCTACCTTTACCCCGCAAAGTTTCTAAACTACCCCGCCAACCTAAATGTCTTCCGCATCGTGCCGTCCATTCCCTTTACTGGAATCTTCTCCGCTGCCGTTGCCGGCTATCGGTTATCTTGCCTTCGAATTAGTGATGATAATGATAATGATGATGATGATGATGTAGATGTCCTCGGGCTGAATGCACATACCCACGGCGGGGGATCGGCCAGGGGGTATAATATGACTTGCTCATGCCCATTTCGTCTTCTTCGTCTTGGTTAGCATGTCATTAATCGCTTTTGGTTTCTGATACAATGTGTTGTTTTCTGATACACCTGTATCTTAACAATACATTTATCGTTTTTCTTTCCATAGCTCCCCGAGTTGCTCTCAATTCAAACTGAACCTATTTCGTTAGCCTCAATCATTCTGCCCCATACGTAAGTACCGCGATGATAAATCTGTTGTAGTTTTCCATGGAGGGATACTGGTAGACTCCCATTGATGATCCCACAGAACCTGCCAAGTGCGGTCCACCAGATTTTATTCTTCTCGTGGTTGCAATCTCGTGGTCTGGGTCTGCGATCACAACCTGTTTTAATTAGATGTATTCTCTTGCCACTTCCGGCGCATGGCTTCATTTCGTAAACTGCTGTTCCTTGCGAGACAGTTGAACATTACTTTAGTTTTTCTGCACATTAGATTTTAGACCTATGGTTCTGTTTTGCGTGAATAAGATATTGGCACTCTTCAATTGTCCGACTTAGTTAGCACAGTAATGTTACCAGCTAATCACCATTTACCAAGATATAGTCTCTAACCCTTCCCCATAAAGGTATCTGAATACATCCTCTAAACATGAGGTGAATAGCATTGAAGATAGCCGTGTCTTCCTGCCCATCACCGGTCCTTTTTTGGGATTTGTTTACTTTCATTATGGCCGGTGTATTATGGTGGGTATGCAGTCGCAATAGATATCTTCTTGTATTTTTGTATATGAATCTTCTTAAGCATGATCCAGTAATTCCTGCATTATTGCTGACGTGTTTACTAGGTCTAATATTTTATGGCAATTCATGAAGCCTATTTATTGATGCTGGTGTTTTTCTCCGAATTTCTCTATAACCTGGTCAATAGTGTGAAATTGGTCTATTGTCGAGCATCCATAATGTAAGGCTGCCTTGTCCTTTGGCTGATTGCAGCATAAGGTTTTCCTGATTCTATTAGCAATTACCTTTGTATATTCTGTGTAGAGAACGCAGTGAAGGTGATATATCTGTAATTTTTCAAGTATTTGATGTGCCCTTTCTTGAGGATTAAGAGAACATTAGCAGTGTTCTAAGATTCCGGTACGCTCGAGGCCATAATACATTGCTGTGCTTGTTGGCCAGTTTTTCCAGCACAATTTCCCCATCGTCTTTGAACAGTTCTGCTTTTCCCTGAGCCCCAGCATCTAGTTCTCCTCTCTGCATAGCTACAAAGGCTCCTTCAATTCCTCCTTCGTTCCAAGTAGTACGTCACACTGCTGTGCACTACTTCCTCTTGGTCTTATTATAGTCCTGATTTCTTCGAATACATTATATGTATGTATAGAACTATACGGAAAGATATATTTCTTCATGTTGTTATTCAATTGGCCCGCTTGTTTCATGGGGCATACATCTAATTTTTGTCTATGCATAGTTTTGTTCTGAATGCTTTCATGCTACCCTATCTTTAGAACATGCTCGATTCTCTTCATTTTCTACATCCTTAAGTCAGCAACCTTAAGCTTATTGACAAGCTTTCATAGCTCTATCAATGTAATTCTCTGTGTTGAGAAAGAGACATTTATGTTTTGATGTGTGCTAAGCAGATCTTTCCCCTCTGTCGTGTCTGTATCACCTGTATCATGTCTGACTATTGTACCGCCTAAGTCTGTTGCGCCCTCCATAATGATATCTATGAGATTATCGTTCAGCGCTTGAACACATATTTCGCGGTACGCCATTAGAGCTGCGTATCTGTTGTGAAGCGAGATACCTAATACTTTAATTCTTTTATTTTTCGCTCCGACGGTTAATTCGTCGATGGAATTCTTTCCTACTGCTTTCTTCCGTTCACTATTAAGCCTACTTCGGGGGCTCGGGATCCTTTAGTCATAACATCGCAAATTGCCGAGCAGCTCAACTTCTGGTGCGATACCAAGGACTGCGCACAATATCGAGTCAATTTTGGTATTTATTCTCCCCAATCGTGCTCTTCCATGTGAATTTCCGGTTCTCGCTTTTCTGTAAAAAGCCATTCATAATACGTAAATTATTCCGTTCTGGAACTCTACAAACAACCTCCACTGCTATGCCCAGAACATATGCTATAGTCACCCACTGCGTGGATTCCAGTCTTCTTTTTGCCTGCCGTAAGGTTGAATTTACCCACCACCAGAGGGCATCCTGTTCCTACTTTATCCATTGCCGATTCCACGTCTTCATGCGAGCTTTCAACCTTTTAATCATCATGGCTGTATGTAGGTGTTGAGGCCTCTAACACCATGAGTCACTAACAACCTCTTATTAGGCACAATTACGATAACCGCGATTCTATTCTTAATGGAGTTGAATTTATATACGTTGCCAGCTATTCTCTCTGTATTCTAAACAACAAAACCAGCATAAAAGCGGCCGAGAGGATTGTGCACAAGCAAAAAGATATATATGCGCTAAAAGACAAAGAGGGCAATGTCATTATCAATATGAATAAGATATACAAATTAAGCGAGGAATTCTTCCGAGACCTTTACTGTATTCGAAACAATCAGGACGATATCAGTTCAGGCAGTAGTGCACAGTCGCGGCGATGGCATAGTGCTATCGCCGCCGCAGATCACGCCTCGTTAAACTGCGACTCCATCGCGCTGTGCATTGCACATTGTATTCATAAACTTCTCTCTGTTCGCAAGAGTCACGAATTGAAAGGTTTGGTTTGTTTTGTGGGGCCTTAACGTCCCAAAGCGAGTATAGCTATGAGGGATGCCGTAGCGAAGGGCTCCGGAATTTTCGACCACCTGGGGTTCATTAACGTGCACTGACATCGCAAAGTACACAGGCCTCTAGAATTTTGCCCTATAGAAATGTGACCACCACAGCCAGGATCAAACCCCGTCTTTCGGTACTGGCTTCCTTATAAGTCGAAAGGTTGAATGATGGATGCGCATTCAAGGTCGTGCTTTCCAAAAATATTCAGTATTATGTATTTATACCAGAAATGAGAACTTGGCCGGTGATGTGTTTTTTTACTTCTGAACACTCCCGAGAATTTTTTTTGCATTCATTATTCGATTAGGCTTTATAGACAGGCCACCTACTTTCGTTCAGGAGCCATGGAATTTTGAATTATATACAACTATGAACTCTGGATAGTAACAATACACACGCGAAAAAAAGTTCTCGAGATTATACAGATACAGAAGCCACATCAGCTACGAAGCTGTCAAGTCTGTCATCTATACATAAAACTGCGTTTCTAATTCCAAGTGTAAGACCTTCCGTTACGCGTTGGTGAAAAGAACAAATTCAGATGAACGCTCAGCACTTAAGCATTCGACTAACGAGAAGGCTAGCTCGCATGCCAGGAGTGAACGCAAAAAAAAAACACAGTTCGAACTTTTAACATGACGCACAATAAAAATCAGCAGCTAAAAACAGTACGGAGGTTAGGTTTAGCTCTGTGCAGCGGTATCCTGCCATGCGGCCATCCGCCTGCTGCGCTGCTGTGCGACAGCGATATGTGCTAGACTACTGGTGATGCGCTTTCCTACTTCACGAGCGTCCACAGGAGAGCAGCCGCATGCCACACTAGAAACTTATCAAGCGTGAAAAGCACCTCCCCTAGAACTAGAGCGAAATCCATCGCCACTCAGGGCGTTCTGGCCGCTAGCGAGCGGCGCGAGGTTGCCGCGTAGTGGTGTGGGCCTGCAGCCACACCTTCCGCCAAATCCCTGGTCAATTAATTTTCCTGCCGGTAGTGCCTCCAGCAGAGATCTTATTTCTGAATCAGTCGCCTGACATCTAAGAAATGAAGTTCTCCATTTGTTGGGATTTCCTTTGTAAAATTGAGACATTGACTATGGTTTGATAAGACGTACAGTCTTTGTCAAACATATACAGCAAAAGGGTTTTCTTCCAAGCCATGTAGCGATGCTCTCAAGCATGTTTGGCAGTCATAGCTTTCGGAGGGTCGAGGACGCGAGCTCCCCTCGCCTTTGTGAGACTAGGATCGCTGAAGGTGCAAAACGAGGCATGTTGCAAGGTTCAGAAGGAAACCTCCTGAGGTGTATATTTTTGACAAAGACTGTACATTGCCTTCGCGACTATGTACTCTCCTCGCGACGATAGCATCTAATTTAGGCTCTCGAGTGTCCTACGATATGGCAGTGAGATCGTTCACATACCTACGAATGGAAACCACTCGAAGATCGCCAAGGTTACTACTGATGCCACTATCCACAAGTGAGAGCGAGGTACCTCAAAGGACTGGCGCCGCAGATGAGCCGTTGCAGATCCTTCTTTTGAGCAGTAAGGGGTATTCCGCTTTTTAAAAAGGATTCCTGTAGGTCATGTTTTTTGTTGTCTTGGCTTGTGCAGTTTTTTCGTCTCTCCTTTTGGATGTTTTAGATTCCATTTTTTAAATTTGAGAAGCTGTGACGGCTGTTGCTACAAAATTATTTTCACGTTGTAATGAGCTTTGACAAAAGAAATTGTTCTGCGGACTTCACTTTTTCACTTTTTTTAGCGTTATTGTTGGTAAGCGGATTCACTTTCCACGCGTTCACCTTTTATCATTGGCTTATTGTTAAGAACATTTTTCCTTCGTCGTTCGTGTTCTTTTTTTCTGCATCCGAAGCATAGTTAGCTGATTTGTCCTGTTTTGTTTTTGTTGCTTCCACATAGCCGCATTAAAAAAATTTATTAAATTTCTCCCCACGCCTCGCTTGTAGCATTTTGCTTGCTTGTCCGATGTACTGCGTCAGTAGTGATTCCAAGAGTTGGCAAAAGAAAGTTATTTCTATTGTTAATGCATCTGTTATACGGCTTTCTTGTCAAACAAAAACGCAAGCTTTATGCAAAATAAACTCCGTAGCAAGTGGCTGGGGTCCTTATTACAGAACTACAACAACAAAGCTGCTTCACGAACTTGGTAGATGAGATTTAGCTGATATTCCATTGATACGTTGAGCCGCCCACTGCCCGCAGATGTACCGCAGAAAATTGGTTGAATTTGATAACGCTTCAGGAAAGGTGTACAATTTGCGATTGAACAAAATATACATAAAAAAATGCAACGCCTCTTTTTCCACCACTATTCTTGTTTGCGAACTACATTTTTACGACAGTCTTCTCGGTACTAACAGACACGTATCTCGTGTTGCTGCTTCCAGGACTAAAATCACAAGAACTTCATGCACTGCTAGATTTTCCTGGCAATGGCGGCTTATACGCCCGTTCAGAAACCAATTTAATTGCTTTTTTTCCAATGTGTACAATGTGTTTAACAAACCTTGTTCTGTGCGTTCAGTTATTGAAAAGTGTTAAGCTGACATTGTTATCTTTATAGAAAAATAGCTTGTCAGCGGTATTGGCTATCATGAAATCTGTGAATATGAAGGTGTTCATATTTTTGCTGTGACCATCTTGCGTACCGGTGGCGGGAAAATGAAAAATGGAAATCGGTTTTTGGGGAAAGGAAATGGCGCAGTAGCTGTCTCACATATCGGCGGACAACTGAACCGCACCGTAAGGGAAATGATAAAGGAGGGAGTGAAAGTGAGAAACTGTATAGTGACAAAAAAAGAATAAAGAATAAAATGAAGGAAGAGGTGCCGTAGTGGAAGGCTCCGGAATAATTTCGACCACCTGGGGATCCTTAACGTGAACTGACACCGCACAGCACACGGGCGCCTTTGCGTTTCACCTCCATCGAAACGCGGCCGCCGCGGTCGGGTTCGAGCTCGGGTACCCCGGATCAGTAGCCGAGCGCTCTAAACACTGAGCCACCGCTGCGGGTCGGCGGCGGGGTGCTGATCACCATTGACGATGGTTTTATTTCATGTGTTTTCGATGCTGGTTCGCCGTTAGAAATAGTATGTGCACGTCTCACTGTTGGATGTCGTGATTTTATTGTTAAAGCGCAGCTCTTAGGCGACTGTTTATGCGTACCAAGTCGTATTCATTGTCCGCGTCGTCGGCGCAACACATCACCTGACAGGTGTCGTGTTCCTGATTGTGACAGGTGGTGTATCGGCAGGTAGTAGCAGAGAGAAACGGCACCTTCCACAGCTACAGCAGTTGAATGGATCACCGAAAGGTGGCTGCCACAGCGAGATCCCGTAGTGCGGCCAGCATCGTAGCACGCCACCTGCCAGCGGTGGCAGGTGGTGTGTGAAGAGCCGTGGCCAAATTTTGTATTGGCGACTATCGTATTCTTCTGTCATTTGTTTTGTGCTTTCGGCCAGGTAATCTGTGCATTACATTTAGTTCAGGGCAACATGGTGTATTAAGCTACTTTATGGTCCGCTTGAAGTCATGTTCACTCATTCCTCTTGGTCATTTTAAGTTCCCAGCGACAAAGTGGCGCTCACACTCAAACTATGATTCAGGTTATATGTCCACTATATAGGTCTTGTTTAAGTGATGATGTTTATGGGTAATTTATTTTGGACTGCACACTTCTGTTACCACTACCAAAACGTTAAAACTCATTCGTGACTAAAAAAATACATTGCGAGTCTTATTGAGCTCACTCAAAGTTTCAAAAGCCGTTGGAGTGAAGAAAACTGGTCTTTGCTCAAAGCAAACAAACTCTTATTAATAAAGTCAAAACTTAAAAATCCATTATATCTAACTCTCATGCACTATGGTTTAATGTGCACCTGCAACGCCTTCAGAATACAAAGAAAAGCCTTTTCAGTGGGCCAAGGAAACACAAACGGCTGAAAGCTGGCATGCTTGCGCTACCGTCATCACTACGTTGCCAAAATTGCGTCCAAAAAAAAAAAACGCAACCTACCAGCAAACTCTCACGTCTATTCTTAGTCACTTAGTCCGAGAAAAATTCTGGACTGTGCTCAGCGGGAATAAGCTGAATACTGTAGATCAGCCCATGATAGCAAAACTCAAATATACCAGAATGACTGTTGCAAAGTGTCACAAGAATTTCTTTACTCATTATTTTTCTACACTATCTTGAGCTTTTTCCCTGCCTTTCTACCTCTGAAATTGTTCCCATGGATGCGTAATCATTGACTTCGTTGTTGTGCTTTGATAATGGAAGAAAAGATCTCAGTTTGCGCACTTATCAACAGCATAAACTCTTTGAAAAGTAGATCTGTGTGCTCATCACAGATTGTTCGTGATATCTTTCTGCTCTCATTACACAGTTGTACCATCGCTTTGAGGTGAAGGTGGGAAAGGGGGTCCTGTTACACAAATAACGTAGAACTCTTGCAGTGCTTAACTATCGGCAAAATTGATTAACGAGCGCGCCCTGCAAACTTCTTTAAGTTTTTCAATTCTTGTCAACGAAGCTCTTCTTTACCTAATGATTTATTTCGCGCTATGGATGCTACAGCTGTAGATCGACGCTGTTTCTCAGGACTAGCTACTTAAACTAACTGGTCATTCCATTGAAGGTAAGAGATGTTTCTTTTCCAACCATAGTCAGTATGTCTCAGTTAATAATAATGGCTCACCTTCTATTTACTTAAATTCCTAAAGGCTCAGTGTTAGGTACCCCTTCTTTATAATTTTGTTAAAAACCTTCTTATTATTGTTGTCTCATGTGAAACATTTTCCCCATGATTGTGTGTTATAATCTTTAATTTCTCTTCCCTCTAATGAGGCAGGCTTATAATTTGATTAGATGCAACTTGTCGATGATGCAGCGAGTGCCTTATGACAGTTAACACTACTGAGCGCACATACATGCGTATTTATTGCCACCCTTGTAATAATACCTTTCGCTATCTCAGTAATAACACTCCTTTGCCGTCTCTTTCGCTCTAAAAATATCTTGGCGCTAACAGACACAGTGGTTTGGAATATTTACCTAAACTACGTACCTAACCAGGCTAACCGCACTCTTAGATTGTTACCTCGGCATTTCATAGCTCTAAACACTTGCGTTAACCTTCATTTGTATAGTATCTGTTGAGGCCGAACTAGAATATGGATGCTCGGTTTGCAACCTTCTTTAGCAACTACGTGAGCGCAGTCGTGTGGCTGTCCTTGTTGTGATGCGAATTGGGATCTCTAGAATAAGACAAAATGTATCTTATGTAGCAAAACATCGAAGAAAAATGCGAAGAACTCCTCTGTATCCCAGTTTCCGAGCTAATAGCGATGCAAGAGTATAATTACTCCACAATTTATTTATTCTCTACCTTGAGGGTCATTCCCTAAATGCGTTGGAATAATACCTTTCCCGCTTTGTGTTGCTGATCACTTCCTCTCCGCCCTGTAACCTGCAGGCCGTCCCGGTTAGCTTATTTGACAGAACGACGGCCTCGGACAGCCGGTGATCCCAAATTCAATTCGGGAAACAAAAACAGTTTTCCTCGACCGCTAAGCTTCAAGAAAAGCTGCACAGCTTTCCTTTTTCAACTTTACGGCTCCTGATGATGGGTAATTCCTCGCGAATATTTTACTCCATATTGGGTGTTTCCGCTAAAAGCAGTGGAATAAACACTATTTGAAAGCAAAATCTCTATCACCAAAAGTACTACATAAACATGAACAAAATATTTAACGCAATCTCATCACGGATTTAGAAATAGTCGTTCTATACTGTCAGCCGCAGAAAAAGCATCTCAAAATGTAAAATTTTGTAAAATAAGAAAGAATTTGATACCTCAAGATGAAATTGGACAAATTTCTTGCGCACGTCTAAAGGAACTTGAATACTATAGATTCAGTGTCAGGACTGTCGACCTTGTTAAGAACGGCGACAGCAGGTCTTGTTATTAGCAACGGAGAAAGCATCTCTCGCCTGTTGGCAGCGGGCATATCTGTTTCTATTGTGTGGCTCCGAGCAAGTTGTTAAGAACGGCGACAGCAGGTCTCATTATTAGCAACCTGTTTCAAACCCTGTGGCTAATTGAGTGCTCTATGTTAAAATCAGTACCTTTACTTCTTCATGCCGCTCGTTTATGGCTTATGTGCGTTGAGGATTGGTCGCTGCGATCTATTTCGTTTTCCTTCTGTGTAAACAATTTCGTTCAGTTCACACCTCAAAGAAGCAATAATTGTGCACATATTACCGCACCAATTTTCAGGTAGATAGCTTCATGATGTAAATTGCACTATTATTAAGCAATAAATGTGCGATTCATCTGCGTATGGGGCCAGAAATTAGGAATGCACTTAAGATCACTTACGTGCTCTGGATACGAAGGCATGCATGCGGGGTGCTCGGTTGCAGCGATGTCGTTCTACACTCATGCAGTGGCCCACGAAGCTGGCCTGTTAGTAGCGCCCGAATTTAAATTGATGACGACAACGATACAGAAACCGAGCGCGAGAGACTTGAACGTTAGCGCGTGGTGTGTTCTCCGGAGGTGGTGGCATACTACTCCAATGCAATGGACAGCGAAGCTCACCTTTTCGCCCCCGCCTGGGTTGGAAAACCACATTGCGGTTTAATAAACTTTAATTTTCTTTCTAGCATGATAAGGTCACATGGGTTTTTGGACCCTCTGGCGTGCATAAGAACAGCGTCTGAATTTGCGCCTCATTAACCATATAATGCATTTCTGTTAATAAACTCACAGTAACTATTCGCAACAAGCTATATACTTCTTCAGTCAGACGTTTTAACGTGTTAACGGTGCATGTCTGCATATTAATATTTTTACTGGCCTTATGGAACAAGCGGACGCCAATAAATATTCCGGCGGTACACTACAAAGAAATTTCAACTGGAAGTCACAAGCTGGCAACATGTATTCTGACCTCGCTTCAGCGTGCTATGATCTTTTAATGGCGTTAAAATGCTTTGATCTTAAACTCTTGTTATTCTTTGCCACATCACATACTGCTGCGAATCATGCTTTCAAGTACCTAAACCTGATTTTGACTTCGTCTGCAAAAATAATGGTGCGAATAAAGAAGTTTTCATCTCGGTTCAAATCAAGTACCCCGTTATTTTGATCCTTGAAAATACTTTCTTTTGACGTTATACTTATAAATTGAACTCGCCACATTAGAAAATAGAGAATATGTCACAATCAGTTATCATCTTTCAGCATGTTTGTGACTCCTACTCCTAACATAAGACAGGCCCCTAACAATCTTTAGTTTACCAGTTACCTGTCACACTTACAATCAACGGCAAATATTGGAGCGGGGAAGAAAAAAAGGAGAGGCCTACCAATAAAAATAAAGAGTGCCACCAACTTTGTGTACTAGATAAAAAGGCATTAAGTGAAAACATAATCTGAATATGGTTTGTGGCCGCTATGTTGCCTTTGTTGTGTAATCAAATTATATTTACCTTTCGTGATTTAAGCATTTCTTCCTTCTTATTTTGTGAAGAGAACAGTATTGTACAGGAATGACTAATGATTGCTGCTGCATATACAAATGTATAAATGGCGCGCCGTGCATAATCTTCGGTTATTGGCTAAATAATTTTTTTTTATCTTCTCTTACCTTTTAATCATAGAAATGAAATTTAAAATCACAAAATACCACAGAAAAAATTATTTCCACCTTAACTTTTTTCTGTCCTAAACAAAAGCACTAATAAGTAATACAGATGCAGTATTACATGAAATTCAGTGGTTTGAAGCCGTTATTTAAGTAAGGAGAATCAACCTCATTCAACACCCTGTACTTTTGTAACCTCTTATACCCACATCGGCCAAACTAACCGCATTCTCTAAACCAGCGACATTTCTAAACCAAAGGGTGATTTTAAAATTTGTGTTATCTTATTATTTCTATTTAGTGCTACTGGGCTTCTTCAGCCCAATAAAATGCAACCTATGTCGTCCATCACTAGTAGGAAGCCAGAGCAACCGAGACGCAAGAATTCAAGATTGCCGGTAGGCGAGCGGCTGCCGCTTCGAGGGACGCTGCCTTGCTGCTGTCCCTATTAGTTACTAGAGTGTCACACTATCGTGCCAGTCTTGAAATATTGTCGCTCGCTAAAGAGTATGCCCGTTAAAACTTTACGCTTTGCTCATAAGCTGTGGCAACCAGCTTTCCTGCATTGCATTAGCGGAGAGGGTCACCGCATTCTGAAAAATCTCTAACGACCAGAATACCAAGAACAATATATGTCGTTGTCCGCCAGTTCACGGGTTAGAGCGGTCTTGTTCGAGGTAATTATTTACAAAGTTACGTCAGCATAGAGTTCAAATTCCGGCGCTCCGAATTCTTACAAATAAACGAACACTTGATACATATGAAGCCAGGCGATCAATCTTAGCGGCTGCGACTAATAACGCCGCGTTACGTGTAAAAAAAGTTGGAACGGAAGATTTCCCCAGATGGGTGACATATTCCCAGCAATTACTTTTACGACATGGATCCGTTTTTCTTTTCTCGCTGATTTCAAATTCTAACGGCGCCCAACGCATGTCAACAGCCTAGAGTACACAAAAAAGAGCATGCAAGCATAGGGTCACGTCCGCGAGTCCTTTTCTCGGCGAACTCTTGCTGAAGCCAACAATCAGCTATACTGTCACATGGAATCTTTATTCTAAATTATTATCTCATTACAATCACTGATGCCCCTATGACCTAACCAGATCTTTACTAATATTGGGTGCAATAACAGGGTAATTGCATAATATGCACTTTTTATGATCACATGACGCCTAAATTGACAACGATGTTCGTAGTGCAGCAGCTCTAATGCAGCAGCGACAGTTCAGCTGCCAAGAAGGTGGATTATTAAATATTGTATAACAAGCTAGTACTGCTACGGTGATAACCAAATCACCAACCATAGTGTTTTCTATCGAAAAAAATTTATAAAAGTATTTTTTTTTTTACAGGAAACTCGATGAAAGGGAAAAACTGTATTTGAAACAGACCTGCCTAAATCGCGCGTCAGGTGGAAGGAGAAGCTGCTTACAGACATTTCAGCCGCAATTGGCAAATGTTAAAAAAGTACGCTTCAGTAGGCAAACAATGCATATGCAGGAACATAGGTGCGATTTCAAACGCAGGCAACATGGAAACGTACTAAATGGGAACTCTTCAAGCACACATAGCGGTCGATAAGCTGGCGCGATGCCCCCGGCAGTAGAGCAAGGCACACTGAGGCCTGGTGATCGAAGTGGATAAGACAAGAACTCCTTAAATCAAGGTCTGTTCAAGAGTGGTTTTTAATATTTGCGCCCTCCGAAGCCAACATCGGCTCCATGCATTAAAAGAATGCATATTGAAAGCGCTGGTTTCGGGACAACTTCTGTGGGTACCAAGCAAGCGGGGAAATTTTTTAAAGGAAGTACAAAAATACGTCACTTGTGTGCGGCGTAGCAAAACGTGCATGAAAGGGATGAACGTTAGTCACATAAACGTACTTTTAATTTTCCGCACATGCAGATGTGACGTGTACGTGAAGCATAAGGATTTCAGACTAACCCGACTTCTCCACTCTTAATTAGCCTGAAGCGCAATCAAAGGTGGACTAAAGAGGATTCTGAGCTCATCTTTTTGCCGCGGGAACGTCCCGGCTCCCGCATTTTCTGTTCAACATAGAGAGTATAGGCGCAAATTAGACCCATTGAAAAACAAATGCGCATGGACTCTTTGCTTAATGCATTTCCCCGCTGATTGCAGAGCGGCAAGCTGCCACGCGATTGTTTGAAAGGCACTCAACTCGTTGGTTCATTCCTCCTACTTTTATGAGAGAAAAAAAAGAGACGCTGGAGTCTGGACGTTTAGTTCTATTTCATAGAGAAATTGGCCGCACAGAACCATAATTCGAAGTTTCTAAGGATGCTTGGAGCTTTTGAGCTCCCGCGGTAAAATGACAAGCTCAGAGTTCTCTTTAGTGCACCTTTATGTAGTCGGAGAAATGTTTCGTTTAATACAATGGTGGCCTAGCGATTTGAGGATCCACCTTGCATGCGCCAGCTGCGAGGTTCGATGTCTAGGGCAGCTGTGTACCGATCGCTGATGCATTGGGTACAAGCTTTCCATTAGCCTGATGCTATGCTTATCTTACGGCAAATGCTTCGCAGTTTGGTTTTTCGCCATAGTTTGTTTAAAAAGGGCAGAACGGGTTTTGCCTCAGAAGGAGGATTTAGGTTTCTCGCGTATAATTTTACATGCTCTTCTCCAAGCATTTCACCCCAGAAGAACCGAGCACCACACCGGGGGAATCTGGAACTGATTAGAAAACCGGTGGCTGTCCGATAACATTGGTGATCCAAACCAGCACCTCCCAAATGCGAGTTAGATGTTCTACCACAAAGCCACCGCTGAGGTTTAATGGGCTCGCTTAATACAGTTATGGCTATTGGATACAAAAGCATGCAGGCTTTACCGGAAACTCACGTCAACAATGCAAAATATCTAGGCAAGGATCCACTACAGGTGAGAGTTACGGGCGGAATAAAGAAAAAAAAATAATTTTCATGCACTTAAAAAAGAAACTCACAGTATAAGTGGCATCGAGTTGTTCAACAAATTTAGAAAACTAATTAGTGCAGACATAAAAACATTAATGCGGTAATACCAAAAGCCGTTCGCGAAACCTAGTAGCCCACTAAACTACTGGGTTAGATGAACAGATCTGCGTGCCCAAATCGCGCAAAGCATTTTGTTCTACCGCCACCATTTTCATCCTAGGTACTCATTTACGACTGTTTTGTCTATTTTGACTCTGTTTTGATGCACGCCCAGTACCATACTGTAATTCAATATATCTTTTTCTAACGTATGAATTATACATAACTTGCATGTAATTTTATTGTCACTCTAGATACATCTACTGACACTGTATAGCAATAGTTTAAACACCCAAATTTGTGCTTTCCCACAAACACATTTCTATGAATGCCTTCGCCTGCAGGACTCCAGTAAGAGCCGAATGAATGCTCTACCAGGCTTCTGCCACATTTTTCTAACTCTGCTGCCTTTTCTCAAACCAAAAGGAATGAAACAATTTTCTGGAGCCTTAAGATTTAAATTTTATGACAATACTAAATAGTTTGATATGCTCGAAAGATTTCGTGTGAAGACATAAAGAAATAATATGTTCATCTGCCTGACTCAAACAGCTCAGTGGAACGCTGTCCCAGCGGTAGCGTTCCCGCTGCTATTCGACGCTAGCTTAGCGACCGCGACTACTTTCAGCCGGCCGGACACGCTGCTTTCTTCGCTCGAAAGGAATTCGAAGACGAGTGAGGAATGACAGTGACCCATACTAAATTCAGTTCGTTAGGTTTAAACGGTGATAAAGAGTCGACATTTCACCGATGGAGAGCGGCTGAAACACTACAACCCCATCGCTACATCTTGCACAGCGTTCTTGTGGTAACCACACAGTTTTGGTGCCCAAGCGAACAGGCGCACTTCTTGCAGTCAGCCGCTCTTAGTCTCACCCCACGTCCTCATGGGCAGCGGGTTCTAGGAACATCCTCTTTAAAGCTGGCAGACAGGGGCTTTGACGAATCGCCTGCAAATGTGCTATTAGGTGCTGTAGAGCAAAGCGCAGTGTCTTCTGCTTTCCCAGGATGCCTTTGCCACCAGAATTTGACCTCCGTGGTGTGCTGGGCAGAAAGGAAGGGGGCGTGCTTGAAATGAAGACATGAAAACAGGCGACCCTACCACAGCGGGAGAAAGGGGAGCAGGATGGCGAGGAGGCGGATTTAGCTTGAAACGCATATAGAGACACGCTGCTCTGGCTGATTAAACGACTGTGGCTAATTTATGGCGCAGACCTGTGCCGGGATGTCCGCTACTGCCACATCCGTCTCCTGTTTTCCGCATTCGGCTCTTCGGAGCGTGAGGCGGCGAGAGCTAGCCAGTGACGCGACCGAACTTTCGGTGTGTGTGAGCTCCAATGAAAGATTTTCTTTAAAGCTGTGTCCCGCTTTAAGCAAGAGGCAGCAATTCACTGAAGATAATGGCATCAAATCTGTACTAGATATTATCTGGATTGGCTTTGCAGAAGGCTGATTGTTTGGCCCTTTGTCTTTCCAATATGCACTACAACATAGCCCCAGAGATGTTATAATATACTATATCCGCAGCACTGAAACCCGTTCTTTTCTCGCGCTAAAAAAAAAAAAAAACAGTTATACTGTAACTATTGCGAATTCTGTAATTTTTATGGCGACTTTTAAATATGTCTGAAATAACTTTTTACAGGAGTTTAAACGGCGTGTGTCACTTGAAAAACTTGCATTTAGGTACCTTGGCGTAGTTCCAAAGAGGCATATACACAATTCTCTGTGCACACAGAGTACATGTTTTGTACAATCGCTCATTCTCCTAGTATTAATATTCTATTTTGAAGAGTCGCCGCAACTGTCCTAAAGTTACAGACATTCTGTTTGTAGCTTCAACGTCGCCGGCACATTACCCATATTTAACAGTGTCACAAAAACAAAAACCGAAACTATTAATTCGGTGGCAAAGATCTGCCCTTGCTATAGAATATGCAGATCTTGTGAACATTACATTGTTTCACGTTTTGAAAAGAAGCACTACGAAATATGAAAAAAATTTCCGTATCAAAGCGATTACAATTTCGGCATACAAAATACATTTCTTATGCAGGAAGACACTACAAATTCCAAGAAAATAACATACCTATTCGAACAGATTATAAAGGGCTGTCAAGCTGTTGCGAGTAACGTATTAGGCAACCCGAAGCTAGAAAATTTTAAAACACTTGTGCATGCCGCGGCGGAAATTTGCGCATGAACGGTGAGGGACACTGGATTTTGGGCTGGTGATGTTTTTGCATTTATATAAACGAATCTTTGAACAATAATAAACTAGCCGCAGTTGAAATCTTCGACCTTATGAAGGCTTTCGACACGAATATCTTTTGTATATGTGTAAAGCAACCTGGATACTATGGATTCAGTGCTATCTGGTTGGTTTGGTTTATAGAGCTTGACGTGCGAAAGCGACTCAAGCTACGAGGGACGCCATAGTATAAGGCTCCGGACATATTCGACCACTTGGGGTTTCTTACCGTGCCCTAACATCGCACAGTAGAAATGCCTCTAGCATTTCGCCACCACTGAAATGCGACCGGCGCGCCCGGGATCGAACCAGCGTTTTTCGGGCCACCAGCTGAGCACCTTAACCGCTGAGCTACGGGGGCGGCTATGAGCGGGCGTATAAGTAGCTATTACCAAGGGCAACCAGCGGTGCATGAAGCACTCGTTATATTACTCGGGGAAGCAGGAACACTACCTAGGTGTCTATAAGTATCGGGACGAATATCGTCAAAAAAGGCGCAAAAAGTTTTGTTTCTGCATATTTTGAACGATCGCAAAATATACTCCTCTCCTGAGGCCTCCTCAAACTCTGCCAAATTTCCGCGTGACTGGCCTGGCGCGCCAAAGTTGTCATTAGATGCTACCTTGGAATTCTTGAATATCGAGCGCTGTGATATATTCTTATCTCTAATGCCAGATAATGCGAAGGCAAGAGAACTGATAGTCCTTGGGTAAAGGACTGAATTCTAAAAGAAGACAACCGTAGGCGAAAGCGCAGAAAGTTAGGTGCGCGGAAAAGATTTAAAATTTTGCGGGGATGGGTGGCCGCAGCCGCCAAAGTGCAGGGTTTTAATGGAAAAATGTTGGGGAGTCCGTTGCTTACACTGGACAAATTGAGGCTGATGATGACGGTGATTGTTAATATATTCAAAAACGCTTATTCCAATTGGCCAACCATGGCAGTTAGGCTGCTTAAAACTTCATTACTGCATCTGCGGTGGTGTACTGGAATGATTCAGTACAAAGAAAGATCATAAAACTTGCATCGGCAGGAAAGAACTGTACATGTTTTCCAAATGTGTGTATTATTATGAACAGTATATGTTTCACTAGAGATGACTTGCTAGGTGTTAGTAACTAGGTGTTAGTAACTCGCGGGACATGCTCAGCAGAAAGAGAGAGAGAGAGCGAAGCTTCGCCGTCATTCTGTGCACCCTTGCAGCGAGCGCCCGACGTAAAGTCCTTCTACACTTTTGAAAGGTAGAGACAACTTCCGCGCGCGCCACCTAGAAAGGACCGGTGTTGGAGACGACGCCCACGCTAAAGCGGTAAACCATTGGTCGCGGTATTTATAAGTGGAGAACCTATCTTCACATGCGAGCGAACAAAACATTTCGGCGCCTTGCTCCTTTCAAACGCGAGAAAAAGTGACCGAGGAATAAAAAGCATGTCTGTTCTTCAATTTCAAACGAGTGCTAAAAGGAAAACACAAGAGAGAATGAGTTCTCCGTAGGCTGCTTTCCGCATGTCTCGATCTTGTTTGTTGGCGCTTATCGAAATACGTTTCACCTTTATAACTAAAATTAGCTTCATCCAATTAAACAAAGAGAGAGAAGAATATTGATTTCGTAGCATCTTAGACACGAGTCGTAGTCCATGACGGTGCGCAACCAAGTCGCAGCCGAAGACGACGGGAAACGGGGTAGTTGTGTTTCACTCTATCCGCGTGAGCCATTGTAGTTAGGTGCGTTTAGTTTCGCTGCTTTTCGCCTTCTTTTGCGAATACGTGTGCTGAACACACATCGCGGTTACTATGGACGAACACTTTACGTAAAAAAGGAGGCTGATATTCACCTGCATTTAAAAACCTGCGATATAACTGGAATGATCCTCACGGAAAGATAACGTCGTAAGTGGGATTGCGCAAATGAGTCAACAGTGCCTCTCGCCGTTTACTGTGGCGTATTGCTGTTGCTGATGTTTCAATGCACGTGCCAGTGAGCACTTGCGGAATGTGCGCAAGCAACATGGAAGCTTCCTTGCAGACCACTGCAAAACCTGCAAAGAGTGTCGCCCGGAACTAGACAAAACAATTTTTTTGAAGAGCGGAAAAGACAAGTTTGATCGAGAAGTAGTAGAGGCATATTTTATTAAGAAAGCGGGAAGCGCATGCGTTAGTAAACCGTCCATTTCAATCAGTGACGCTGAGTTCGCTTTTCTTGAAGGGTGTATAAGTTTTAATGTGTTGAAGTTTTCTCTGTATAGCCTGTTTTTCCTGAATGTGTTTTAACAGCCAAACGGGAATTGTGCAGAATACAATACGTTTAGTTCTTTGACGGTGAGCGGATTTCTCGAAGGTTTTAAGTTTGGACACTTGTTTTAGTACTTTGACGCTGAGAGGATTTTTCGAAGGCTTTAAGTTTTCATGTCCATCATTTATTCCGAGTTTGTTGTTGGGCATTCATTCATTATCACACGATCTATTAAAGATAGAATTTTGATATGGCGATCAGTTTGCCTTGGCCAAGCGTGCGTCTTTGTTGTGAGGATGAATTGCTTTCCTGTTGGTTTTGCGCTCGGATAATCTTGGGACCTAGTTTGCTTTTATCAGGAGCGTAGTGCTGAATGCATGAATGTATCTTACGGTCTGTTAGAAGTAGCACCTACTTCCTGAATTCTGATTATTGTGCTTCATATAATGTAAGGGTTTGGGCGAATAAACCTCAGTTGCAAGTTGGCGCCTGTCCTGTTGTGTTCGTGTGCCTCCTTTGTCCTTGTTATTTTCGAGCCGTCCTGACATCATCAAAAATGCTGTTGTTACCCGACCGCTTTAGAACTGAATTTTGCTTTATTTGAATTTTCGCTTGTGCGAGCCAAAATTCAAAACCCCACCATAATGCAAACGCATTTATTTCGCATTGGCTTAAGCATGTAAATTGAGTGTCCTTTTTTACATTTTTACAATAATATTAATATAGACTTTATTTATATCATTTTAGATGATGCAGGAGGCCTGCAGAAAAAGCCGCCGAAAAGCCAGATTGACAGGGCCGCAGGCCCCCTTCATTTGTAGTTTGCATAAATTGAACTAACAATAATATGAACAGCATTTCTCTGAGAGCAACTTAAAAAAAAAAAAACATGATAGCGCAGTACATGCATAACATCATGCGAAACTACATGCCAGGCGAGAAGCATTGGATTTAGTGACACAATTCCGCCTACGAATCGCACACAAACATAATTCACTGGTTAATATACACGAGGAAAAACTCTACTTCGAAAATGATCGTGCAGTGGCTTAAAAGTGATGTTGTCTAGCTTGATATTTCTTGCGTGTAAACTGTTCAGTATTCTGGGTGATTTATTTCGCATCATTTGTAGACCGCATGGTGTTATCCATTTTTTATCTTCTATGTTTCAGAATGCGTGTGTTGCATAATTCCACATTATTTTATAGTGTAACTATATTCTGAGAAAAAAGTAGGTATTCTTGAAACAACATCCAAAGCCAGTAGTCTTGACTTTTGTGGCTGCAATAAAGTTGTATTTTGTGAATAACTCACGTGTGCGATAGTGCATTGGTACGTTCTCAACAGATATTAAAAACTTTTTGTGCCGGATGAGTAGTCTGTCTATATTAGATTTGGTAGCAATATTTTGTTTTGCGTATCTATGTGTTAGTTTTCATCCTATGAAACAAGACCGCTTTTTTTTTCTCAGCATTTACCCTCAATCTTTTTTGTGTCCCTTCATCCAGCTTAACTAGTGCTGTATTTGCTGCAGCTTTTAACTGATCGGTTGAGTACCCTGTAAAAAATATACTTGTATCATCGGCATAGTTAACAAATGTAGCGGCTGGAGCATTGTATAGACATCATTCACGTACAAATTGAAAAGAAAGGGGGCCAGGATGCTGCCTTGTGGACCACTATGGGAAACAGGAAGTGGGTCGGAAAAAAAGTCATGTAGGGATACAATTTGACCAAGATGTTTAGGTTTGATTCGATGAGAACCCCGGCGTTTCCCCGAATGCTACAATGTTCTAGCTTCCTAATCAATACTGCGTGGTTGATAGTGTCGAATGCTTTTGAGAGGTCGACGAAAACACCCATGACGAGCTCCTTTCTTCCAATCTGCTGTGAATGTATCCTTTTTGCTTTAAGAGTGCCAGTTCCGTGCTAGACCCCTTGAGGAAACCAAATTTGAAGACAGCAAGCAACTCGTATTTTTCTTTAAAAGCTGTGACGTTTCAAAATAGCCTCTTGTAAAATTTTAGAAAAGGCCGTACGTATTGGTATAGGACGGTAATTTCGCGATATTGTTTTGTTACATTTTATACGCAATACACTTTCTCGAGCGACCTGCATTTTAAGAAAGAATATGGTCTGCTGAATACATAAATTAAACACAAGCACTAGATACGAAGCAAGAAACTACGAAACGTGTTTGATGGGTTCTACTTGAATATCTTCAATATCTTTGGAACAAGCATTCCTTGAATTCAAATTATGTTTGTAATCTCTGGTTTACTTACTGGAGTCAAAATCACCGAGTTCTTATTACGGGGAAAATTAGCTAGTTCATTTCAAGCATTGGTTTTGTTAACGTTTCGAAATAATCATTGAATGCATCCACTACAGGCTTTCCTGACTGCTCTACGTCAATGGTTTTTATTTTACTTAATTTTTCGGCTGCTATTATGTAGTTAAACACCGCGTTGCGTTCATGCCAAACTACATCCGTGCGTCCGGCTGCATTACAGAATACATTATCTAAATACTCTCGTCTAGCTATTTTTATGTCTTTTTCTACGCAATTACGATAAACTTTGAACTCCAGTAGTATTTTTTCCTCTTTGCTTTTAATAAACTGGTGAAATAAGTTATTTTTAGCCTAATCTGGCGGACAGTTCTGCACTTATCGAAGGTTTTCGAATCTGTCTACCCCTCGTTCTTGCTACTAGAGGAATGATTTCTTCATAAATTAGCTTTATTATTTTCAGGAACGTGTCGTATGCAGGGATGACATAATTGCTAAAAAAATGGCCGTGGTTTAGCTTTGGTTAAACCTGGAGTGACGCGATAGCTAGAGCTGGCCGAGTGGAACTTGGTCACATGACCAACCACGTGACGATCCGCGTGATCAGGCACGGCGCTGCGCTGGCGGCAGCTGCTCCGCACCACGTGACCAACCACGTGACAGCGTGGTGGCGCAGCCACAGGGTGGCAGTGCTGCCGCCACCGCCACGGCGCCGCCACGCTGAAGGCTCGAAATGCAACCGTAATGTAGCTATCTCTACGAAAGAACTTGGTCCCACGCCGTGTATGCATTTTTAACGTAGAATTCAGAGAGGCTGAGCTGGGTTATATTTTGAAATAAATAAGTGTGTCGCCTTCCTGTTCCTTGCCTGACCTTAAGCGCATAAACTTTTGTGCAAATAGTCGCAGAGATCTGAGAACAGTACACATACTTTAATTCTGGATGCATCGATATTGGTAAGGAACACATCAATTAAGGACGACGAACTTTGTCTTACTCTCGTTGGAGTATCAATCGTATTCCAAATACCATACGTGTTCAAAAAGATGGTAGGGTTAGTTTTGCAAAGAAGTGTCCAGCGTAATAATATTAGTGTCACCACCAAAAATAACATTAAAATATAAATAATATATAATATAACGTAATATAAAAAATTATAATATAAAATAACCACCGCATACTTGTTCATAAAGTAGAATCGTTCGAGATTTCCGGCCCACGACTTCCGTTCATACGCAGTTATTTAAGTTGCCGATCACAAGTTAGTTTTATAAATGACACTTTTGCTATTCCTCAGGCTGTAAACCAAGTTACCTCGCAGGGATCAATACTAGGCCTGTTACTGTTTTTAATGTTCATTAATGATCAATCTGTTGCACTAAATCACACAAAATAGGGTTATATGCAGATGATACAACCATTTACACTTCAGACAAATCCAGCTCCACACTTCAGCATAAACTTAACGTAGGCCTAAGTAATATTAGCGAGTGGTGCAAAACCAACACGCTGCAAATGAGCTCAGAAAAACCACTTTCATGCTGTTTCACTCTCTTCTAAGAATCACAGAAATTCCACCATCCATAAAACTCGATAACAATGCCCTACCCATTTCCTAGAGATTCAGAGTCGTTGAGGTAACTTTAGGTAAGCACTTGAGTTTCATCTTGCACTTAAGTCTATGTTAAGTTCATGCTGAAGTGTGGGGCTGGCATTCATATCATAATCAAAACACGTGCATATTTTCAAACGCACATCATACGTTCATTAAATTATGCATATGTACACAGTCACCTTAGTTACTGTTTATCCTGCTGGAGAAATATATATTTCGCTCACATTGAAAGACAGCGCCTTCAGAATCAGGCCATCAGGGTCATGTCATTCAGTTCATTCCAAACACACTCCTTACCGCTTTATCATAGCTTGCGCCTACTTCCACTTCAAAAATTATTCATTGTGAAATTATCCATCATTTTGTACAAGCTAATTAATCATCACGCTGATAATGATGGCCTTCCTGATCAGCTTATAAATACTAATGCTACTAGGTTTCAACAGCGTAATAATCTTCTTTTGCCTAAAGTGAGGACCAATTATGAAAAATGTACTACAATCTTTGCTGGCATATTCTGTTGGAATACCTTACCATGTGAAATTATATCGTCGTTTACTGTTTGCTCAATTCATCATAGCATTAAAGAGTATTTAATTCATTTGTTGTGTAGTTCACATGCCTGAACAGTAGTAATCCTTGTTTCAAGTTTTCATTTTCTTGCCACTATATTTCAAGGTTGTTACTATATACACTTTTTGTTCCGTTTTTCACACATAATATTGTTTCTATCGCTTTTTGTAGGTTGTATATTTATGCTAATTACTACACTGCCTTCGATTGTTTCGGATTTTCCCCCCCTTTTTTTGCTCTAGGAGGTCCCCCCCGACAGTCGTGTACTATAGAACCTCCTTGTGTACTGATCTTATTGTGATCAATATTATTGTGTGCGTTACTCCAATAACTTGAAACCTGAAGCATGTAAGACAAAGCACAATCGTCAAGACAATAATCAGGTCTGGCAAATCGTGAAGGTAACAGCTGAACAGTCAAGTTAGAAGACGGAAAGAACTTCCGACAGAGACAACTTGCCGGCAGTATACTGAGCTGAAAAGAAAAAAAAATCACAAAAGCGGGAATACAATCTTGTTAGTAAAAGCTGTTACGAGGTTGTTAGAAACAAGCAGGTCAAGTGTGGGAACAGTGTCACCATATTCTCGTGTTGGGAAGTGTACATACTGATAAAAGCCATTCGTGTTTTTGAAGTTGGTGAATTCAAGGGACAGGACAGAGTTGCATGATGTCACACGCTCATTTTCAATCCATCGGACTTGAAGCATATTGAACTCGCTACGAAGTAGAAAGTCAGCATTAAGGTTCTGTATTATGGCATGACGTATAAGGTTTAACGTCCCATAGCGACTAAGGCAATGAGGGACGCCGTAGTGTACGGCTACGGAAATTTTCTACAACCTGTGGTTCTTTAAAATGCACTGACATCGCACAGTACCAGGCCTCTATTATTTCCCTTGCATCGAAATTCCAACGCCGCGGCCGGGATCGAACCCGCGTCTTTCGGGACGGCAGCCGAGCGCCATAACCGTTAAGCCACCACAGCGTCCGGTTCAGGATTATGTTCGAAAGCATGGTCAGTGGCACTGAGCTACAACTGCTGCGATAAAAAGCACTCAGCGCCAAGTGTTTGTCACAATTAAGCGAAAACTTGCACCACACACTTTCGTATGCATTATGACTAGGGATCTATCGGAGCACTCGCAAGTCTTTTGTCAAGTAGAAAGGTACCCTCGCCATGCGTATTGCAGTTTGTTCTGTATACTTCAAAGGAAGGGGAAAAATTTCTAAGTAACTGACACTGTCGTCTAGGCATGATTTTGTTCCTATGATTACTTCGGCTTCTGTAGTGTCGATTAGACTGGCAACTGAATCTACTTGTTTTTTACGCTGCGGCAGTTAAGGAACGAAATGTTCCGTGTCGCAGTGTGACAGTGACCATGTAATGTAGCACGAGAAGTAGATTCGCACTGAGTCGACTGAGTCATTTTGTTGCCATCACATAGGTGTTTGACAGACAGAATCACAGCATCTGAGGCGGCGTCACAGATAAAGCATTGCCCGCGGGCTATTGGATTTCTCCTAGCGTATTTTTTTCTTTTGTGCCGATCTTCACTGCTGACACCCCGTCAAACGCACTGCACAAGAAGAAATTTACTTACCTGGAGAACCATTTTCCCCCCATGCTGACACTTCATTCTTTCATTCTCTGCTGTCGCCGTTATTGCACAACATGATGCGCCATTGTTTCTTGTTTTTCTCTTTTTTTAGGCATGCATGTCAGTTTTATCTTATCTCACAGTCTCTAACTTGGCTTTAATAAACCATCTGACACGTTAAAGTTACCATTCATGCTCTTTATCAACTGATAGTAGTCCGACTGGCACACATTTTCTTCTGTTTATTGTGACCTATAAATCCTTCTTTTATGACAAAAAAACCTCAGTTATTTCAGCGCCTATGTTATCATCTAACGTCTTTGTCTTTTGCGCTGTTTCCTTCACTTCGTGGGCAAGCTAGCCCGCCAAAGAACCCTATTGAATTAAGGAGCCTAATACTAATCGTTAAAAAGTGAATGATTCATACTAAAAAGTGAACGATTTGATATTAGTTAACAAGCATGCAAGATGACACGTCTTAGCAGTATTCTGATATAAAACATGACTTACAATGCTGTGCTGAAGAAGGCGGACTTCTACCTCATAAAGTAAATTTTTAAAAATTGTGTAGTCTTAGGTTGAACAGGCTGTATAGTCTTGCCGTACTACACTCTTTACTTCTAGTATTTTGCTCCTTATTTCTTTTTTCATTCATCAAATAATTTTAGCTGTTACGATGATTGAGTGTAGTGGTTGGAAAAAGCCTTCGGAAATAGTCTAAGGAAAACTATCACATTCGGTAATGTTGGCATTATTATTATTATTATTATTATTATTAGAGGGTAGCTATTACACCATGAGGGCTTTATGTAGCCTTGAGGGTTTCATGTAGTCCACTAGCATTGTTTCGCCAGCTGGACGAGGAACCCGCAAAGCGGCCTCCCACGAACATAACAGCAGATGCGCTTATGGACATGCGGGATATTTTGCAAGGAAAACTAACCAACCGGTACAGACATTGCCTCATGACCTCGAGCGTGCGGAAACATTTGAAGAACGCTCACATTACCTTACTCTAGAAGGGGATGTCAACAACTTGAAAAAACAAACCAATGGGCTTACTGTCCGTTTCATACAAAGTAGATACAAATGTAATCGCTAAGAGAATCAGGACAACCTTAGACTTCAATGAACCAGAAGAGGTAACACTCTTGTTTGGGCTAGTTGGTTCATGGTGAACGTAATTATAACAATTCGTGAACAGGGACTGAGAAAAGATGCAAACGACTGGAGCGTCGCCACTTACAACTGAGTTTATTACGCATCAAGTCTGCCTTTTTTACAACAATCGAGCCGTGTCACAGATATGTAAAAATTCAAACAGCAATCTACCTCCGCCTTCTGCACTCACTGCTGACGCATTACATTGTATCAGCAAGCAAAATAGCATGAGCGAAGCATGGAGACGCATTCACTCAGCAATTTTATAACCTTGCCATCTAGGATCAACAAAAACAACGCTGGCGAAAATTCAAGGAGGCACTTCAGATAACTTACGTGCGGTAATGCGAAAGCATTTGCACTTTCATTATGGCCCCATCTGCCGAGGTAGCGTCGTACATTACGAGGGGGGTTGCAGCGGGTGCCACGTGATGGCGTTACGACACGGCAAGCAAGACGTAAACTGACTGGAAACATATTTTTGTATTGGGCTATTTGTGACGTCTTTAATTTATATGCGATAATTACTAATGTATGCTGCTAAGATAAATGCAGATAAATCTGCAAGACACGCCTTTGTTAACCTGCAAACGTCGAAGCCTGTCAGGGTGGTTAGGGTAGGCGTACTACCATGGAGTAAAAAAAAAAAAAACTAAGGTAAATTCGTGGCCCAGTGGAATCATCGCCCCTGCTTCGCACGCCGCTAGCCCGGTTCGATTCCTGCCTAGAACCAAATTTTCATTCCCTACTTTTCTACATTGACAGTTCGTGCCTGTTTGGGTTATGGATTGGATTGTGCATTATGGTTTGATTTGTTCGATTATGGCTTGACTTGCGGATAAACTATACATCGGTGAATGTGTGACACATCCTGTGCACGCCAATCACGAGCCATAGAAGGCTTAGGCCTTACTAAGGGCTAACTGCGCTACACGAGCAGAAAAACAAACAAGAACGAGCACGACAAAAAAAAAATTCAGAATCATTCAGTGATGAATGGCAACCGGGGGAAAAGCGATTTGCGATCACTGACTATCAGCGGGAAGAACTCAAAAGTGAAATTTGACCAACAGTGCCTCGTGCCAAAGGGCATGAAACGCCAAAATGAATTCTGTAAAAACAACCGTCATATTGTCAAAAATTGCAATATTTGCATCTGAAACAATCAAACGCAAGGCCGAAACAGACGACGGAAACGAAATCAGTACGAAGACCAGCAGGAATATTTCAAAAAATGTGGTCTCCGCATTTAATGGACGGCGATATAACACATTCGCTTCCCGCCTACTTCATAAAGTAGGATTCGACAATCTCTCACTGAAGGATTAATTTTTTCTGTTGAAAGTTTAGTTTTTCTTTCAGTTAGAGATCTTAATTGGTGCCGCTTTTGCAATAGCCAACAAGTTAGCGCTGTACATTGTTGCGTAGCGTAGAATGACACGAAAGCTTAGTGGGATCTGATAAGACGTGTCAGGTGCTGGATGAACTTTTTAAGTTGTTTTATTGTACAAGCCAGTCGTTTTTTACTGCGTTCACGGCGCAATGTTTAGAAAGCCTAAAATGCGCCAGAAATGCATCTTGAACATTATAACAAACTGCTGGGCACGTTGGTCAAACATGAATTTTTGTGCAACAGCGACGGCACGAGGCCAAAAGAAGAGAAGGGACGAGACACAACGTTGACTAACAACAAATAGTTTATTTAGGGAGCCAAAGTTTATAAGGCACAGGCAACACTGAAAAAAAATCAGAAAAATATTAAAAACAGCAACAGAAATCTTTGTGAGCATGCATATTTTTTGAATTCATAAGGCAAAACTACCGATTTTAAAAATCTAGTTCTTTCTTAGAGATGGCAACAGACGGGGTGCTTACACAGCTTGGACATAACTACATAATCTCAGATGCCTCACCGATTTCTCTTGTGAGCTGATCTTTGTTTTTTTTTTCTGCACTTAGGCTGTTTTCAAACAACTGCTGACAGGAGCAATTGCCGCAGTGAATTCCGATGTGGCGGGGCGTCGTTCTTGGCATTGTTTTTGTGTCCACTTACGCTATTAGTCAAGCCCCGCATGAAACACGGCGTGAATACCAAAACTCGATATTAAATTTTCGCCACTTGTACCTGGCCCTCTTAGCCGGCCCACTAACAAGTTACCAGCTCTATATGTGGCTTCAGAATATGCCGAGAGTTGAGATCAAAATTTCACCGCTTATAAGCGCTCAGTTTATGCGGCTCATCAGGTCGGTGGCCCATCATAATTGCGGCTCAAAAACTTGGTGGCCCGCCATGCAAGTGGCCGTAGTTGTATACGACTCACGTTATATGCAGCTCATAAAGTAAGTGGCCCACCGGTTATGGGGCTCAAGAAGATTCGGCTTACAAAGCATGGGGCCAACTGCCATAAGGCTAGCACAAGGAGCGGCTCGTCCCGTTTGAGAATCAGAATCACAAGCCAGTAAGCCGCTCACAGCTGGAGCTGTTCGCCATTATGCGAGCCCTAAATTATGTGGCCTATACCACAATTCTGAAAAAAAGCCATTTTGTTGCCGCCCGCACCGCTTGCTCCACCATGGCTGTACGTTTCAACATTTCTACAAGTTAACAGGGTAAGCTGTTGGGCGATTTGGTTAAGATATTCCATGACTACAGCGCGACGAACACAACGCAACACAACGCACACAACGCAGCGCTTACTCGCAGCTGAAATGTTTATTAGCTGTCAGCCAGAATAAGTACCCAACTGGCGGCCAGAAATGGAAAGTAAAGCTCACAAGTAATGCAGCTGAAACACAAATTATTAAAAATCTCAAAATAAAGCACACACGTCTCAACATTCGCAGTCGAGGTAACGCTTTCATTTTCTGACAGCGATACAAAGGGTGCGTAATACATTCTTTCGGGAGCCTTGCTATTATGCGTGCTTCGATAATTTCCATTGTAAGCGAATCGCGGTTGCTGCCTATCACCACGCGCTCGTAGTACAATGTTGTTGTTTGACTCATAAAATAGCACATACCCACAATGGGGACTGGCCATAACGAGGCGGTGACTATTTGCATTGCAAACTGCATGCGGCTAGCATAGGGTGAACTAACAAATTGATCAACTCGGTTTCCGTGACAGAGGCGTTTACGGGTGGTTAGAGGCTCTAACAAGATTAAATTTAGTTAACACAATGGCTCGCATGTATCGTTGTCATCTTCTTCATCATCACTGTCGCAGTGTTTCTGCAGTGCTTCGCTATGTGCCCTACAATAGGGGCACATGTGACATTACAATCATGCTATTTAAATCTTTTGTTGATACCTCGGCAAGTTTTGGCCGATGTATTGCTTCCCACATGATAGCGGCAAAGAGTAGATGACTCCTTCCTGGCAGGGTACAAATTGTTTTGCACACCTTTTCAATCAGCCGCGTGGTTGACTCTTTTCCGAATTAACTTTCTTCAACAGGCTTTAAAATCTCACATTAACTCAGGAACCAGAGATAAAAATTATTACAGAAAAAATGCTCAGCAGTCAGGAATCGAACCCGAGTACACCGCGTGTCAGACGGACACTCTACTACTGCACCAAAGCTCTTTAGCGAGTGGGTCCCGCCAAGAAGGCTACAAAAGAGTTCATGTTGACGCCGCGCATTGGTACCGTTCTTCACGGTTGGTAAGCGCTGCGCTAGTTTCAGTGTTCAGCGCTTTACTACTTATAACGTACGCATTTTATTTCAGCACATTTAGCAAATTATTCGCGCGTTGTTTGAACTGGCACATTTTGCAAAGATTTCTGTGTTCACACACAAGATTTCACTAATAACAAGGAAAGCAATTTTCTTCCACAGGTTTCTAAGCTGTTTATAGTGCTTCAAACCCGTGTGAATGTATCTACGCTTCGCTCTTTACGCGCTTACATTTTATGCGCTGTGTACGTGTAGTTGTATAAACCAACTAGTTCCAAAATAAGTATGTGAAATGGACAAACTTCTGCAGTTGCGTTGAAGAACGTGAGCCAATGCACACCTTGATTTGTCAAGACACAGGTTTCTTTATTGGCTGCTGAAATGCTGGACGCGAACTTTGCGTAACGGTTTGCAAAGGTGGTTTAAAACAATTTCTTAATTTGGTTCACAATGCTTAACAGCTTGCTGCTCATCGAGAACCTAGGAAACTCTTCAAGATCGCTCAGAGCTGAGAGCGCTTCGCACAATACCTTAAGATTGAACAAAAGCGCTTGGATACGGCAAGTCCTTGATATAATATGACGCATCGATGGTGTAAAGGTTGACCATCCACCTTACGTGCAAGATAACCGGGGCTCGATTCCCGATGCCGCGCAATTCTCAAACGGGTTTGAAAAAAAAAGAAAACTCCGCGTGTCGCGGAAACGCACAATCAGGCCTGGGGTGCGGCCTGATCTCGGTGATCAGAAACAAGAATGCACTTCCTAACCAGGGCCGGGATTGGCCACCGTGGTGCAGAACTTGGCCACAACCTTCCATGAACACTCCAATTAACCCTCGGCCCTCAGTCCCCAGCGGCTGCGGAGCAACTGACCACGGCGGTGGTCAGACCTGTGACGCAGCGGAGGGGGATAAGAATCTCTGGCTGCGGACAGGGCGTCATTGGAATGTGAACTTGGCAACGTTTAACGCTCGAACCTTAACTAGTGAGGCTGGCCTAGCAGTGCTGTTCGAGGAACCAGGACGCATTAAATAGGATGTCATACGGCTTACTGAAGTCAGGAGGGCCGGCGAGGCGTATACAGTACTAAAGGACGAGCCTATACTGTGCTTTCGCGGATTAGCGGATAGACAAGAACTAGGTGTGGGTTTCCTCATTTATCAGGATATAGAAGGCAACGTAGAGGAGTTCTACAGTGTTAACGAAAGGGTGGCAGCTATCGTAATTAGGATTAATAAGGGGTACGAGCTGAAGGTAGTGCTGACCTACGCGCCTACATCCAGTTATGATCACCAGACCATTGCAAGCTTCTATGATGACGTGGAATCATCAATGAACAAAGTAAGATCACAGCGCGCTGATGGGCGACTTCAATGTGAAGGCGGGCAAGAAGCAGACTGGCGACCGGGCGGTAGGCGACTATGAAATAGGTTCTAGAAATAGCAAGAGAAAGCTATTATTAGAGTTCGCAGATAGAAATAATTTGCGGATCATGAATACTTTCTTCCGCAAACGAGAAAACAAGAAGTGGACCTGGAAAATCCCCAATGGTGAGACTAGAAATGAAATCCACTTCATAATATGCGCTGAGCCTAGCATTGTTCTGAATGTGGACGTCCTCGGAAAGGTGAGTTGTAGCGAGCACAGAATGGTAAGGTCTCGAATTAGCTTAGACTTGAAGAGGGAACAGAAGAAGCTAGTGAACAGGAAGTCCATTAATGGGCTAGCGGTCAGAGAGAAAATAGAGCAATTCTGGATATCGCTGGAGAAGAGATATTCAGCTTTAACTGAGGAAGGCGATCTCAATGTTCATGCAATGAACGATAAACTGACAGCTACATTACGGGGTGCGCATAAGAAGTAGGCGTAGGACGGTTTGACAGGATACCGGCAAGCTATCTCAGGAGTCGAAAGATCTGATTACGAAACGCCAAAGCATGAGGGCGTCTAACCGTACCGACAGAATAGAACTGGGAGAGCTATCAAAGTTAATAAATAAGCGCAAGGTGGCAGACATAAGAAAGTTTATTATGGAGGGAAACGAGAATGCTGTAAAGAACGGAGGCAGCCTAAAAGCACATCTTCACTGAAAGCCGTTCATTCCAAGAAACAATGCTTTACACCCGTCCACAGCATCAAAAAACGCGATTATGAAATAAGGTTAAACATGCAATGTTATAATTACCGACTCCTGCCACAACATTTCAAGCATGCAGACCTGACACCCAAAAACATATCTTTTTTTTTCTCGGGAACAGTGTGTGGACGATCAGTAATAACTGTTGAACCTTTTGACTTTTATTTATTTTACTACAGCTCGCCCCAGTAGGAGTTCATTTAAACGCAGAAATCAAAGTGAGATTAGGCATGAATCATGTGCTGCAACAAACAAACAAACAACAAACATAACAAACAAACATAACAAAGATGACAGCAATTAGCAATTTATATCAACTATTAATACACTGCAGCATTGTTCATTGGTGTGGCAGTTGTACTGAAAATGACTGGACATATGTATAAAAAATGTTTATGGCGAACTCGTGTTGTTGCAGTCAATCTATATGGGGAGCAATTTGAATGCTCCGAGGAATAAAATAAAATTCAGTGCGTCTCTTGTACGCGAACACAGGCTGCGGACGCATCAACTTTTCCGGAGTAGTTACGGTTTCGTGACAAGTCTCTACTCCCAGAAACGCACTAATACCCTTCATGTAGGCTATGTTGCTCTGAACCTTACATAATAAGATTTGAGTACCAAAAAGGCTATGCTGGCTATTCTACAGAAGCAAGAGTCAAGACTTTGTGTTCTGGCGAAAACAACGTCCTTCACTCTGAGCTTTACGTTCCTTGCGTTCACAGCTTCAACTGAGAGGACAGTCTTCCCGACAACGCAAGGAGACAGTCCTGCTTGGCAAAATGTCTGACCGAGGACATAAGGAGGATGACGGACTGAGGTTTCTTTGTTAGCAGCATGCCCTGTTCTTGAAATGCCATCATCGTTCCAAAGAGCACGTGAAGTGTTTGTCTGAAGGAAGTCGCCAACGAAAAATGGCAAGTTCTTGAAATTAAACTTTTTTTTTATTTTGGAAGATCATTCTTAGCTTACAATCGCATAGTCCAGTGGTGGTGGCCAGCGTGGATTTCCATCTGTTCGTACTGTGTGCAGCAGCATGTCCAGTTCATGAAATATTGCTTATTCTCCATAGCTCTTTGAAAACATTTCGTGGCGGTAAGCAGCTAATTCCTCCAAGTCGCTAGCGGCCTCTGTCGTCAGAACTGGTGACAGTGTAAACTGAGTTATGGGCGCTAACTGGACGACACTTCGCACATGAAGCGAATTTTCAGGCAAGTGGGAGGCCAGAATGAGAGGAAGGTACAGGAAAAACACCAATAATCCACTTGCACAGGTAACAACCGTTAGATGAGGCTTAAACTTTATTGGCCGGTCACTGCTGCTTACCGATCGATGAAAACTGAATTTGCGCAATGCTTCATTAAATTCTTTGCGGGAAAACTAGGTTTCTCTCTCACTGCTTTTTAAAAAAATTGCTATATCTTTCAATACGATTTCCTCTTACAGAATGTGCAATATATATACAACATATATTTTGTGAAATCAAAAAAGGAAGAAATCTCATCCCGGCCTCTCAATTTTTTTTGAACTCCTTAGATAGCTTAGTTCGGTCTGCAGCGGATGTGCATTCTTTCAACTGCTGCACTTGCGCGGTAATTTCCCTCTCCGTCCTGAGAATGCACCCTTCATGTGCGGCGGGAAAGAAACATAGCAGGGCCAAACTATTCTTTAAATACTGCTGTGTCCTTGGAAAACGCTGTGTGGGATCTTGCAGAGTTTTCGGGCGTAGCCAGCACCAAGACAGCGGGGCCACTTCTTCGTCTTCAGGCGAAGCGTAGCGTCGACGCATGCCGGTAGCGGAACCGGTGACAGTTGATAGACTACGTTTCTAATGAATGGGCAGCCAGTTCATCTCCTGTCAAGGTCATGAGAGCACCAAAAAACTTTCTAGAGGCCTGGACTGCTTAGCCGATCATTTTTAGAGCACTTAGTACTTCCAGCGTTGTTGTGAAGTCATGAAAAAACTCCAAACGTGCAGGGTGCTGCTTTAAATTGGATGTGCAGCCAACTCCTAGCAGGAACATGTTACTTAGCTTAGAGCGTTCGTGAGGTGGAAGATTTAGAAGAGATATCTAGAACACACTCAGCTTTCCTCGCCTTCCTCTCTTCATGACAGTAGGATTTGTTAATTCAATTTCGTCGTAGTACAGGTTAAATTGAACAATGTTATGTTTTTCCATCGCAAACTTAGGATGTGAACGAAATCCCCTACCGCCACAAAAGTCTTCAATCATGGAATCATGTTGGCTTTGACAAAGGTTCCTCACAAGGAGGACAATCTCTGAGTGCTTCAGAAGATTTGCTAGTAGATTTTCAAGCTTTACAATGAATGCTTTTTTGTTCCTGGCAGCTGCACTTCAGTTGGAAGCACGTGTATGCCAGCGTTCTCGTAGCAGCGCTTCCAAAGCTTATATCTTTTAAGATAGGATGTATCAACTGGAAATTTAGATACTTATTGCACAATTCGTGGACAACGTCGTCAATGGACGTTTTTTGGGACACTTCTGCCGACCTTCCACGCACCTGAAGAGACCCAGTAACATGCTGGGAACAATGTCATAATGGCGAGTTTTCTATTATCTCGATCGACAGATGGCCAAGAACATCGATAAACTAGCATGCGAGTGACCATGGGCATGCTTAAGCCGCTTAGTGACATGTGCAAACTAGGAACGGCCTTCACCTCGCGGAATTTCCCTCTACGCGGGCCAGGCGCGAGACTCAAGCAGAACTGAAATCTCACGTGACTCGTGAACCGTGGGCGAAAGGTCCGTAGTCTGAATCGGCCTAAATGTAGGGATTGATACGAAATAGAGTCACAATGTGGCGACGCCGCGAAACAGAGAAGTATTAACCTTGGCTCGAGGTGGAGATGTACACACAAAATCAGAAGAAAACACCTTAAACAACATGTCACGACATTGGCGGCTTAGGCTAAACCGAGCAACGATGTGTCGTCCCAATCCACGCAGCTGTCCCTCTGCGAGTTTGCACGTGAGGCAGGCATTGGCCTTCATGTCAAGTTTTATGCCAGCTACAATCAATAAAAATCATGCCGTCACAAGGCGGTACGTGTTAACAACGGTTTCAGCGCACGGCTATGGTAGCGTTGGAGTCGAAAGCGTGACCGACAGTTCGTAAAATCGTGGATACAGCAGCAAACCATAATGTTTGGGTGCTTATGTGCACGTATGCAGTGTGCATCCGTCCAATTTAGTTGCGAAAGCAACACTACGCCAGCAAGAGAGCCATTTTGCTCGTCGCGCACTTCAGCCGTAGTCCGTATGCCGTGATCGACGAACTACCTTGAGCCGCCGTTGCCTCGCAACGCCACAGCCGCGCTCCAACAGATGGCGCCATTGTCTACGCCGCTGCCGTCACCGCTCGCTCCATGAGATGTTCTCCGCTGGCGTAGAGGCAAAAGGAGGTACCGCCTCGTCCAGGGCTACGCCGCTGCTGATTCTCGGCCGATTAACTCCAACGTGACATCTCGGCCGCTTAACGCCAACGTGATATCTGGTGCAGGTGCTGGGTACGTCTTTAATGCGCCATACGCCCTCTTCAAGCCGCAGTTGAAGCCCCAGACAAATACCTAAGGTAGACACGCCAGTCCACCAGAGCAGGCGCCGATTTCAATGCCTACCTTCCGAATTTGGGCTACTCCCTGCTTCTAATCCACCAGGAAGGGCTACCACAATGAATTCTTCAGCTACAGTTGCGCCGGTCCGGCTACACCAGTAGTGAGAGCCACCACATTTCCACGGCCAACCCCGCGAGGACGTCGAAGAGAGGCTGGACCAGTATGACCGTGTCGCCATCTAAAATGGCTGCGGTGCTGGGTGCAAGATGCGCCGTGTTTTTTTCGCCCTCGAAGAGTACGCGAGGACCTGGTTTATCAACAATGAATCTGGCCTTCGAACGTTGGATACCTTCAAAACCGAGTCCCTGCAAATTTTCAAGGACAGCACATTACGCAAGGAGAAGGCTGACCTGCTTTTGCGAGCCCGACATCAACTTCATAACGAGAGTGTGAGGCTGTACGTCGAAGAAATGAAGCGACTCTTCCGACGTGCGGACCCAAGCATGTCGGAGTAGTGGAAGGTCAGCATCCTGACTAAAGGGTTTAAGGAGCAGCTGTTTGCCGGCCTGGTTCGAAGTCCTCCAGCGACTGTAACTCACTTCGTAAAGGAGGCGATCTCTATCGAAAAGTCTTTTGACATGAGGGCCCGAGAGTACGACCGCACAACAGCATCGATGTACACGGCCACTGTGGAGAGAGGCACGATGAACTCGGCAGAATCTCTACGTGAGATTATTTGATCCATCGTGCGAGAAGAACTAGCGAAGCTCTTTCCGGCTAAGGTACACCCTCAGGTTGCCACACTTGCTGATGATGTTCGCGAGGAGGCTTTAACATGTAGGCTTTAAGCACGAGCACACCACTACCTCTCCCAGATCCGGTACAGCCGCAGCAGCCTGATCTCAGCTACGCCGCTGTCACACGTCGTTTCATCCCATCTCAGCCGAACCCACCTTATGACGCACCTGCCTCCACCGCTATACGGAGGCTTCCTCTCGATCGGAATTTTCCACAGCGCCTAGGACGACGCAGAACAGATATCTGGAGAGAGCCAGACAATCAGCCGCTGTGCTACCATTGCGGTGACGCTGGACATGTTTGGCGCCGCTGCCCATACAGGGAGATGGGCGTTCGAGGATTCCCCGTCCGCTGTTCCCATCCGACGTGTGGAGAACGACAGCAGGAGATCGCGGACTACATCTCGCAAGCCGACTCATTACAGCGGCGCTTCTCTCGATCACTATCTCCGCGTCGCTACAGTTCCCCAGGACGAGACGAGTCTCGGAGTCCCCGTAGGGAAACTAGATGCAGCAGCTTCTGGAGTTGCGGGTGCGGCTGCTCAAAGACAAAATGTGCAACATCCTCTATCACCGCAAGACAGTTCAAACACAACACTGACTTGCCTAGCTGTACCGACGACTCATCAGCCAAAGTGCCTCGAAGCAAGCCGATGTCCTCTCGAACCACTCCGTAGCCACGACGCCTTTTGTCGATGCCGGACCTCTAAAACGCACTGCAACCGAAACCGTCTGCCTCGAGATACCCAAAGTGCGACGCTAGCAATAGTCGACTTACAGATGTAACCGCGCTGGTGGATACTGGCGCCGATTACTCTGTGCTCTGTGTAAAATTTTCTGCGGCCCTAAGAAAGGTCACAACCACTTGGGACGGCCCACAGATGCGTACTACCGGGGGCCATTGGAGTACACCAAAGGGAGCGTGCACGTCGCGGGTAACCGTGCAAGACCAAACATTCCTAGCAACGTTCGTAGTGCTAGCCGAGTGCTCCTGGGATGTCATTCTCGGTATGGACTTTCTGATTGAAAACGGTTCCGTGATTGATCTGCAATCGCAGTCCGTCAAGTTCCCGACCGAGAAGGTCATATCCGTCGTTAGTGTTCTCCCAGCGTTGCTGCACATTCTGGACGAACACATGACCGTGCCCCCATGTTCCAGTGTAATGATAACCGTCGGCTAAAAGAACATACTGCAAATTGAGGGCGTCAAGGAAAGCAAGCAGTTGTTGCTTCTGTACAGAGGACTGTCCGTCGACAGGGCGGTTGTGCTCCTCGAAGATAGCACGGTCGACGCTCTCACAAATTTCAGCAACGAACATCAGACCCTCAAGAAGGGAACGACTGTGGCGTATATTGACGCTCTTAGTGAAACTAGGTGTGTGCACATTTTAACGACTACTTCAACGACTGAGTCTGATAGACCTGCTGGTGTTCAGTACGACATTAACCCAACACTGCCGCTCGAGCAGCGAGACAAAGTGCGGGAACTCCTCGACCGCTAGCGTGGTCCCTTCGCGTCGTCGTCATGCGTCGGGCGGACGCATCTTGCGAAACATCGCATAATTACTGATGAAAATGTTCCACCACTCCACCAGTCACCCTATCGAGTGTCCACTAAGGAACGTGAGGCTATCAGCACAGAAGTGAAAGAAATGCTCGCCGACGACGGTATTCGCCCTTCTAGGGGCCCGTGCGTAGCACCTGTCGTGCTTGTGAAGAAAAAGGACGGCCCCTTACGATTGTGTGTTTACTACCTCGGGTAAACAACATCATTAAAATGATGTGTACCCACTACCCAGAATTGACGACACTTTGCATCGCTTATACAACACCAGATATTTCTCCTCCATGGACCTGGAGTCAGGATATAGGCAAATTGAGTTAGACGAGAGGGACCGCGAAAAAACGGCATTCATAAGTACACACGGCCTGTACTAGTTTCAGGTGATGCCATTTGGTCTTTGTTTGGCACCCGCGACATTCAAAAGGCTCATGAATACCGTTCTTGCAGATTTGAGGTAGCAAACTTGTGTGGTCTACTTTGACGACGTCATGGTTTTTGCCCCGTGCGTCACTTCGAGGACGTCTTGCAGGCCATAACATCATCAGGCGTTACTCTAAAAGGCGAAAAATGCCATTTTGCATAAGAAGAGTTAAAGTTTTTAGCCATGTCGTGAACTACCAAGGCGTCCTTCCGGATCACGAGAAAACATCCGCCATTGCCAATTTTCTACCGCCGCGTGACCAGAAGGAAGTTCGTCGATTCCTCGGACTCGGCGCGTATTACTGCCGCTTCGTCGAGAATTTCTCTAAAATTGCCTCACCCCTTACTAATTGACAAACGCGCATGTACCGTTCAAGTGGGAACCACCACAGCAGATGGCATTTGAAGATTTTCAAGGCCCCCTGCAGTCACCCCCTGTGCTGGCGCTTCTTGTTCTTCTTAAAAGGCGCGTTCGTCTGCACGAACGCTGGCGTCAATATATATGCGCTTCGCCTCAGTGTATTATAGTCGTTATGAAGAGCGCGAAAGAGACACAACAACAATAGAACGAAGCGAGGAAGAGACAATGCGCTCAAGAGACGCCAGAAGAACGCGCCGCACGACTCGAGAATCGTCGTAACGAAGATGCGGCTAGAAGAAATCGTGCCACGTCACGGATTGACTCTCCAACTGCGGCAGAGACCGCTTTGAGTTCTCGAGAGTGTCGGAATGAGACGCTACGTAGAAGGCGTTCTGAGGAACCGAAGGTTTCACAATTCAACTGGGGTTAACCAGAGCAAAACTACAGTCAATCTTTTTTAATGAAATCACAAAGGCATTAAATACAGGGCGCAGCGGCAACGAGGCGAAGCACAACGGAAATTTGAAGAAGGAACGAGCATGCGCAACCCCCATGCTGCTCGAGACGGCGCCGTCGGCTTGGCGATTTGCTTCTTGCGACTGAGCAACCCCTGCGAAACCAATTTGTTTTCAAAATTCTGAGACCTTCGTATCTGCTTCAGGTTGTGGATATGGACTGATGCAATCTCGTAATGTTTCAAGCAAGACCTGCGTCCTCGAGTTTTTTGCGGGAAGCGTCTCTAGAACTTTAGGATAAATGACTGCGCTGGCGTCGAGGGTCCTTTATAATTAGACCTTTTTTTCGTAAATAACAATTGCAGGCTGTTTATCGCAGATGTGTGTTTTCATTATCAGCCGCATTATATGCAGGGGATAGCTTATACAGCACAGATACCTGTTTCTATAGCAGACGGATAGTTGCGCGGTTTGGCAAGTGTTTATTTTATGTAGAGACAGCGCAAACAGCGCTTGTCTGTGTGTTCTGGGTCCTTC
The DNA here is from genome assembly GCF_052857255.1 of Amblyomma americanum. Lineage (NCBI taxonomy): Eukaryota > Metazoa > Arthropoda > Arachnida > Ixodida > Ixodidae > Amblyomma > Amblyomma americanum. Next base: position 87,304,254 of record NC_135499.1, read on the forward strand.
GTCCGTTCGCGCTATTTCTACGCAAAATAAATATAAGTACCGTTTTCGCTTTCATAACTTCTTGGCTTTTGCCTTGCAGTCATCAAAGAAGCCTAGAAACGATATTCTATACCAATTACAAAAAAAATGAAAACAACCTTACCGATACGACCGCGGTGTACTAGGCCATGCCCGCAGTATGCACACCAGGAAGCTTGGTAAGGCGATGCCACCTGGTGAGAACCGTCGGTGGATCGAAAATAGCCGTCGCACTCAAAGCTGTATTCATAGTTGCAGCGACCGCGCAAGATGCCTTTATGTCGAAAGACAAAAACAGCACTACAAAAGCGGGTTTAGACCGCCGCAAGGGCAAAAGTCACCTACACTGCATTTAATTTAGAATTTAGCTCCCCCAGCAACAGCTTTACCACCAGTTCGCTTCGTGTGGGGTCGCTTACACTCTATAGCTTGTCCATCAACTTGTCGCCTGCGTGGTGGCGCATTAAACGCAAGGCTACCGTTTTCCGAATACCAGATGCACCTCTGCTCTTTGTACTGTCTCCGGCAGCGGCAGCCGCTGGAAGCGGTGAGATGACTGACCAGTTAAAGGCGCATGAAAACACTTGGCCACCGTCCTGAAAGCCTGTTGGTTCATAGTTTTTGGAAAGAGCTGTATTTCCCTTAAAAAAAAAAACAGCATCGCCATTTAGTTCGCCAACTGTTGACATCTTATGGAATCAACAACTACTCAACAAATACGGAATGCTTGTTGACTACAATCAACAGCAGTCAATGAAATTTATATTAAATTTAGCCAACACTGTCAGTGCCATTGACTGCAATCAACGGGTGTCAACAAATTTTATATTTACCTTGTCAACAAAGTTGGTGCTGTTGACTGCATTCAAAGGGCATCAATGCTTAAATCCTGTCAACACTGTCGATGCTGTTGACTGCATTCCACAGGTGTCAACAAAATTTATACTCAACTTTATCAACACTCTCGATGCTGCTAACAAAAATTAGTGTGTGTCCAGAAGATTTATATTAACCTAGTCAAAAGCTGTGTTTATAAACACGCGTTGGATTACTTAAGCATAGTATGGGTAAACTAAGCCGAATATATATTTTACTTGGGTATTCAAGGAGCAATGCCTTAATATATAAAAACGTTTTATTAGCACTCAAGTAGGCTGAGACAGGACTGTTATTTTCCCCTGGCAAATACTATCAATATCTTGCTGATTCTTGAAAAAGATAAGGTGGGATCAAGCATCATGTATACAAAGGCACCATCGGAGTATGAAAGTTAGGCGATTTCCAAAAAGTGTGTTCGTTAGCATGTAATTCTGTTAGCTTTAAAGTATAATTCAACGTTAGTTTGTTCATAGGTGCAAAGTAAATAAAAATTCAGTCATATCACAAAAACCCAACGAAGGTCCTTAAAAATTTAAAAATGCAAGATGTAATTTACAGGCGATATAGTTAAAAGCTATACATCTTTTGTGCCCACAGCTTTCTGTTAGTCGCTGCATTAATCAGAGCTGTCTTCTAGCCAAGTAAGAGATAATGACAAATTAAATGTTTGGGGATGTCCACCAACACTGTTTATTTGAAATATTGGGAATATAAGGGTTGGCACCATATTGTGGGACAAGATAACGATAACAGTCACTTCTGGCCTCTGGTCAATGCTTCTTAAATACAAAGATCTATGCATCACATGGAAGCAAATAAGTTTTGTTGCCATATGATCACAAGGGCACAGAAAGAGTTAAAATTAACAGATGATGGTTCACTGCTACAGGTAAAATTTAGATAGCAAAGGTAACAAGGACAGCCATATTGTAATACAAATAGACGGAAAATAAATAAGTGCCCAATTCATGGACATTTGCTTGCCAAACTAATTACACATGCCTATTATGCAAACAAAGAGACATGTATAATATAGAAATCTTATACCAGACTGGTTTGGTATGTGCTGGTGTACACATCCTAGTCTGTTAGTGTGCTGTGATGTGCACGCCATGGTGGGTTGGTGTGGTCTAGTGCGCACACCAGACTATAGTGCAGATCGAGCGCTGGTGGGTGGTAATGGTATGTTCTTCAGCATGTAACACTGCCCACAGAAGCAAATTTATTCGCTCTGTTTGGATCATGAGCAGCTAAGCATAATCATAAATTAGTTATGTAAACAATTACTTCACACCACAAAATAATAATTGCATTATATCAAAATAATTATCTGTCTAATATCACGGCGGTTTACACAGGCCCTGTAGGAAATCTGACTTTTGAAAGTGACGCGTCAGTGCATCTTCGAGTGCCTTTGAGGGGCTGATTGTTGTCACTCGAAGACACTGAGGCGCGAAGCGCCTTAGTCTAACTACAATTTTGTAACAGTGCACAGTAATTATTTTCCGTGACACGCGTAACGCCTAGCGTGCTTCCGAGCACGCTGGCTGCCAGGTCACGTGGCAGGACGCAGTAGCTCCTGCCTCCCTCACATCCGGGCATCCCGGCGTGATATCCGGCTAGTCCTTACGCCGCCCCGTGCCATTGTTCGTCCTGCTGTTGCACGGGTGCTGTTTGCGTATTTGATTTCAAAATTGTTGCTTCACACTTGTGTTTGGGTTCCCTGCTTATCGTAACTTGCGCCGCGTGTCAAAAAGTGGTCACACCGAGAAGCATGGAGCCATTTAGTCTTGACAATACGTTCGACTTCAACCGTGGAAGCCGCTGCAGCTTTTTTCTTGCCGCGAAGCAAGAGAAGAAAGTGGTTACTGCAAGCCGTCGAGTCTTCGTTTTCCAGTGAGACCCATAGTGTAGCGCAGGAATGCGCGCAATCTATGACCACGAAAATAAGCGAGCGAGCACAAATGCAAGTCCGGTAGGGTTTTGTGAGATGTACCCATCTCACGAAACCCTGCCCCTCTGTCCTGTTCGTTTCCTTTCGGCATTGAGTGTTGTTGACTGATTGTTTCCACAGCAGCAAAGCGCCTTCCAGATCGAATCATCAACATGCTGGTCGGTCAATTTTCGCAATGTGTGCGTTGCGACGCGAACGCCGTGGTGTGTGCATAGATGCGCTTGTTAAATGCCAGGTACATGTAGGAGTCCGTAATTAATGTAAATGTGGCAATTAGATATCGTCCTGCAATGCGCTGGCCCAACGAACCGTGTGTCTATGTTTTGGGCTTTCGTTATAATGGTTGCCCGACTTCCTGTTCATTATTAGACGTGCGACATGATTGTGCGCTGCCTGCACGCGTGTTTTTTGACGCCACTATCGGCCCGTTGCGGACTGCCGATAGCGTGCGCCGCTCAGTCTGTTTAGCGTAGAGTTATTCGCTACGCGTATCTGCGTATTTATTGTGATTGATGTGGTGTCTTAAGGTTATAACACACCTCTACGAGCCGATTACACCAGCTGTCAAGCTCCGGGTGCGAGGGGGGTGACGCGTCAAGGCATGCAAGCGACTGAGTGAACTGAGTGACGCGTCGCATGCAGCGATGTCCCAATAAGGAAACTGGCTTCTCGATCACCTGTGTAACATTGGTAACGTTACCTGCAGCTGTAAAGTTCTTTTAGTTGCAGGCGTCCGTGAATAATAATCACTGCTAAATGTTGACGAAGAAGTTGCCCTAGAAAAGGTACACTTTGTAGCCCTTTCAATTTAAGTGGTTATGAATAACCTAAGTAGTGCAGAGGTTATCATAAAAACAAGTGTCAGCAAGTAGCGTTATGTACTTAAAGTTTGGCTGTTTAAACATTTTCTTGTGGTTGTGTGAAATGCCAGCAATACATATAATTACCAGGAAGGGCCAGGAATTGCGGATGCAAGAATACACAGCTGAAAAGTATGATGGTATGCAGGTGAAGTGCCTGCTGTCTAGTATGAAGAATGAAGAGATATGAAAAGAGCTTCATCGAAAGGATATTTGACTGTCCAGATTTAAAGCTGTTCGTGTCTTTACCCGTTCAGCGTACGTTGCAGAGCACAAGTATGTATTGAGTTTTCTAAAATCTTTTTTTTTTACCTCTGTGTTGAGATCAGTGTGTTGCAATGTCTCCTTCGTACCAGAAAGCTGAGGGCATGTAAGGGAATTCCCGTATTCAAAATAACAAGTGTGTCTCTTTTCAATAGGCCGTCATCAGATAGAGCCACTTTCATGTTCATTATGAAGCTGTGCTTAAATTAAGAGGGGTCTCGGCGGGCCTCAGAACCCCTACTAATACTAACGAGGAATTTGATCCCCCGGTACTAGAATGTAGGCAGTGCATGAATCCGAAGGAAGCAACCAATTTTCTTTTTTTTCTTATTGGTGGTCCAAACATTTCTTTTGAGATTTCTAAAATTTCGCGGTGATTTTAAGCAAGAATCATTAACACGTTTTCTTGAAGCCGAGATGGAGAAAAAAAATGCAAAGTTGACAGCACAACTCAAAGGTTGGAAGAAAAAGGGAAACCCGCACCCTCACACAACGAGTGAGTCCAGAGCTGGCCGCTCAGCTCCAAGGCCACACAGCAACGAGCACACCGGCATAGCCTCAGCACAGCCACTTTCTTTCTCTCTCTTTATTTCTATCGCCAGCTGTTCTCGAGTCACTAGAGACACCCTTCAATGCAGCCAGGGTTGAAAAAAGACGAATATGAAGTAATGAGCTAAAGGGAAGCATTTTAGGGTAATATTACAGCATGAGGACAACGCTTTTATTGTTTTTTCTCTAGTGCCCATCTCACATGGCACTCCTCAGACAGCTATAGCAGAAGGATAACCATGTCATCCTTCTGCTGTAATGCCGGTTTCACATGACACTCCTCAGACACTGCTCCAGCAAAGGCGCCTGATTTCACTTGGTCAAAAAAATATGAACGGTGTTTTATAGTGCATCTATGAATGCGCCTCAAAAATGAAACATTAATTGAACTTTTAGTCTTCCTCCTACTCCCTCTGCTGAAAGCTTCTCTTGTAAGCTTCTATTCTGCGGCCTCTCACTGTAGTTGCAATATTTTTACTGTCTCAAGATCTGAGTCCAAATAAACACCGTCTACTGCAAACTTCTTCAGAATCAGTTCAAATATAGCTTGTGCACAAAAAAGCTAAACGTGCTAAATGAAAAAAGGTGAATGTTCACCATAACACGTTCTTGGTGAGTTTTGGAGTTTGTTTTGCCATTTAAATTGCTTGGTGATGACACTGTGCAAGCTCAGTGAATATACTTGCTAAAATACACTTATTGGAAACTAGGAGCTTGCAGTGATCTCTTTGACCCAGCCTTTCGTCAAGCTACCTGATATCATAGATAGACAACGCCTGAAAGAAACATCAGACATTGATGCATGCTACTCTCTCAGCTGTTCTCATTATCAGTTCACCAAAATATAGGGCTTATATTCCACATACTTTGAAATAGAAAAGACCAAATAAAGGAAAGCAAACCGTAAAAAGACGCGCATAACATGACTCCTTTTTTCATGCTCCTAGCAGCAGTGGGCGTAGTGAAAAACGGCATAGTATTAAAAAGCATTCAACTTGGCTTGCAAAATGCACACCTTATTGGAAACATCAGGTCGCAGGGGTACTTGGCCTCGCTTTACTGTCAATTCTTCGTTTGCTCTGCATCTTGACGTGACTCAGCGCATCATGTTTTGTTCTGAAGGTCACTGCATTAATTTATTTTCCCCGTGTATTGAACTATGCTGACAGGGAAGGGATAAAAGCGGGACTGAAAGAAGAAAGGTGCTGTAGTGGAGGGCTCCGGAATAATTTCGACCACATGGGGATCTTTAATGTGCACTGATATCACACAGCACCCGGGTGCCTTTGCATTTCGCCTCCATAAAAACGCAGCCGCCAAGGTAGGGTTCGAACCTGGGTACTCCGGCTCAGTAGATGAGCGCTTTAACCATTGACCCACCGCGGCGTTTTTCCTTTCTAAATTGGTTTTGAGGTCATGTCATGTCTCGCTTTGAGCGCTCATTTTTTTCTTGCCATATGCCTTTAAATGGGAGCTCAGTGCTACTACTGTCTCATTTCATTTGTACGTTGTTGTTCTTGGGCTACTTTTACCTCGGAAGGTGCTCCTAAGTTTGTTTTTATATTTTGCTGCATAATCACTGTATGCAAGTTAGGCTCTTGTGGTGACCAGTTTATCACGTTTGACTCTTTTTGTGTTATTGATATTCGGATTATTTATATTTTGGGCCATGGTTATATTCTGCCGCCTTGCGAAAAGCGTTCTTCCTCAGAAGATGCTTACGTTTAGCCCCTCAATATACTCAGCTCTTTTGCCTACACTACCATTGTAAGACTAATTTTACAATACGCAAGCACTCTTTGGTTCCCGCAATCAATCACTAACGCCACTCGGCGGGAGAGAGTGCAGTGAAAAGCTGTAACGTTCATTCATACCAAATACAAACCCTCTGACTCCCCTACCGATATTACCGCTTCATCTGGCCTTCCATCACTATCACCTGGGGCAAAAGAATCTCGCCTAAAGTTTTTATACCCAATTATTACACAACAGTTATAGTGTAAAGGTCAAAATATGCATACTTCTGACAATCAGTGCCATCCCGGCACAAGCATGCCCATACGCAGACTGAATAATAATGTCAAACCAACATTATCAAGCATTCCTTCTTTCTTTTAGCTATCAGCGGAAGGAATTAGCTCAATCCATTGATTCCTAGTGTGTACTCCCAATCACTATCTCCCTTCACCTCAAGATTAGAATCCAAGAAAAATCAGTAAAGTGGACATAGTTTTACATTCTACCAGATGACTGCGCAGCCATTACTTGTTTGCTATTCCTTGATATGTTATTTTTACGGATGGTTGCGTGGACCCTTGTGACCCGTTCGTTACCTTCTGTTTATAGCATGCTTACTAGCAAGAATGAACGCTTCTCGACTTGTTTTCTTTTTTTCTGATGTTCTGAATTATTAAGGTAGTCTTCACTAACCAGAAAGAGGAGGAGACAAACACGGCGCTGAACTTTACAACTGCCTCCGAGTTTGGCACAACGAACGGGTCAGACACGGAGAGTGCTGTCAAATGCTTATTGAGGTAGGATGATACCACTATTTGCCAAGTTTGGCGCTCAGAGACTATTGCTCGAAAGGGCACGCTGGGCTTATGTAAAAAAAATAAATCAATTGTATTTCCTCTTATGGCACAACCCCAAACCAGGAGCATGTTTCATTAGGCAGCAGTTTCTGTATGGTCACTGTAAAACAAGGCCGTCTATAAAACTGTTCTCTTCTCTTTCCTGTCTTGCGAATGTTTTTGTTACAAAGGTGTAATATGCATTGTCTTTGCAGGTTTATATTGGTGGTGGTGTTGTGGTTGACAAATCGGTGCTCGAGCTGTTCAATAATTCGAACAGCGGGCCTGGGAAATATGCCCGTGCACTGTTCTGCCATTTGTGTTCGCCTGAGGAGCTGCAGGGCAGCTCTTTCTTCAGGCAGCAGAACACACGCACACACTCTAAACGCGGAGCTCCGGACGAAGACAAGGCCTAGGCAGTAATTGGTAAGTGCTTTTTCAGACATATCTTTATGTAGGCAGCCGTCTAAAATACTTTTTACAAATCCAAACTTTTAATTTAGAATTTAGAACTCCTGTTGCTGAGAGTTAAAATATTCAATATCTTAGGTTGAAAGCACTTGAGATTCTTTTGCAAACAAAACAGGAATGCAGACTAGAGGTGTACAGATAGTACTCTTTTAATTGAACATGAGTAGCGTACCTGGTCTACTGAGTTGAAAACGAATAGAATATTTGTGCCAATATTTGCTACTTTTGCAAATAATAGTATAAAACGGAAGAATAGTGTTAAGCATTGATGTGATAATTGCAGCGCTGCAGTACGATGCTAACTTACCGAGTGAAAGCTATAGCTGTTAACTTACGCACCACTGATCTGCACTAAGGGGCCGCAACACGAAATAATTATGTTAACACTATGAACGTCAAGTTATGTACGTACAGAAATTATTTTCTTATAACCATAGATAATAAACTAGAGCGTCAGCTAAGGGCATGATAGGGGCGAAAACATATATGAGCCATGGCCTCAATGGCTGCTAAACTTTCCGAAGCCTTGCTGAGTTTTCGCGTATTAGAGGCCATGTATGAGCATTGCTAATGCTGCCGCACGAATGGACCATGTAGTAACACTGGACCCTTCATTGCGCAGATATTGATCACCGCATGACGGTACGCAGCATCAGTGTGTGCCCTGTTCTTTGAAAAAACAATCATCGAGGAAATATACCATGCCGAGCCTTATTTGAACATTATGCTATTTGTTCGATAAGTGTTCAATAGTTCATAACCAATTCGATTCGGTTCGAATAATTTCCAAAATACACTATTTGACTCGTTCGAGATTTTTCATAGGTCCACCACAATGGCCCAGTGGTGATGGCGCTCGGCTGCTGGCCCGAAAAACGCGAATTCGATCCTAACTGTGGCAGTCTAATTTTTGATGGAGCCAAAATTCTAGAGGCCTGTGTACTGTGCAATGTCAGTGAACATTAAAGAACCCCAGGTGGTCGAAATTTCCGGATCCCTTCACAGCGGCGACTCTCATAGCCTGACTCGCTTTGGGACATTAAACCCTATATTCGCGCACACCTAACACAAATAATATAGCAAGACCTCACCAAATGGTATGTGCCTGCCGCGGTGGCTGAGTGGTGACGGCGCTCGGTTGCTGACCCGAATACGCTGGTTCGATCCTGGCTGCAGCGGTCGAATTTCGATGGAGGAAGAATTCTAAAACCCGTGCACATGTACTGTGCGATACCAGTGCACATCAAAGAACTCCAAGTGGTAGAAATTTCTGGATTCCTTCAATTTGGCGTCTCTCATAGCCTGTCTCGCTTTGGGACGTTGAACCTCCATAACCATAAACCAAATGGTATGTAAAAAAGAAACGAATAGGAAAGAATGAGAAATGCCATGCATGTCGAAACAAAGCAGCTGCTGAATGCTTCGAAATTGCAGATTGCATGCACGCATATAAAAATACTGCTCACACTATTGTGACACATATCAGTTAAGACTGCCTCAAGTAACTTATTTATATCTGCCCTTACTAGCAATAGCTTCACATAGCACAGTTGAAAGGCATATGGCTGGATTCAATATATCATTGATTATAGTTTTATGGAGCAAGGCAGAGTTACTGTACTAAATAAGGAAATGAGTCGATTTCGCAAAGGCATATATGAATGTTGCAGAAATGTGAGAGTGATACCACACCCTAAGTTCTTTGGCACAAGATTTTTTTACGTGTTCAACATCAGTTGCTGTATTTTTTTTCATGCTTTACATGCAGGAAGTTTCCGGATGTCGGTGCAGGCCACATCAAGAATAGCCTGGCAAGCTACCTGGCTCGCCTCAACAATGGGCCGGCCACAGCAACGCCAGAGTGCGTCATGCAAAAAATAGCCTCGTACCCTACCTGACACGCATTATTACATGGAACCCCGTTGATACGTCTTTCACAGGACCGGGAAAGAAAAACGTAACAGCCAGGAAAATGCAGCAGTGAGGACCGTAACAGCGGGCTTCTACTGCAATGGGCCGGCAGCAACATTCACCTGCTGCAAAATACAACTGTTAGTTTATTTTCTAATTTGAACTCTCTTCAACTCGAGTCAGGCACCTGTGATGTTTTGCGAATAATAGAAATTTAAACATTTTTTTCCTGTACGTATTGAAGTACATGTAGGTACGAGGACCACAAACTGCATTTGCATATATGTCCTTCCACCAGGATTGATTTTCTCTATGTGTGCGCCAACAAAATGACTACAACTTCTGAACTCAACAACGATTGAACAGGGGATCAACATGAGTATCTTTCTGTGTGCATCAACAAAATGACACCAACTTATCTACTCAACAGATTTCAACAGGTGGTCAACAAAAAGGTGTGGCACTATGCAAGAATTTGGCAACAATAAGGTATATGGTCATTTTGTTGCCATGTTATTGACTGTATTGACGGAAGTCCACGAAACGATCACTAAAACAACACACCGATTTTTGTAAGGGCTGGTTACTTCGCGTGACCGTAACGCTACGATGACACGGATGAAAAATTCGCCGCCCGTGCTGAGCGGCTTTTTATATGGTGGGCACCTGTGATGGCAACTCCATGCAGCCGCAGAGATCGAAAGCAAAGGCAGGAAGCGAAAAATGGCAGCCCTACGACAAACGGCACCGGAAGCAGAGATGCCTCGAGTGGTGAGAGGGAGAGCGATAGACATGCTTTGGAACTGCATTACATGTTGTGCCCAGATATTGCACGTTCACTTTCATGATGCCTTTAACAATACTAAGACGGACCAAGCTTTTTCAGGAAAGCCAAGCGTTTTTCGGCTATAAGCGGAAGTAAATGAGCGTTGGCGTTATGGAAAGCATCAACCCGTATTTTTTAGGTCTGCGTAATTAATTAGGCCGCATTTTTTATTCCAACCTTCAAGTATTCTTCAAATACTGCTTGAATGCACAGGCGTCGAGTAGATTGTCGACGAGCGTTGTAAGGAAATTCCGAATGTATTCATTCCAACTAGCTATACTCACCCTGTTATTGTTCTGGCTAAAAATATGCCCGAGAAATTAAAAAAAAGCTGCCGCCACCGTCCATAAGACCTTGAAGTAACGAGCGTTAGCTTTCGTCATCTTGGATCAATTAATGATGTCATCAATATCAGTGACGTCACCAAGCAACCACCGATTCGATGTACTAATGACGTCACCAATCAATCACCATTTAGGTTTCTAAATAGAGTACTATGGGGGCCGCCATATTGAATTATTCGGACTTGAAAAATTTCGCGCCGAAGGCAGGTGGTAGCAGACCCCAAGAAATAAAGAAACGTGATGAGTAAGAGCTAACTATCTCAAAAAACAATTCACATGACCGCAGATCACCGCGCGCAACCCCGCCAGGTCTAAGGGTGCTCTCAGTTCGCACCTGATGAAAGCCCTCATTTTCGGCTTCTTTGCGGCCAAAAAAGGCATTCGCGTACGTGGCGCTGGCGACTCATGATGGCGGAAGTCTTCCGCTGGCTGACGTTGTCATGAAAACAACAAGAACGCGAAGTCGCTGACTGGACAACACAGAAGGGGGCAAATAAGGACTCTTCCCAGTAATAGCAAGTGACATTGCCGTAATAAAGACACGCTCAAGCTTGGTGAGCTGACAGTCACATTTTATATATATATATATATATATATATATATATATATATATATATATATATATATATATATATATATATATATATATATATATATATAAATATGGCGAAAATGAGGGCTTTCATCAGGTGCGGACTAAGAGCACCCTTAGACCAGGCGGGGTTGCGCGCGGTGATCCGCGGTCATGTGATCAGCTTTTTGAGAGCGTTAGCTCTTAATCATCACGTTTCTTTATTTCTTGTTGTCTACTACCACCTGCCTTCGGTGGCGGCCCCATAGCAGGAATATACCAAGAATATATCAGGAATATACCTATTAGAGTTGCAGGAATATACCTCTTGCAACGTAATATACCTCCTAGAAAGCAGCGTGTGCAGTATGCAGTACATTGGGCAGACCGTCAACCCCCTACGAATTCGCTTTAATAACCACCGCGCGCATATCTTATCCCTACCCAACCTCCCCTTGTCAAAACACATTAATAAGAAAAAACACCCATTGATGCAATTAAGTTAACAGTCCTACAGGTGGGGTTCCACAACACCCTGGAAAGAGGGCAACGCGAGTCGTACTTTATTTACAAATTTGGAAGAATTCCTCACGGCATTAATGAAAGTCCAGGTGTATTGTCCTCCATCCGCCCATTGCAGAGCCAGTGCTGACGTTACGAGTGCCGGCTTGACATATCTTGGTCGTTTCTCGCCAGTGGCATCTTTTTCAAGCTTCGCCCATCCGCTTTCAAAAATTTCTTCACCCCCACCCCATCCCACCCCTCTCTTCCCATTTCAACCACCTTGCCGAGCGGGGTGCAATTGAAGAACCCTCGCTTAAATGATCCCGCCATTCACATTTACCCCCGATACGACACTTTCCCAAGCTCGGATGTTTTGCCGCCTTTTTTTCTGTTTCTTTTGTGCGTGTCTGGGCTCTTTCATGCACAGTGCGCGTGTGTCTAGTTAAGCTAAGGGCCCCGCTGATTCGGCCTTGACTCTGGGTGCCAAAGAGGTTCCAGATGACGGAAGTCTCCTGCCCTGTCTGCATTTTATTCTGTTTATTTGTATAGACTTTATGGCCGGGACACGAGAGTGCACGCATCTCTAATTTTTATCGGTTGGACGAATCCCTCACCGTCTGCTTCTGTGCAACTTACACGGCCCCGCTCTGTTGTCGCCTTACGGGTTGCTATAATCCCGCCCCACTCCTCGTTTTTCTTTTCTTTTTTTTTCCCGGGCCGGCTCCCCGGGCTTCTCAGTGGGCGGCGGGGGACAGAGCGTTTTCTTTTTCCTTGTTTTCTTTCCCTTTTTCTCTTTTCTAGCATTTTTTCTTTTGTGCCCATCTTCTCTCCAGCATCCGTGGGCTTGTTATTTTGTTCATGTGTCATACATGCGCGCCAATGCCAACTCCTTAAGAAGAGGAGGAATATCGCTGTAAACTCAGTCTTGAGAAAGGACATGCTCTGTCCGAAATGTCGACTAAAAATAAATCTATGCCTAATTGAAGCGTTTCTCAACTTCTCAACTTTGCATATATATATATTGCCACGTGCCTAGCGCCGCGCGACAGCCTTGTTTGGTGCCGACGACGACGAAGCGGTTGTTGTGGGCACGAGCGGCGCGCTGGTGCTGGTCTCTGTGACTCTGTGTTCGGAACGGCAAGCCGACCTTATTCTCTGGTCCTCGGCAACGTGTACCTTCTCTGTGACTTCAGTCGTGAAAGAAAACATCGTCCCAATGACAAGGTGAGAGGAAGAAAAAAATGAGGTGAACTGTACAATAACGCAAGGTTTCACTTGCAGGAAGCGCTCAGTAGCGCGAGAAGTATGGCTTTAAGCGCACCACATGCACAATTTCAGGCCGCTGGCGTCGAACACTGACGGTCACAGTTCCATCTGGAATGACTTCGTAATTAACGTTGTTTAAGCGGCGCAGGACTTTATAGGGTCCGAAATAGCGGTGGAGTAGTTTCTCGCTCAAGCCTTTGTGGCGCACGGGGGTCCACACCCACACTTGGTCCCCTGGTTCGTAGTGGACTTCCCTGTGCCGGAGGTTATAGTGGCGAGCGTCGGTGGCATGCTGCTCCTTGATGTGCAGGCGGGCCAGCTGACGGGCTTGCTCGGCCTGTTCTGCGAAATGGGCGGCATCGGGTTCGACCGCTTCTTCCCCGCACGGGAGCATCGCGTCCAACATCGTGCGGGCCTCTCTGCCATATACGAGACGGAACGGCGTAAACTTCGTGGTTTCCTGCGGCGCCGTATTGTAGGCGAAGGTGACATACGGCAGGATCTCGTCCCACATTTTATGTTCGACGTCGATGTACACTGAGATCATGTCCGCCAAAGTTTTGTTTAGTCGTTCCGTTAATCCATTTGTCTGAGGGTGATACGCTGTTGTTGTGCGATGCTCGGTATGGCTGAGAGTCAAGGTGTCCCGCAGTAGCCGAGCTGTAAACGCCTTTCCTCGGTCAGTAATGATGGTCGACGGTGCACCGTGTCTGAGCACAATGTCGTTCATAAAGAATCGAGCAACTTCGCCGGCAGTACCTCGGGCAAGGGCCTTCGTTTCGGCGTAGCGTGTTAAGTAGTCTGTGGCGACTACGATCCACTTGTGTCCGTTCGAGGATAAAGGAAATGGGCCTAAAAGGTCCATGCCCACTTGCTCGAAGGGTGTGAGGGGTGGTTCAATAGATTGCAACATACCGGATGGCTTGAGCGTGGGTTTTTTTCGCCGCTGGCATTGTCGACAAGTCTGTACGTAACGTCTAACGCTCGGAGAAAGATGTGGCCAGTAATAGTTCTGTCGGACTCGTTTTAGGGTGCGTGTAAAGCCAAGATGCCCTGAAGTTGGTTCGTCGTGGCAGGCCAGGAGGATTTCGTGCCTTAGATCAGCCGGTATGACTAGCAGATATGTTTTCGCACTCGACGTAGAATTCTTCTTATAAAGCACCCCATTGCGGAGGCAATACGACGACAACCCCCGAGCAAGATACAGGGGTATTGTAGGATGCCCACCTTCAAGATGGTCAATAATCAGTCGCAGCTCGTCGTCGGCACGCTGTTTGGAGGCGAGATCGGACGTAGTGACTGCTCCGAGGAAGCTATCGTCGTCGGTGGCATCTGACGAAGGAGGGCCGATGGGCGCGCGGGACAGGCTATCAGCATCGGTGTGCTACCAGCCAGACTTATAAGTAACATCGAAATCGAACTCCTGCAGGCGCAATGCCCAACGTGCTAAGCGGCCACAAGGATCCTTTAAGTTTTTCAGCCAACACAAGGAGTGATGGTCAGTGATGACACGAAACGGTCGGCCATAAAGGTACGGGCGGAACTTGGCAGCGGCCCATACTACCGCCAAACATTCTTTTTCAGTGGTGGAATAGTTACACTCTGCACGGGAAAGTAAGTGCACGACTGGCGTAGGCAATTACTTTCTCGACCCCGTCTTGGTGCTGAACTAGAACGGCACCAAGGCCGACGTTGCTCGCATCCGTGTGTAACTCTGTGTCGGCATCATCGTCGAAATGTGCCAGGATCGGGGGTGACTCGAGCCGGCGTCGTAACTCGTCGAAAGCCATCTGCTGCTCGGCGCCCCAGGAAAATGTTGTGTCATCTCGAGTTAGGAGTGTCAGAGGGCTGGCCATCTGTGCAAAGTGTTTGATAAAGCGACGATAATAGGAGCACAGCCCCAAAAACTGTCGGACTGCTTTTTTGTGGGCGGGGACGGGAAAGGCAGCAACGGCAGCAAGTTTCTCAGGGTCAGCTCGGATGCCATCAGCACTCACGATGTGCCCAAGAAACTTCAATTCGGTGAACCCGAAGTGGCACTTTTGAGGCTTGAGAGAAAGGTTGGCAGACCGGACAGCTTCGAGAACAGTTCTCAGGCGGCGCAGGTGTTCTGTGAACGTCGGTGAAAAAATTATCACGTCGTCGAGATAAACAAGGCATGTCTGCCACTTAAGACCTGTGAGCACAGTGTCCATCATCCGCTGGAAGGTGGCAGGAGCACAGCAGAGCCCGAATGGGAGGACGCGGAATTCATAGAGCCCATCTGGTGTTACGAAGGCAGTTTTTTCACGGTCCCTCTCATCAACTTCAATTTGCCAATAACCACTCCTGAGGTCAATGGAGGAGAAGTACTTGGCTCGGCGAAGTCGGTCGAGAGAGTCGTCAATCCGTGGCAGCGGATAGACGTCCTTCTTTGTCATACTGTTAAGTTTCCGATAGTCAACGCAGAAACGAAGTGTTCCGTCTTTCTTTTTAACGAGGACTACAGGCGACGACCATGGGCTGCTTGAAGGTTGAATGACGCCATCGGCGAGCATCTCCTTGACTTGTTGTTGGATAGCGTCTCTCTCCCGAGGAGACACACGATAGGGCTGCTGATGGATGGGTCGAGGGCCTTCATGCGTGATAATCCGGTGTTTAATGACCGACGTTTGCTGCACTTTAGATGAAGACGTGAAGCACACACGAAACTCCAGCAATAGATCTTGGAGTTGCCTCGTTTCAATGGAGGAAAGGCTAGAATTGATGTCGACAGCGTGTACGGCATCATCCGGTTCAGTGCTAGGCGTAGCTTCCTCTGAAGCAAAACATTCGGCGACTTCGTGCAGATGGTCGACGTAAGCGATGACAGTGCCACGGAACAGATGACGATGTTCATTGGAGAAATTGGTGACAAGCACCTCCGTCTCTCTTCCACGAAAGAAACAAAGACCTCTTGCCACAGAAACTCCCAAGGCGAGTGAGAGGGAGACATTAGGCTCAACAACCCGGAGGCCGTGATGTGGCTCCTCACAAGTAACTCTGGCGAGCATGCTGGCACGTGGTGGCACTCTGAGGCTATCATCGGCGACTCGCAGCGTGGAGTGGGACCCGCGGTACTCATGCCTTTCAGTGGCCAGTTTGGCGGAAAACGTCACCAAGCGGTTCCGTAGATCTATAGTGGCACCGTGCTCACGAAGGAAGTCGATGCCAAGAATAACATCACGAGAGCATTCGCGTAGAACAAGAAAAGTCGCAACAAATGTGCAGCCTCGCACCGTAACCCGAGCTGTACACATACCCAGTGGTGCAACCACATGTCCGCCTACCGTCCGTATGTCTGGTCCGTTCCATGGCGTCACCACCTTTTTCAGTGTCCTTGTAAGCCGCCCGCTAAGGATAGAATAATCGGCTCCCGTATCAACTAAAGCGCTGACATCCTTCGTGTCGACGATAATAGGGATGTCCAGGGAGACCCGGCCAAGATCAGGGCCTGTCGACGTCGGTTCGGAGTGAAGTGAGCGGTGTGGCGGCGGAAGCTGGACGGCGGTTGGGTGGTCGGCGTCGGGACAATTTAAGCGACACGGCGGTGATAACTGGTCAGCGATGCGGACGACGTCGGGGCGATCTGCTCTGTGCGGCAAAAACTGGACAGAAATTCGGCGTTCGACGTCGGGGCGAATCGAGCGGTGCTGCGGTGGAAGCTTTACGGCGAATCGGTGTGCGGCGGCCTCGCCCCCAAAGGTCGCCGGAGCTAGTTTTCCCGATGAGGGCTCGAGGAACCATGGCGTCCAGCGGCATACCGTGGCCCAGAAGGCGAAGAGCGACGAGGCGAAGGCGAGCGCGACTCGCGACGAGGAGAATGTGGCAGACTACGCTGGCGGGTGACGTACTCGGCGATGTCCTGAGGCCGCTGACCAGGCCGTGGACGAGGGCTGTCGGGGGAAAATCCTCTAAGGCCCGTCTGACGATAAGGGCACTGCCGGTAGAGGTGACCTGCTTCGCCACAGTGGTAGCAGACAGGGCGGTTATCTGGAGCGCGCCAGAGCCAGAGATCAGTCTTCCGGGGCGCCTGGCGCCGATCTGCCCAAAGGGGCAGCGGTTCCGCAGCATGCACAGCGACCTGAGGTTGCGTGTAAGGCGAAGAGGTAGGAAGCAGGGCTGGGCGGCGTGTGACATCAGCATAAGTCATCCGCTGGGTGGGGCCCGGGGGTGGTGGTGGAACGACTGTACTTGTCGGTGGCGTGAGTGCGTTCTGGACCTCCTCACGGATGATGCTGGCCAGGGAAGCTGCACCAGGAGTAAATGATCCATGAAGTTGCTGGAGCTCCTCGAGAACCACGGTGTGAATGAGGTCGCGAAGGGAGCTCATATCTTGCCCGGGATTGTAGTCGGTTCGGTCAGACGGTGGTAGTGTGGAGATGGAATTCAGCGGCCGACCGTACTGGCTGCATCGCTGCTGTAGCATTTTCTCCATGGTCACAGCTTCAGCCAGAAACGCCGCGACTGTGGTGGGCGGGTTCCGCACGAGACCGGAAAAAAGCTGTTCTTTGACGCCGTGCATCAGGTGCCGCACCTTCTTCTCCTCACTCATGGACGGGTCGGCGCGATGGCAAAGGCGCGTGACGTCTTCAACGTACATTGCGACCCCTTCGTTCTGACGCTGAACTCGAGAGGTTAGGGCACGCTCGGCATTCTCTCGGCGGTCACTGTTGGCGTACGTACCGAGGAGCTGGCTTCGGAAGGCCGGCCACGTAGAGAATGTGGCCTCGCGGTTCTCGAACCATGTCCGAGCAGCGTCTTCAAGGCTGAAGTAGACGTTCCGCATTTTCACAGCGTCGTCCCAGCCGTTAAACGTCGCGACCCTTTCGTAGTGAGCTAGCCAGTCCTCGGCGTCTTCAAACTGCTCACCGTGAAATGGTTTAGGGGTGCGTGGGGTCTGAAGGATGAGACAGGACGAAGGGGTGGAAGGGACAGTCATGGTACGGGCGGGCGGTGTCGTTGCCACAGCTAGGGTCTCTTCGTCAAGAGCGAAGGCCTCGGGGGGCAAGCCTCGGAGGCGTCGGCTGGTACGATGAACAGGAGTGGTCACGAGAGGCGGCCGCGTAGGATCGTCCGCAGGAGAAGGGATCATCGATGGCACCTCCACCACTGTCACGACTGAAGTCACAGAGAAGGTACACGTTGCCGAGGACCAGAGAATAAGGTCGGCTTGCCGTTCCGAACACAGAGTCACAGAGACCAGCACCAGCGCGCCGCTCGTGGCCACAACAACCGCTTCGTCGTCGTCGGCACCAAACAAGGCTGTCGCGCGGCGCTAGGCACGTGGCAATATATATATATATATATATATATATATATATGTATAAGAGATACCAAATTCTTCACGGCCACTGATTAAAAATATAGTAAGATTAGGAAGTCACATGGAAGATCATACAGTGCATGGACGTGTCTTCTTATAGCATGGGACACAGCACACATTGGGCTTAAAAAGGGAAGAAATAAAGAAAACGGGGGGGGGGGGGGAGCAGTACACAGCACCGACACCTACGCGACGTTAGGGATGAAAGGCGCCACGTCGCGTACGCACGAACTCACTGCACACACACGAGGTTAAAGAGGGAGACCGGGCTGGGCGGGCACGCGGTTACTTCGAGAAAAAAAGAGAGAAAGGCAACAACAAATAAAGAAAAAACGTGGTGGGGGCTTAATAAAAGAAGGGAAGTGTCCGCCCATTGTGGGTGTCTGTACCCCTCTAGCTGCGTTTTTGTTGCCCCGTACGACTACAAAAAGTGGCCCAAAGAGGAGGAACAGGTTGCGACTGCCCACATGGTGACACGCGAGCCGCTAAAACCAGATGAAATATTCATACGAGGACCACATGGAAAGGCTTGTTTACAGGAAAGCAAAAAAGGAATAATGCACAGAGAGAACTGTCACAGAGAAATGACTGTCAGTCTGCAGCGCCGTGCCACTCTCCTTCTCTGCGGCGCCGTTACATCTCCACGATGCGCCGCCGCGCCAGATTTCAACAAAGCGGATAACTAGTGAACGCAGTTCCCGAGGCAAGAGCGGCGCCATCGGTGATCTTTACAAGGCCTCTGACATCCCCCGCCAACGTCGTTGACATGGTCTTAGGCGGTGTTGGGACGTGTGCCCTAATTGGCACTGGAGCAGCTGTATCAGTTATGGACGAGAAATGTTGCCGCCGCGTCACGAAAGTTCGGACGCCACTTTCTGGAATTTTACTCCGTACTGCTGACTCCTAGCAAATCCAGCTGCTCGCCTCTTGCACTGCACGAGCGGTAATTCAAGACGTGATCTACACAATTGAGTTCGTTGTACTCTCCTTCTCCTCGCAAGAAGTCATTCTTGGGTGGGACCTTCTGTCGTAACACTCTGCTGTGGTCGACTGCACCCATGTTGAAGTCACTCTCTCTGTCCTACCCGAAGACTCCGCAGCCGATCTCCTGAGTATCCGGACAAACTTCTTCTTTCCCATGATGTTGAACTTCCTGCTTCCTTGTCCGTTGTAGTCTCCCTGTCGTGTTTCTCTACAGCCGACCCACCCGACGCACCTGTACCCTTTACGCCCTCAGAATTGGTCGGTCGCCGCAGGAACCTACCGCTTCCCTTCGCTGTCCTCACCGTGGCCTCCGGAACAACAACCATGCTCATCAGCAATCATTTACCCTCTCCTGTGGCTCTGCTGCGTGGTGAATGCATTGGATAAGTAGCATCGGCTGAACTCATACAAGAAGTCGACGACATCGAAGTCACTCCTGCACCGTCGCTCGATGCTCTCACCCCGGCTCTCTTGTCCCACCGACCACACTCTGATGTCGTGTACAGTGCTATCGATCGAGACCTTCATTAGACGTGCCGCGACCAGATGTTCGCCCTTTTGTGCGAATTTCGTTCGTCTTTTAATGCGTGCCACACTCCATTCGGCCGTGTCTCAGCTGTCAGACATGCCATCGATACTGATACCCATCCTCCTCTGCGCCAGCGACCATATCGCGTGTCAGCTCCGAAGCGTCGCGTCATCACGAGCATGTGAACGAGATGTTAGAGCGCGGGATGATACAGCCCTCGAAGAGCACACGGTCTTCCCCGGTCGTGCTCGTTCGAAATAAAAACGGCTGTATGAGATCTTGCGTAGATTTTCGATGGCTGAACACTGTAACCCGGAAAGACGTCCATCCTTTGCCACGCATAGATGACGCCCTCGGTTGCCTACAAGGAGCAGAATTTTTCGTCGCTCGATCTGCGACCTGGATATCGACCAATACCCATGGCCGAAGCTGACCGCGAGAAAACAAAAATCATCACGCCTGATGGGTTGTATGAGTTTAACGTAATGCCGTTTGGAATTTTTAGTACCCCTGCTACATTCGAAACAATGATGGATAACGTCCTACGTGGTCTACGCTGGAAGACGTGTCTCTGCTACATTGACGACGTCGTCGTGTTTTCACCCGACTCCACGACAAGTCTGACTCGTGTGCGCCAAGTGCTGACGTGCCTCACCACCGCCGGGTTGGAATTGAATTTGAAAAAAAAAATGCCATTTTGGAGCTCGTCAACTGAGCCTCCTCGGTCATGTCGTCTCTAAGTACGGCATTCTTCCTGATCCAGCTAAACGTCGTGCGGTTGCCGATTTTCCTAAGCCGTCTACGCGCAGACAACTGCGGAGCTTCATCAGTCTACGCTCATAATTTGGGCGCTTCATCCGGAATTTCGCCATCATCATTTCAACTTTGATGAAACTTCAAGCCCAAAATTCCTTGTCGTCATGGTGCTCCAAATGTGACGGTGCTTTCGCTGCACTGCGCCGGCTAATTACTTCACCGCCCATACTTCGCCTTTGCGACCCGAACGACGCTCCAACCGAGGTCCACACGGATGCTATTGGCACCGGCAATGGTGCTGTGATTGCACAACGCGTGGAAGCCTGGATTTTATGAATATGTTGTCACCTATGCCAGCCGCACGCTGTCTAAAGCCGAGATCTATGACTACGTGTCCGGAAAAGAATGTTTGGCCATTTTGTGGGCAAAGCCAAATTTCGACCGTACCTGTACGGTCGCCCGTTCGACGTAGTCACCGACACATATTGCTTTATGCTGCTTGTCGTTCTTGAAGGAACCATCCGGCCGACTTCGTCGTTGGGCACTGCGACTTCAGAAGAACGACATTCGAGTCATCTACCGTTCCTAACGCAAGCACTCTGACGCCGACGCCCTCTCACGGTCACCGCTACTTGGCGACAATGCGACCCTCTCTACCATTGACCCCATGTTTTCTTCATTATGCCCTCCAAACATGCTTCTGGAGCAGCGTAAAGAAGCCTGGATAACCTCTTTCGTGCACCTCCTTTCCGGCTGCACTACTCCAGCACCCTCCCGCTCGTTTCGTCGTCAAGCCCGCCACTTCACTCTGCAAGACGGTCTCCTTTATTCCGGAATTACATGCCAGATGGTCGAAGATGGCTACTTGTCATACCTCGCCCCTTAAGCGCTGAAGTCTGCGCGTAATTTCATGCCGAACCCCAGAACGCTCATGCCGGTCTCATAAAAACATACACGCGCCTTCGGCAACGGTGGTACTGGCGTGGCATGTATACCTTTATACGAAAGGACATTCGTTCATGCCTTGACTGCCAACGCCGCAAGTCACCACCGCAGCGCCTTTTCGGACCATTGCAGCCTTTACCTTGCCCTGCTCGTCTGTTTGATCGTGTGGGCATCGACCTTAATAGGCCTTTGCGGCCTTCTACTTCTGGTCACCGTTGGATTGTCGCCGGTGTCGACCATCTTACGCGCTATGCCTAGACGTCCGTTCTTTCGGCGGCTACAGCCAGAGAAATAACTTTCTTCATTCTTCGTCACATCGTTCTTTGCCACGGTGCTCTCCGCGAGCTTCTTAGCGACCGCAGCGGCGTGTTCTTATGAGAAGTTGTCCAGGCGATCCTACAAGGATGCTGCGTAGTTCACAAAACCAGCACGGCGTACCATCCTGAGTCCAATGAGGGTCCCGAAAGGTTTTATCGGAAGCCCGGTGACATGCTCTCGATGTATGTCACTCCCGACCACTCTGACGGGAACCTCGTACTCCCATTTGTCACTTATAATAAACTGCACACGTCCAACCAAAAAACATTAATTTTAACCCAACGTTCCGAAGCCGACTCGGCTCCTTCATCAGGGGCGACTGAGGGTAGTAGCTAGCTTCTTTAAGTATGGAGGGGAGGAGAGGGTCAAAGGAACGAAAGCTGTAATGCGAAAGGCATGGGGTAGGGGGACGAAGGAAGGTGAGGTTAAGGGTGTTAGTCACGTTGTCGCAGTGTGAGGAGGCAGTCAATGGCGACAGTTTTTTTGTTGAGTTGAAGAGCGAAGTTCCTGGGCATATACTGGGGGCAGGTATCCTTTTTTCTGTGGTTGATGTTGTTCGGGGTGGTTTGATAAAATTAACTTCGAAGAAACACGCATCCTCGGAACCAAATCAAATTACCACAAAGAGCTTCTTCTGGAATCCTGGCCCATCCAAACCACCGAGCATCAAACACACAAAAGAAAACCTTCCACTAGTATATGCCTAGGGACTTCGCTCTTCAACTCAACGAAACAAAGTCGCCATTGACCGCTTCCCCACAGTGCGACAACGTGACTAATAGCCTTAAGCCCCCCTCCCCACCCTTCCTCCCCCTTCCTCACGCCTTTCGCATTAGAGCTTGCGTTCCTTTGACCCCCTCCTCTCCTCCATACTTAAAGACGTCAGCTACTGCCCTCAGTCCGCCCTTATAAAGGAGCGTAGTCGGCTTCGAAACATTGGGTTAACATTAACCGGCAAATCTGTCAAAACGTTTAGTTTTCAGTCCCATTTGTTACATACGCCCATAATACCGCCGTCCAGTCCAATAGTGGGTTTTCGCCATTCTTCCTCCTTTACGGACGCGAACCTACCTGCCTGCTTGACACCATTCTCCTCTAGCATCGTGATGCCTCTTGCTGCACGCCTGCTTCTGAAATTGCCCAGTATGCCGAAGAACACCGCTAACTAGCCCGATCCCTCACGTCTGATGATCAACATCAACAGAAAGAACGCCGTGATTCTGGTCAACCCTTTACCCGCCTACCTGCCGGCTTCCTTGTTTGGCTCTGGGTTCCTTTTGGCCCTCCTGGCCTGTCGTCAAAGTTACTCGCTAAGACCTTAACATGATTATCGTGGTTTCTTTCATGCTCCTCAACTGAGCCGGAGGACCCGGGTGCGAACCCGACCGCGGCGGCCGCGTTTCGGTGGAAGAAAAACTCAGAAGGCGCCCGTGTGCTATGCGATGCCAGCGCACGCGAGAGATCTCCAGGTGACCGAAATTACTCGGTAGACCTGCACGATACCCTTCCTTCCTTCCTTCCTTCCTTCCTTCCTTCCTTCCTTCCTTCCTTCCTTCCTTCCTTCCTTCCTTCCTTCCTTCCTTCCTTCCTTCCTTCCTTCCTTCCTTCCTTCCTTCCTTCCTTCCTTCCTTCCTTCCTTCCTTCCTTCCTTCCTTCCTTCCTTCCTTCCTTCCTTCCTTCCTTCCTTCCTTCCTTCCTTCCTTCCTTCCTTCCTTCCTTCCTTCCTTCCTTCCTTCCTTCCTTCCTTCCTTCCTTCCTTCCTTCCTTCCTTCCTTCCTTCCTTCCTTCCTTCCTTCCTTCCTTCCTTCCTTCCTTCCTTCCTTCCTTCCTTCCTTCCTTCCTTCCTTCCTTCCTTCCTTCCTTCCTTCCTTCCTTCCTTCCTTCCTTCCTTCCTTCCTTCCTTCCTTCCTTCCTTCCTTCCTTCCTTCCTTCCTTCCTTCCTTCCTTCCTTCCTTCCTTCCTTCCTTCCTTCCTTCCTTCCTTCCTTCCTTCCTTCCTTCCTTACGACACGGTTCGGGAGTTTACGAGGTAAGTGAGACAGTTACTGCGTCATTTCGCTTCCTCGAAACCAACCAAAACGAATTTGTTGCTTTGCTTTTTGCAAATTGACGCTGCATCTTGCACTGGAAAAAAAGTCCATACCTATGACGTAGACTGTGTACGTTTTAAAAATGGAACCATTTTTTGCTTTGGATGAAATGTAGGAAATGACCGTACTTCAGCCCAGTAATGAAAGAAACGTCCGTGTTCCGCCATAGTCGTTGCAGGAGAAAACCATAGACAATCTATTTTATGGGTCAAAACTTAACACGACACGATGGTTGACCCGAGCGGCGTTGTGTACCGCCAAAGGCATTAATAACTTGCTCAAAGACAGAAAAAACAGAACAAAGATGCTCATGATGTGACGCCACTTTTACACAATGAACCGTTTGCCCCCGGAATATTGGCGCCACATGACGTCCTATTTTCTGATCCGTAAGTTCACTCTTGGCCAACGATGTCGGAAAACTAGCATGGCGAATTGCCGTG
Organism: Amblyomma americanum; assembly: GCF_052857255.1. Lineage (NCBI taxonomy): Eukaryota > Metazoa > Arthropoda > Arachnida > Ixodida > Ixodidae > Amblyomma > Amblyomma americanum. The sequence continues at coordinate 87,328,652 of NC_135499.1, forward strand.
GTCATGTCTAATGAGATTAGCTACATGTGCAAAAGTGAAGGTCCGAGGAGAGGTGATAATCGGATTAGAACCAAGTAATGCATATTCTTGCTTCAACATTGAGTGGTGTTTCAACGTTGAGTGATTGTTACAAACTGTAAGCAGCATTAAATAACAAATTACTACATTTGCTATAATGTTAAAAGAAGAAAGCTGACTTAATAAACTTTTCACCACGTGTCTAGCTACATGACAGGGTCACGTTTAATAAAAATATTACTGCAACATCTGCTTTCTGTGAGAAGTACAACGTAATGAGGTCAACAGTTAGAAAACATTTCGACACAGACAACGGTGAGACAACTTCGCCAAATTGAAATTGAACACGAGCTCAAAATACATTGCATACTTGATGAAAGTGCGCAAGTTGAAAGCACAATTTCCATCTGCCGTTTGGTAAGGAAACGAGCCACTGAGAAAACCAAAAGCATAGGAAAACAAACAAATCTCTGAGCGCACTGCAATGTAGCAGTCATATCTTTGCTACACAGCCATATATCAAAAACGCTAACTCCTTCATGGATAACAAAAGCACAGGCTCAACAATAATTTGCACGCTTGTTGGCAATAAATTCTAATGTTTAATTTAGTAGGAGCTTATTGCCGCTCATTCATGCCTGCTCTTCCTGAAGATAAATGAAACGCTGCCAAAAAGCAGCGAGCAGCCATAATCTCTGCAGTGACAAGGAGGAGGTGTAGCGTCTGTGCTGTTGGTTTATCCTGGGTAGGAAATAATAGCATATTTTTTTCTAGAAACTACTCTGAAAGCATGAATTTTATATCAGTCTTTCTATACATCGAGAATAGAATCCAGAACATAGACCGTAACGATGAATAGGTACACTTTGAAACATCTTGCTAACGTAATGCTAATATTGATGCGCTCACGACTAAACGAAAACGTTTCATACCGTAAGCAGCGTGCCGAAAACTACCTAAATGTTTACATCGAGCAAGATTTTCGTGCTGCTTACCGAACTTTTTAATGCAAAATTAGAGCATCAGAAGTTCGGCCGTCCAACAGCATGTTATGAAATGCTACGCTGCATAACATTTAGTGTCCGCTGCAGTCAAACAACAAAAGTCATACCAGAGCAAGCCAGGCACAAAGCAACAATTTGATCGTATCCTATTGCATGTCGCTGCAGGTTTGCATAAAAGATTTAAGTGAACTTTGCAAGGCACAACTACCTAACTCGCCAGTGGCTGGGCGCATGACCTAATGTTAGTGCTTTTACATTAAAAGGATCTGAGCAGGAGGAAATGATGACAGTTGTCACTTGCGACACGAGGCACGTGCCCCTTGGCGCGCTGTGAACCTTGTGCCATTATCACAACTACAACACCGCGGCCGGTGACCGCCTACTCACAGGACTGTGAGAAAACTACCCGTTATGAGGTGGCAAACTAATGATCGATCAGTCGCGAGACGCTGCTAGTTTAGAGCAAACAGTGTCTCACAAGCCCCGCAGGTGGCTGTGTGTGTAACAGCCTCCTGCAAGAGCAGTGGCGCATCGCTTAACCGCTAACTCACGGTGCCACGAGTGGCATGGGGATTGCCAGGGATCTGCGAATTAGAGAATGACCAATTCCGCCTGCATGGACAGCAATCCTGTACGACTCTCGGGTCATACGCTTAAGGCGGAGCTACAACAGAATCAACACCACCAGAAAAAGCTAACTTTTTGAAAACATTCGCCGAGGACCCCATAAGAGAGCTCATTGTTATTGCAATGAAATTTTGCGAAACTTATTGTGTGGAGCACAACGAGACCACGCCAGCGTTTCACTCGCAAACAATATCTTCTCAATTTAGCTGCTATAGTTTCACCGGTGATGCATTAAACGTTTGTGAAAGAGGCTTATGGTGGAAGAGGGCATGAATACATGAAGTTGACTTAAAGCAGGAAACTATGGTTTTGTACAGAGCTGTATTTTCCACCCATTTCATAGTGCCGGACATTATCCGGCTGCACCGGTGGTAGTTTAAGAGGCTGTCGGTTCTAATTGTACTGATGGAGAATAGAGCGTTCGTTACTGTCGAGATAGATGTTTTGTGCTTGAGTCACTGTTTATTACCCAAAGGCAGACAGATTTAAGTGAAACGGTAAGGATCAAGAGCAGCGCATAGAGAAGGGCATGGGCAGGGCAATGCTTTAGCTTGGCAAGGCTCCAGGTCATTCAAAGGTTTCTGTGCGAGAATTTGGTCGTGGAATTGTTCTTTTGAGGAACACATACCTTCCTGTTCACCCTGAATACATTATTTTGTGGAAGGCAGCCTAACTTTGTCGATCAGCAATGCTGCAATACGTTATGACTAAAAAAGGGAAGGGATCTCGCATGTGGCGAGAAAACGCAGTCTAATGAAATACACGTGGCGTCAAAATTATAATGAAGCCTGCACGGAATAAAATATCGATGCGTAGCGATGAGACGCGTCATAATTAACGTGTGCAGTAAAAATCAGTTACATCAAAGTGGTGCACTAAAATAATATTCAGGAATAAAACAAGGAATTTATAATAAGTTAAGTGCCGGCGCAAATGCACTGGACCTAGAAAAAGAATCAAGAACTTGGCGCACCTTACCAAATATTTCGCGGCACAATGGACAAAGGCCAGCCAGCAATGTGGTATTGAACTGCGACGAGAAATAGCTGACTGTGTGCACTTGCACAGATTGCCTCCATTATAAAGGCAAAAAAGAAGAATAGTTCAGTCGCATCGGATAGTTTGCGCTTACCGGCTGGAAGCAAGCTGACTCTTGGGAGGCTTTACACAGCTGATACCCCTTTATTAGCTGCAAATATGCAGCAATCATAAAAAAAATATCATTTTATGGTTGCTTTAAAAATCAGCGCAGGCCCAAATACACTAAAAAGGCACAAAACAAAGCGCAATCTTTCTTTTCAAAGGAATTTCATTTCATTTGACATATACGCAGAGAAAGAAGGCGTCGCGGCAGAAAACAAAAGTTGGAGGAGCTCGCTTTCAGTAAACAACGGAATCGTGCAAGTAAATTTTTCTTCGCTTTATATCTGTTTATGAAGCTGGTTTCTCCTGTTACCCTCTGTTCATAGAATTGGCAGTTGCGTATAAAGATGAGCTTGTGTCAGGTGACGCAAGCCGTTTCTTTATTTCTTGTTTGACTTTTCTTCGAAGACACCTCGTATCATTTGCAGTGGTGTTCTCGATATGGCAAATTTATTCATTCCAATCCTTGTTATTGAATGAGCAGTGAGATGTAAATTATTTTGTTGTGTAACGCTATGTTCAACCCTTTTTGACCGCTCTAAAAATTTTAACAGCACAAGCATTTTGTGGTCGTTGTTGTTGGTGAACATAAGTAGGTGAAGATTCTACCTCAGCGGTCCCCAGCCGAGATATTATTTGAGGGGTGCGCATAACATGGCTAAGGGGTCGCTAAGGTGATACTAAGGCCTGGGTATTGGACTCGATTGCTAACTTGAAGCCTGAGGGGTCACTGATGGTGAAATATGATCTGGCACGTGGCTTGAATCACTGACAGTGCGGACGAAAAACGAATTTTGGTATGTGACTCTGCATGCACTTTGATAATCTTGTTACCTGGTGGCAATATATGATAAAATCTACCACAAAAACGAGTCGCGCCATTATACGGCTGAATTCTTGGAAGGTATAGATCGAGGTGTGCTTTTACAGCAGTAATACTCCAACTCTGAGAGTAATCACATATAATAATATCATTGCAGAGACTGCACGGTGAAAAGAAAAATCGCCGTGTTATCCGGTTTTCAGTCAGTGCCGAGTGCTGTCAGATAATATAACAAAAATCACTCGTGAAATCATTGAAGCCCACGAAATCAAAAAGTTCAAAGATGAATGCGTAAGCGTTGCCTCAATAGCTCTGTCTTAATAAGAACTACGTTTCCTTGATGAGAATAGAAAAACTTGCGCAGCTGGTCTTGTGCCACTATAGACCTGTGCTCAGGAATTGTCATTATCGCCAATCTGTATTCTGTATCTGTTTTTTCATTTAAGATTAGTTGCCACTGTATTTAAGTAGTGGAAATCGCCTCAATAAAAACCAGTTGTAAGTTCAGCGCCTTGTCTGTGCACTTGTCTCGTCCTTTGTCCCCTGCGCTGCTGAAAAACAAAACAGATATAATAAGTCTAGTGTCTTGGCCCTCAGTTAATTCAAGGCTCTTGCTTAGGACAGTATGATGAATGTCAAAAATAGAATTACATATTTTAAATAAGGCTATATGAGGGCCTTGTATGCCAAAAATTTAAGAGAACTTGTAGCAAGCGCTCGATTGTGATGCATATAGCCCATTAGCCGGTGTCGCGATTGTTACAACTAACGCCAGTATATGTTAAAACAATTTTTCACTGTCTTCTAAATCATTTAGAGTTATTAGGATAGTATAACTATAGCAGTGAAGTCTGGGAATTGCAACAAATCGTGCCTCGAGACTTACGACAACTCGAAAGTTTTCCCTTGATAAATCTGCTCCCGTAAAGGCAGAATTTCACTAATTTCCAGTCCTTCCTTGCTGGTTGCGATTCCTTTCATACAAATGGGGATCTTGAGGGTTGGACAAAAGCACTCAAACAAGCGCAGAAAAAGCTACGCAGGAAAATTTCATCTCGGTCCCCTCACAAAATCCGGACCACCAATTCAATTCAATTCCTTTATTTTACCATATACATGGAAGGAGCTCTTGGGCAAAAAGCTGCTCGACGCAGCTTGACTGGGCCCAAGAGACCACAACAAGGTAGGGCAGCGTGAAGTTCACTTAATGTACATTGCAAATACAGGAGAGACACTACTTGAAATTTCAGTATGGGGCGTAGAATTTCAATATCATGCCGGAAAATCAATATAGGAAAACATATTGCATACATGAAAACGACAAAGAAGGAAAAATAGTTTATACACGATTAAAATGAAACAGTAACATCAAACATAACAAAACCAATATCTTAAGTAATAACATGCAAGGCAGTGTTTAAGTGTTGATCTCATAATATATTAAGGAATTGCTGCCTAAACTGATTTATCGTAGGCTTGGTTTGAAATATGCATGTGTTTAGAACTGAAGGGAGATTATGTTTTAGTGATTGATGTTTATAATTAGTACGAAAGCGCGGAACGTCCCAGTCATTAGAGCCTCTGGTAGAAACGATATGTTCGTGACACTTTAGTGATGCGGATGAAATGGGCTATTTGAAGAATAAAACGTACGTAAAACCCTGAAGTCGTACAAGGAAGTCACGGGAATTATTTTGTAGGTTGTAAACAAGTGGCCAGTTTGTGATAGGTATAAATGATTTTCGATGTAGCGGATGATTCTTCTCTGAATTCTAAGAATTTTATGCTTGTTTGTAGCTGTTGTGGTGGCCTAGACAAGACTGCAAAAATTGATGTGGGACGCAAATAATGCGTGATAGAGCTGGATTTTTATTTGCGTCTGTAGGAACGTTCGGCAGCGTGAGATCGCCCAGCCACTTCTTATCTGCGCCGTAGGCCTCTCTCCCGCTCCCGAGAATTCCAGAATATTGCTTGTCGGAAAATTCCACTATCAAAGCCTATACAATCGCCGTATATCTCTCAAAATGTGGGTCATTTCATCCCAATGCAATAATTGATGTGGGACGCAAATAATGCGCGATAGAGCTGGATTTTTATTTGCGTCGGTAGGAACGTTCGGCAGCGTGAGATTGCCACAGCTGTTGTGGAATTTTTTTTGCATATGCTCTCAACATGTAAGTCCTAGTTCAAGTTACTATTAAACATGACTCCAAGTATTTATGCGATTCTACGATTTCAATATTCTGGGCTTCATAAGCTATTGGGTGAGGAACCTGAAATGTCTTATTTTTTGCTCTGAAAACAATAATTTTGGTTTTAGATGGGCTAAGTTTCAATCCGTTGGACTGAGTCCATAAGGATAATTTTAAAATAAAGTTTTCACATTGTTTTATTACCATACCTGCATCTGGCCCCGGCATCAGTATTGTGCAATCATCGGCGTATATGGTAAACTTTACTGATTTGTTAATGAGGACAATATCATTGATAAAACATTAAAAAAAAGAGTGCTTAATATGCTTCCTTGTGGAACTCCGTTATTAATGCGTAGAAAGCTTGATTGGTGGTTTCCCAAGCATACCATTTGTGTTCTCTTGCTTAAATACGATTTAATCAATTCCAGGGGTATGCCACGAACTTCATAAAGGGACAGTTTAGTTATGATAATATTATGACTTAGACAATCGAAGGCTTTCGCGAAATCCACAAAAAGGCCTAATGTAAAGTAGTTCTGAACAATATTATCTAGTATAACTTCTTTCATTGTTAGGAGAGCAGTTTCGGTTGACCTACCGGTTCTGAAACCATGTAGGTTGTCGCTGAAAACATTTCTTACTAAAAAATATTTCATGAAACGAGAAAACATAATTTTTTCAAGTCCTTTCAAAAATATTGGAATTATGCTTATTGGTCTATAATTAGTGACAGTATCTTTATCACCACCTTTGTAGATGACAGAAACTCTGGAACGCTTCATTTCATCTGGAATTACGCCAGTTTCAAAAATCAGGTTATAAATGTGCACTAGCACGGGAAGAATTAAATCTAGGGCATGCTTTATTGGCTTAATATGAAGATTATCGCAGTCCAATGCAGCACTATTATTTAGATTACTAAATTTTCTGTGCACTTCTGTTTGGTCTGTTGGTTCCATAAAAAAGCTATTTGGGGGGCTGCAGACTGCATCTTGTTCTGATTCTTGCTCTTGCGGCACGGGCTGTATCGTGGTAGCTATAGTGACAAAGTGTCTGTTGAAATGATCAGCCTGTGAGCTCGTGGCCGTCCACAGTAATCTTATCCGGGTGAAAGTCTGAGCGTTTGCGGCCCAAGACTTTGTTTAATACTTTCCAGGCCACGGTCCTCTGTTTGCTTGATGTATTGCCAAATAACTGGTGATAATATGCAAGCTTAGCTCGTTTTAGTTCAGCATTAGGTTTGTTCCTGGCCTTTTTAATTTATTCAAGTGTCGCTGGTGTACGCGTGCGCACAAACGAATGGTACAAATGGTTTTTATGCTTTATCATTTTGGTGTGCCATTGCGTTATCAATGGCTTTCTGATTTTCTTCGATGGCTTAGCTCTTTTGAAGGAAAAGTGCCGTGTGTAGACACGTGTAAAAGTTTTGATAAAAGATGTATACGCTTCATCTGCGCTTGTCTTTTCAAATATAAAAGATCAGTCTAAGGCACTTCATTTCTGAATGATTCTAAGGCACCAGTTGTTAAGCACTGAAAGAAAAACGGGTCGTGGAATGTACTTTTTTTTGTTTGTGATTCTAGAATAAGGCATAAATACAGGACAATGGTCACTTATATCGGAACCGATTGTACCAGCATGGTGAACAGTCGTATCAGTGTTTGTGATAATATACTACAGCTGGGCGGGCGGTATACAACTGATAAAATTTCATCGTTGGAGCGCAGCGCCAGCATCTCATAGTCCGCAGTAACTTTGCTATACTCTGGCGCAAGGTCACATTTTTTGGAAACTTCTGTATATATAGCAATGCCGCCACCTTTTCAGCCAGGGCGGTTTAGAAAAAAAAAAAAACCTTTGTAGCCGTCAAGCGCAAGAAGGCTGCCGCCTTCATAGTACCAGGTTTCAGTCAACATTATGGTGTCTATTTTGAAGGAAAATTGGTTTAGAAGATCACTCATGATTCTGTTCTGAATTCTAAGAATTATATGCTTGTTTGTAGCTGTTGTGGTGGCCTAGACAAGACTGCAAAAATTGATGTGGGACGCAAATAATGCGTGATAGAGCTGGATTTTTATTTGCGTCTGTAGGAACGTTCGGCAGCGTGAGATCGCCCAGCCACTTCTTATCTGCGCCGTAGGCCTCTCTCCCGCTCCCGAGAAGTCGGAAAATTCCACTATCAAAGCCTATACAATCACCGTATATCTCTCAAAATGTGGGTCATTTCATCCCTCGAGCACACTCCTGCCGGTTTCGCAGATTTCGTGCCCACCTGTCATCCAAGCAATTAATAATACTGGCACCCATCGAAGCTTGCCATGACCTTACGCATCTTGGCCGCCGCAGTCTCAATAAGCGGGAAGCTACTCTATGAAGTAGCCCTTAGTAAATTTCTCTATTCAGTTGCGTACCTTAATTTAACACATAATGAAAAACATAGGATTCAAGCTGCAGTTGATACATTGCGCAAGAGCGCCCTTATACACATACCATTCGTTCCCATACACATGTCCAGTGAGCGCCTAAACTCCACGCGGTTCTTACATATGAAAGACCTCCTAAAACAACACTAATGAACGGCATGTGGCCCTTCTTTCCAGCAGCATACAGGCACACTGGATACTTTTAGGAGTTACTTTTAATCTTATCGATCTCCAAGTCATATCGCATCCTTTACGCTGTTTATTGCGTGAGCAATGAGAGGCACATCACTCCTTAAAAAAAAAATTGGGAGACGCTTAATCTCTATCGTTAGTGTGAGACGCGATAGCGTTCTCTCACGATCGAACATCCGCTGATTGAGATAGCACATCAGCATTTACGGAAGGTGCAAACTCAGAAGATACGTGCGCCATTAGGCGGACAAGCGTCGTGCATGGCGAAAGGGGGTTTCAGTGCCCACAGGATGGCGCTACGGCTGCATGCCGCGCTCGGAGGAAATGTACTGGAAAGAGATGTCACTTGCTTATTTGCCGGATCTGTAATTTGAATGCTAATAATTACCCAGGTTTGCCTCAATACAGATTTCAAAGATACGTTTCTAAGAAACCTGTGCACTCAGTAGACGCGCATTTATTCATGCTTAAATGTCGTGGCGTTGTGGAAGCGTCTCTGTCTCGATTGCCAAAGGCCCTGATTCTATTCCCGACTTGGACTCTTTTTTTATTCACTAAGCGTGCGTGCCCTGTCATTTTGCCCATTCCCCGAAATATTTTGGTGCATGCGCAGTAGAGAGCTGTGCCAGGCATGTCGAAATCGGCCTTACAGGGCGTAGTGAAGCTATCGCTTCAAAAAGCCGTCTGATGAAGGTGCTCTCGTGATAAGTAACGAGCAGGTTACGAGCAGGCCGGAGTTTCCGGGTTCGAAACCGGCCGCAGCGGCCACGTTTCGGTGGAGGCGAAACGCAAAAGGCGCCCGTGTGCTGTGCGATGTCAGTGCGCGTTAAAGATCCCCAGGAGGTCGAAATTATTCCGGAGTCATCCACTATAGAACCCCTTTCTTCATATCTTCTCTCTATCCTTTATCCCTTCTCCTACGGCACCGTTCAGGAGTGCATCGAGGTGTCAGGCAGATACTGCTGCCATTTCCTTTCTTCAAAAAGCGATTCCAATTCACAGGTTACGAGCGGAGTGGGACGGAAGAGGGTAACGTGTGGACTGCACCTAGTAAAGAAAGGAGAGAAAAGAGGGGGAGAGAAGAGGTTGTGAGGAGGGATAGGAACGAAGGTTATCGGCGAACTGCTGAGTGGCCACGTCCTGACGTGCGGGCGTCTTAAATTTAAGACGCCTTTCTTCGGCGCGATGCAAAATTATATAAGAAAAGCGACAGCTTCTTGTTCAGTTCGCCTTCACTCTTCAGTGTGGTCGGACATGCGTAGACAGTACTCTACCAGTGAGTGCATCATTCGATGCAGTAATTAAAGACAGGCTAAACCAAAAAAGACTTTGGTCTCTTTGAACTGTGCCACTTTAAATCACAGTTGGAGAAAGCTTTCTCGTATATATATTACGTCCTATTGATTAGCGGTAAATTCGCACCAATGGATGCGGGACCCTTCTCAGCATTCAGCCCACACCCTTCGATGCAGGCGTCTCAGTAAACATCGAGAGCAGACCCATTATTCCGTCCTCATATGCAAAAAAATACATTATGCACTCACTTTAATTGCCTCCACAGATTCAGCCATCATAATTTGTACCCATAGCATAAGCACAATTCTAACGCAAACCTCCTGCACGGATCGTAATTATCGCATGTAAATATTTCAGATATATGTAATAAAATATACACCGATTTGATGCAAGCTGTTCGCGTATTAGGGATGGGTTGCATACTGGCACAACTCAGAGGTGAACTGCAACACTTTTACCAAACTATGTCCCCACACAGCCACACTGAGAAGAATTCGTAATCATGCTTGGATCTAAGGCAATGAAGCTGTGCTTCGCCTGCCCGCGTCCTTCAACACCTAGATCTTGGGATCCATTGCCTTATCCGTCTCTCCGGTTAGACACATGAGATAATTTTTTACTATGATGACATTAAATAAACTCCTCGTACCGTTGCTGCTCCTCCGAGATATGACACTACTCTCAGCTATGCGTTCTCTGGCGCATCGACTTTAATACACTCCTATCATAAAATAAAATATTCCCTGTTGTCGTACACCACTCCCGTTAAATATCCCCCTTACCCACACCACACTCTGAAACGTGGTGGGCCTGGCAAGTTGAACTCCAGCTAACGGACCATTTGCCATTCGTTTCCTTGGCGCATAATATTCTTGACGCTTATCAGTCGTTATAAAGTTGTTTCTTTCTCTGACACAAACCAAATACCACCACAAGTGACTGGTAACCACAGTGTGTATGTTTATAGCTACAATTATTCTCCTGGTAAAATAATGTGGTCATATGATTTCCGTTCTCTATTCTGCGCTTGCAGATTTTGACCAAAACTGCAGCCTGCTGCGTTGTTTCCGATTGCTGTTTCTACAAGTGAGACTATAATCATCGGCTAACATCCTTAGCATTCACTCATTCGGGATTTGGTGCGAGGTCCCTGTGATTGATTTCGCAATTACCGGGCGCTTTGTGCAGGGGGTCTACACGTGCCGAGGTACACGCATCGCTCTGGCCTTCCGTCTTTTGTACTGTAACCGCAGGTAGCCTCGCCTTCTGGAGGACTCCGCTGCTCAGCGAGTAGCATTAAGACCGCTGACAAACATGTTTAAACAGCATAGACTATAGAGCAGCTGTCGACATCATTTTGATATTTTCTCGATTGTGACAATCGGTGCTACCTGTACGCATTTCCTGTTGCTTCAGCGAGCAGCAACAGGTCACAGCATCAGCTGTTAATTTTCGCATTCTTCGGTGAATATGCCCAAAATAGGTGCTCAATGACCTGCAGCATGCTCTGCCTACGATGGCTGCTGTTAAACGCGTTGCCCGAGCAAAGGTCAAGCGCGGGCGGTGCCGGCATCCCGCTGCGTGCGCAGCCGGTCATCTGTACATATTTTGTCTTCACTTTTACATGGTTCCAGAACTGAACAGTTTCGCTCAACCTTCGCACTATCAAGAAGCGAAAAATTCCAATAAAATTTTTCTGTCTTGCGCCCATTTTTTCTTTGCTTCAGCGAGCACCAACAGGTCACAGCAACAGCTGTTAGGTTTCACATTCTTCGGAGACTATGCTCAAAATAGATGCTCAATGACCTGCAGCATGCTCTGTTTACGATAGCTGCTGTTAAACGTGCTGATCAAGCACAGGTCAAGCGGGGGCGGCGCCGGGATTTCGCTGTGTGCGCAGCCGGTTAGCTGTACGTGTTTTGTCTTCACTTTCGCATGGTTCAAAAACTTAACAGTTTCGCTCGACCTTCGCGCTATTAAGTATCGAAAAATTAAACTAAATGTTTCGCTCTTGTGCCCATATTTTCTTTGCTTCATCGTGCACCAACAGGTGACAGCAACAGCGTTTAGTTTCGCATTCATCCGAGACTATGCCCGAAATACATGCTCATTGACCTGCTGCTGCCTCTGTCTACGATGGCTGCTGCTAAACGGGCTGCTCGATCAAAGGTCAAGCCGGGCGACGCCGGATCCCACTGTGTGCGGAGCCGATCAGCTGTGCGTGTTTTGTCTTCACTTTCACATGGTTCAAAAACCGAACAGTTTCGCTCAACCTTCGCGCTGTCAAGAAGAAAAAAAATTTCACTAAGTTTTTTCACTTGTGCCCAATTTTTTTTTTGCTTCAGCGAGCACCAACAGGTCATGGCAACAGCGGTTAGGTTTCGCAGTCTTCGGAGACTATGCTCAAAATAGATGGTCAATGACCTGCCGCATGCTCTCTCTCTACGATGGCTGCTGTCAAACGTGTTGCCCGTGCAAAGGTGAGGCGGTGGCGGCGCCGGGATCCCACTGTGTGCGCAGCCGGTCAGCTGTACGTGTTTTGCCTTCACTCTGACAAGTTTTCAAATACTGAACCGTTTCGCTGAACTTTCGCGCTACCAAGAAGCGAAAAATTCCAATAAAAGTTTTCTGTCTTGCGCCCATTTTTTCTTTGCTTCAGCGAGCACCAACAGGTCACAGCAACAGCTGTTAGGTTTCACATTCTTCGGAGACTATGCTCAAAATAGATGCTCAATGACCTGCAGCATGCTCTGTTTACGATAGCTGCTGTTAAACTTGCTGATAAAGCACAGGTCAAGCGGGGGCGGCGCCGGGATTCCGCTGTGTGCGCAGCCGGTTAGCTGTACGTGTTTTGTCTGCACTTTCACATGGTTCTAGAACTGAAGTTTCGCTCAACCTTCGCGCTATCAGGTATAAAAAAATTTCACTAAATGTTTCTCACTTGTAGCCATTTTTTCTTTGCTTCAGCTAGCACCAACAGGCGACAGCAACAGCTGTTAGTTTCGCATTCATCGGAGAATACGCCCGAAATAGATGCTCAATGACCTGCAGCTGCCTCTGTCTACGATGGCTGCTGATAAATGTGCTGCTCTAGCAAAGGTCAAGCCGGGGCGGCGCCGGGATCCCACTGTGTGTGCAGCCGGTCAGCTGTGCGTGTTTTGTCTTCACTTTGACATTTAGTAAGACTTTCTGACGGGCTAGTTGGTACATATTCATTTTTGGAGGCTGTGCGCTAAAAAAGACGTTCACAGGAGAAAGGAGACAACAGGAAAGAAGCGCAACTTTCAACTTTAATGACGACAAAAGAAGCCAGGCGCACTTATATATCACCTGTTATCCAGAGATAAGCTGTATGAGCTAGAGCGTCAACCTAATCACCAAACACGAGAAAGAGCAAAAGGGGATTTTTCAGTGAGATTAAAAACCTATGAAGGTGAACATATCAACACGTGCCGAGGTATGGGCTAACAACATTGCATTATAACATGAGAATACAGATCTGCATGAAAGGTGTTAATGAAAAAGAAGAAGTGCGTAATAACATGAAAATATGAACAACAAAAAATTCTGACAAACAAACAAAAGAAGGGAGACGGGGGAAAAACCGTGTAAAGGGCGGCAGAAAAAGGTAAAGGCACATTAAAACTTCTAAAACCAACTAAAATACATAGGAGCGAATGGTTTGAGAGATTAGATATAACCATCCAAATAGAATAGTTCATTCCTAGAAAGTTTAATAGATGGAGTGCTAAGCCTTAGCTAGAAACTAAAGTTTCTATCTAAGGCCCCAGACAAGACTGAGAGAGAAGTAATTGAGGCTTTTTTCATTGACCTAAGAAAAGACAAGTGCGTTAGCACTCCATCTTGCATTTGTGCCGATCACCAGGAGAGTCAACCTGAGAGTGGCGTGTATGGTCATTTCAGCCTACAACAGTATTACTGGTGATTCTTTGATGCGGCAGGGTCGTCTGGCAACCGTGGCCCTTAATTCTTGTCTCACACTGCCAGGGGTGTAGCCAGGCAATCGTTTTGCGTGAGTGTTATCTTACAAAAAGAAGTAAAATTATGTGCCCTGAAGAAAACCCAGTTTACAGTGAGGATCTCTTCAAATCTTTAAAGATGGCTAGAGGGAGCGTAGGGGCACCAGCACAGTCGCATTGGCTACGCCCGTATCCGCCTGGCGCCCTCCCTCATTTCCCGTAGATCACGATCGCTGGAGGTATACAGGGTGCTTTCTTTCCTGCACTAAGTTTTAAAGCACATTTTAGAATATTACTTAAAACTATGTGGTTTTTCAGCCACTAACAACGCGTCACGGTGGAAAATATGGGTAACAATTAACGAATACGTGATGATTTTTAGCGGTTCTCACAAAATTTTATATATTCAAAATTAATGCCTTGCAATCATACGTTGAGACACAACAACAATTTTTCAAAGATCAACGTAAAATATCGGCATGCAGTATTTTGCTCTGTCAGCCCCACTCACCGGAAAAGGGACGCTCATCTACAGCTGCATTACAAAGCGTGACGTACTTGAGACGACTGCAATATTTTTCTTAGCCAAAATATTTATCTTGACTGCTATTTGAGCGATTGAATACAAAATTCTCGGTGCAGTTACCAGAATTTTAACTAAATCCCGCCTCTCCTGGCGTCATCATGCAGATAAGAGAAGGCCTCTATGAGGAGAGTTTCAGCAAGAGCTTGCGCTGCCATCGACCTAAACATTCATAATAGAGGTTAGAGAGCTCGATGTCACTACTGCGATATTTTTTATTTTTTTCTGTTCTAGGTCGCCTGCAGAACCCAAAATCCTGAAGGCTAGCACCCGAGGAAATGCTTCTGGAGAAACGTTTTTGTAGTGTTAGGTATGACTTTGTGGCTTCTATTCCATTAGTACAATTCGAATTCTATAACTTCTAATTAACCAGGTAATGAGTATACGACAGCTAATTGCCGGCCGTATTTTGAGCGGTGCTTAGTCCGAGTGATAACAAAGCCACTTAACTTGCTGAACGTAAATAGCTTAAATAGCAGATTGTAAAATTTCCCTTAAACATTTACCTATGTTTACAAAACTCCTTCCCCCTCAGGAGGGGGTATCGGTAAAAGCAATTGTCTCTGTCAACAGTACAACACCACGGATGTTTAGTGGGTAGTCTTAGACTTCAGTGGCAGCGGCGTGCCCGTAAAATGGGATCCTGTTCGTTGAGCTAATGCCGAGTGTTTGGGCCTTTAAGATCCCTAGGTAGAGGCGACACACCACTTTGTCCCCGCTTTCTGTAGACGGCATCTCCGGCCTTACATGACCGGGGGAAATCGGCAGTAGCCTTTTCCTATCCTCTTCTTCATTTTTGAATTTCTTTTCTTTTTTCACACAGCTTCCCTTTTTTTCTGGCAGTTAAGATTAACACGGTGTGGAGTAACGCCCTGTGTTGCTCGATATGAGATTACAGTAAGCGTGCCCAGCTGGTGTGAGCAGGACTTTCTAGCAAATTCCTGCACCATTCCCTAGTTGGGCTTTATGGAGGGTGGTGGGCGTTATTTCCGAAAAAAAATTTTGTGACTGCCTCCTTTCTAAAATTGAGAGCTCTCTCAAAAAGGGGTGGAACGAAGCAGCAGACTTATTGAAGAAAATAAAGGTAACATTACCTTAATTTTATGCCGTCCATAGCGAAGTAAAAGAAAAGCAGGAATCATATCCCTGTTCTTAGTATCACAGTGCTTGACAGATGTCTTGGGCTTTAGCCACAGGGTGCCAGCTATCATTGTTCGAACTGCGTGAGAATGCGCAGTATTCAAAACTCGAAAACTTCGCGTCCACGGAAGAAATTTCTGTCTCCGTCACCCCCCTCCGATCTCTAAACACTTTCCCAGGCGCAATCTTTGGAAACTAATTGGGTCCATTTCACAGAAAAAGAAATGCTCGAAAGGCCCAGCGAGCAAGGTTTCAGAGATGTTCACCGGATCAAAATGCGAACTGATAATAAGAAAATAGACCAAAAACATCGGATTCTCGCGCTCAATACAAGCACATTGCCTGCCACAACCAAATAGGGATATTTGAAGGTAAATTTAAGACCAAACAATAACCAACCCTCGCAGATGTTTTGTCACGGCTTAGAGTGGCCGCAATCGCAAAACGCGCCGTAATGAGCTAGGAGCGATCACGCTTCTGAGGCATGAAACTCTGCCTGCATACTCCAGGCCGTGTCCTTCCTGGAAGAAAGAAAAATGGATATTCACTCTAAAGACAGACAAAAACATCTCATTTAAAGAGTCAAGAAGGCGATTTGGTGTGACAGACCTTCTTTTCACCACAAAATCCAACTTTGCCGATGTTGTTCGCGGACTTGGCCCAACTGTCCAGGCAACACGCAGTGATCCTGCGGCAGGGCCACCTGCACCCCCTGGTGGAATAGCTAACACTACTCTCCCAACCCCAAAGCAGGCAGCGGAGGCCGCTTGTTGGCGAGCCTCAAGACCACTTCCCACACGTCCAGTTCTTTCTCGAATATCGATCTGCCTACTACACGGGCGTACAACTCCTCTACGCAGGCGATGCACTAGACGCAAGGACGCCCTGGGCCGTCGACGTCGGACAGACGGCGGGACTCCTTACATCAGTCAAGAATGATAGACCCCACAAGATAGGCTCAAAACCAACTGAGCTCGTTGGCTCAGATTCCACAAGAGGCAAGTGTTTGTTTTTTCTGCTTTCTAATAATCTTTTAAAAAGCATTACGTTATTATTGTCCCATTGTAGAACACCACATATTCCATTTAAAATTAACAAAAAATACATCCCATATGCTCGTTGTTTCTGGTGACTGTTGGCTTCCATCATGTATATGTATATAAAACAAGATCCTGTTCTACCTTCACTTCTCTGCAGATTAGCTAACGAAACCCTCGATTCAGGGAGTCGTCATGCCATAGGAAATATAGGAGTGTTATCCCGCAGCTTCTGCCCTGACCGTTCAATGGCATTCCGGCTCACACTCGCGGTAATACAGGATGTACTACGTCCGCCGATCTTTACGAGGGTGGCGCTGGTTAACACTCAAAGGTTTGGCTACACACATTATATAAATACCCTCGAAAGTAGATTACACAGCCGTCGCCGTAGCTCTGTTGCATAACTCGGAGGTCGTGGGTTCGGATTTCACCGGTGGCATTTCGTTGTTTTTTCTTCTGCTTTCCAATCAACTATCTTTCAAAGATCGTTGCCTTACTAATCTTCTACTGATGAATACCACGATTCATAATTAGAAAACAATAAAAATTTACATCACCTGTGAACTTCTTTTTCGGTGAATGTTAAAAATGTAATTTTAAAAAGTTTTATTCTTATATGTACTCAGGAAGATGGCTTTATACCAAAGGGTAACCGTGATGGCTTTTATACTAAAGAGTAACCGCAGAGGACTTTTAAATAACTATAAGGACATAAAAAACATCTGAATCTTAATCTCTCCTGCTATTTTATGCGCGAGAGACTTATCTAGGTCTTCGGAACCTAAATGTGCTTAAAACATACACACTTTTCGCCGGGATCGTGA
The DNA here is from genome assembly GCF_052857255.1 of Amblyomma americanum. Classification (NCBI taxonomy): domain Eukaryota; kingdom Metazoa; phylum Arthropoda; class Arachnida; order Ixodida; family Ixodidae; genus Amblyomma; species Amblyomma americanum. The sequence continues at coordinate 87,345,940 of NC_135499.1, forward strand.
GTGGCCGAGAAGGCTGAAACCTGGGATAACACCACGCTAGCAGCAACTAAAAATCAGATTGGATGCTGCAGCAGCCCCTCTGGTTGGATACAACACAATTACAATATGTTATGTATAACTTGAACCTTACCTAAATTACGCTTCCATGAGATAGATATCCTTTTATAGCAACTACCACAACCTAACAGGGTAGTTTGTGACTTCAACACGCATTCCTTTTTTTTTTTGAGGGAGCGAAAAAAAAGGTACCAGAGGTAGATTATAGAGGCTTTTATTCAATACTTTAATGTTTGATTACAGAACAACGGCAAAACTACTTGCTGCTCTCCGAGCTCACGAAGAATGAGAGTTTTATATTTGCCTTTTGGTTGTCCGTCTTTTTTAACGATTCTAAATGGGTTCTTTTAGACAACCTGCATGGAAACGATCATCTCCCTTTCTTTGTCAGCCTGTTATATCCACCATCAGTCTCCCCGACAAAACTGCGGCGTTGGAAGCTTCATTTATCAGGCTTCATAGAGTGGTGGAAAAGGCACAACCGACGGCAAAATGTGATGCATAGGGGACCGAAACACAAGTACAGTTGAAATTCCACAAGAAAATGTCAGGGCAAAGAGCAATAGCCGCTCTTCTGTCCATACCAAAACAAACCAGAAGGGCAATGTTTGAATGAGATGACCGTTTCCAGAATGAGCTCGACACCAGTTTAAAGGCTATGGAGAAGGTGGCGTCAATTTTCAGACCAACACATTGTAAATGCTGCAAACGTTGGCGTCTAGTCTTAGTGAGAAAAATGGGAATATTTGTGGCGATAAAACGTTACAAAGATGCCCCGGCTGCCAGGCCACTTAAAGGGCTCTGGAAAGCGCGCTCACTGCTCATAGGCATGGATCGCACGAGGGTTCCTGGATCCTGCCTCCAAATGAGAATTCTATTAGCCCCTAAAAAACGTTACTGTTATCTTTCGTTCGTTCCTCACAGTCTCTTTGTCACTTGCATCACGAAAAAGGTAGTCATATTAGGTAAAGCTCACCACAAAAGCTCTGAGCTCCGCCCCTACGCGACGGTAGACTATGAAACTTTGCGATAGTGGCCGTATCAAAAGCACAAGTAAAAAGTACAAACTTTGGAACTGCAGTTATGAGCCGTGGCAAAACCTCTGCCAAATAAACATCTTCGAGGGTTGGCTATGTATGGTCTTGCATCTACCTTCAAATATCTCTCTTTGATAGTGCCAGGCAATGTGCTGGTGCTGAAAGAGAGAATCAAATGTTTTGTGTCTATTTTCTTATTATTCATCCGATATCTTGAGAATTTCTTTTTCTGTGATTTGGACGAAATTAGTTTCCAAGATTGTGACTATAGGACATTGTTTAGAGATCGGTGGGGAGTGACGGAGGCGGAAATTTCCCCTTGGACGCAGTGTTTGCGAGTTTTGAAAACTGCACATTCTCAAGAAGTCCGAGCAATAAGTGACCGCTGGCGCCATGCAGCTAAAGCCAAGGCATGTCAAGCACTTTGATTCTAAGAACAGGGATGATTCTTGCTTTTCTTCTACTTCGCTATGGACGACATGGAATTCAGGGAATGCTACCTTTATTTTCTGAAATAAATCTGCTGATTCCTTCCGCCCTTTTTGAGAGAGCTCTCATTTTTGGAAACGGGGCAGTCACAAAAAAAATTTATTCCATAACGCTAAACCACCCATTATAAAGCCCAACTAGAAGACGGGACAGGACCTTCCTACGAAGTCCTGCTCACCCTAGCGAGGCACACGTAATGTAACTACATATGGGGCCACTGAGGGTATCTACTTCACACCAGCTCTTAACTGCCAGCAAAAAAAAGGAACAACAAGGCAAGGATGAGGAGACAGGAAAGTTGTGGGAAAAAAGATAAACTCAATAATGAAGAGGAGGGCGGGAAAAGGCTACTGCCGATTTCCCCCCGGCAGGTAAGGACGGAGGTCCTTCACTCGGAACTCGGCATCGTTCAAAATTCGGCCGGAGATTTGCTGTCATATCCTCATTAACTGGTTAATTAGCAAAAACAGAATGCGCATTGCGCATTTGGAATAGAGGCGACAAACTCGTACCTAACACAACAGAAACTTTTTTCCCAGAGGCATTTTCTCGGGTGCTAGAGTCTTCAGTATTTTGGCGCTGTAGGTAACGGAGGCCAGAAACAAATAAAAAAATAGTGCACTAGTGACATCGAGCTCTCTAACCTCCGTTATGAATGTTTAGGCTGATGGCAGCGCAAACTCTTGCTGGAACTCTCTTCTCGGGGGTCTTCTCATTTTGGCATGATGACGCCAGGAGAGGCGGGATTCCGTTAAAATTCCTGTAACTACTCCGAGAATTTTGTTTTCACGCGCGTAAATAGCAGTCAAGAAATATATGGGTTAGAAATATATCGTAATCGTCACAAGTACGTGACGCTTTGCAATGCAGCTGGAGATGAGCGTCCCTGACGCGATGTTTATTATTTCTTTCCAGTGAGTGGTGCTGACAGAGCAAAATACTGCATGCTGTATGTTTTACATCAATCATTGAAAAATTATTGTCGCGTCACAACGTATGATTGCCAGTCGTCAATTTTGAATATATGAGATTTTGTGAAAACCGCTAAAAATCATCACTTATTTGTTAATTGTTACCAACATTTTCTACCGTGACGCGTTGGTAGTGGCCGCAAAACCACATTGTTTTACGTATTATTCTAAAACGTGCTATAAAACTTAGTGCAGGAAAGAAAGCACCCTGTATACCTGCTGTGATCGTGATTTACGGGAAATGAGGGAGGGCGCTAGGGGGATACAAGCGTAGCAAATGCGACTGTGATGGTGCCCCTACGCTGCCGCTCACCGTCTTCAAACATTTTAGGAGATAATCACTGTAAACTGTGTTTTCACCAGGGTACACATTTCTACCACTCTTTAAAAGATAACACCAACGCAAAAGGACTGCGTGGCTACAGCTCTGGCGGAAAGACAAAATACTTAGGGGGGGGGGGGGGGGGGGGGCAGACGACCCTCCGCATCGCAGAATCACCAGTAATAGAGTTGTGGTGTGAAGTGACCAGACACGCCCCCCTCCGGTCGACTCCTCGTGGTGATCGGCACAAATACAAGGAAACCATGCGTTCGCACTCAGAGCAAAGTATAGATGTTGTGCATTTTCTATCAACGCTGGCAGGAGCACAGCATAGAAGTTAGGCAATGCTTTGTTGGTTGTAGAGAAGGGTTTGAGAGCATGATGTCGGCCGCTAAATATCACGAGTTATTGCGACTAAATATCATGAGTTATTTGGTGCTCGTAGAAAAAAAAAATGTCGAAAAGCAATGCTTCATTCATGATGTTTGATGCACTTCTGAAATTTGTGCTTAATAAAGGTATTGAAAAGAAGCAGGCTACTGGGAACAGCCTTGCGGGCTTTCAAGCGTGTTTTTTCTCTTGACAGTTTGCAGGACATCTCAGCACTGCATGTGGCTGTTGTTATGACAGGTGAAGTCGCAGCACAAGCATTGCTCATTCTAACTGACAAGATTTCAGACGCAAGCTCAACAGTACAGCAGGAATGCTTTTATTTTCATGTATTCTCTTCGAGCACTATCACAGTATGAATCACCATCATAATATGCGTCACTATCACAATATGAGTCAGTGATAAAAAAGAACGATTGCTGTACGCGTTTCACAGCAGCCATCGCAGACAGAGCATGCTGCAAGTCATCGAACATCAATTTTGGGCGTAGTCTCTGATGAATGCAAAAACTAACATCTCTGACCTGTTGGTGCTCGCTGAAGCAATGGAATAATGGACACAAGTGAGGAAAATCCAGCGGAATTTTTCGACACCTGATAGCGCGAAGACTGAGCAAAACCGCTCAGGTTTTAAAGCCACGCGAGAGGGCAGACAAAACATGCACAGCAGACCGGGTGCGCACACAGCGGGATCCCGGCGCCGCCCCGTGCTCGACCTTTACTCGGGCAACACGTTTCACAGGAGCCATCATAGAGGAAGCTGCAGTTCATTGAGTATCGATTTTGGACGTAGTCTCTCAAGAACGCAAAAAGCTAGCAGCTGTTGTTGTGAGATGTTGGTGCTCGCTAAAGCAAAACAATAATGGGAACAAGTGAGAAAAATTCAGCGGAATTTTTCGACACTTGATACCGCGAAGATTGAGCGAAACTGCTCAGGTTTTGAAGCCACGTGAGAGTGAAGCCAAAACATGCATAGCTGGAGGGCTGCGCACACAGCGGGATCCCGCCGCCGCTCCGTGCTCGACCTTTGCTCGGGCAACACGTTTCACAGGAGCCATCATAGAGGAAGCTGCAGTTCATTGAGCATATATTTCGGGCATAGTCTCCGAAGAATGCAAAAAAAACTAGCAGCTGTTTTTGTGAGATGTTGGTGCTCGCTGAAGCAAAGCAATAATGGGAACAAGTGAGAAAAATTCAGCGGAATTTTTCGACACTTGATACCGCGAAGATTGAGCGAAACTGCTCAGGTTTTGAAGCCACGTGAGAGTGAAGACAAAACATGCATAGCTGGAGGGCTGCGCACACAGCGGGATCCCGCCGCCGCTCCGTGCTCGACCTTTGCTCGGGCAACACGTTTCACAGGAGCCATCATAGAGGAAGCTGCAGTTCATTGAGCATATATTTCGGGCATAGTCTCCGAAGAATGCAAAAAAAACCTAGCAGCTGTTTTTGTGAGATGTTGGTGCTCGCTGAAGCAAAGCAATAATGGGAACAAGTGAGAAAAATTCAGCGGAATTTTTTGACACTTGATACCGCGAAGATTGAGCGAAACTGCTCAGGTTTTGAAGCCACGTGAGAGTGAAAACAAAACATGCATAGCTGAAGGGTTGCGCACACAGCGGGATCCCGCCGCCGCCCCGTGCTCGACCTTTGTTCGGGCAACACGTTTCACAGGAGCCATCATAGAGGAAGCTGCAGTTCATTGAGCATCTATTTTGGGCATAGTTTCCGAAAAATGATAAAACTAGCAGCTGTTCTTGTGATATGTTGGTGCTCGCTGAAGCAATGGAATAATGGGCGCAAGTGAGAAAAATTCAGCGGAATTTTTCGACCCTTGATACTGCGAATATTGAGCGAAACTGCTCAGGTTTTGAAGCCACGTGAGAGTGAAGACAAAACATGCACAGCTGACCGGCTGCGCACACAGCGGGATCCCGGCGCCGCCCCGTGCTCGACCTTTGTTCGGGCAACACGTTTCACAGGAGCCATCATAGAGGAAGCTGCAGTTCATTGAGCATTTATTTTGGGCATAGTTTCCGAAAAATGATAAAACTAGCAGCTGTTCTTGTGATATGTTGGTGCTCGCTGAAGCAATGGAATAATGGGCGCAAGTGAGAAAAATTCAGCGGAATGTTTCGACCCTTGATACTGCGAATATTGAGCGAAACTGCTCAGGTTTTGAAGCCACGTGAGAGTGAAGACAAAACATGCACAGCTGACCGGCTGCGCACACAGCGGGATCCCGGCGCCGCCCCGTGCTCGACCTTTGTTCGGGCAACACGTTTAAGCTGCAGTTCATTGAGCATCGAGTTTGGGCATAGTCTCCGAAGAATGAAAAAACTAGCAGCTGCTGTTGTAAGATGTTGGTGCTCGCTGAAGGAATGGAACAATGGGCACAAGTGTGACAAATTCAGCTGAATATTTTGACACTTGATAGCGCGAAGAACGAGCGACACTGCTCAGGTTTTGAAGCCACGTGAGAGTTAAGACAGAACACGCACAGCTGACCGGCTTCGCGCACAGCGGGATCCCGGCGCCGCCCCCGCTTGACCTTTGCTCGGGCAGCACGTTGCACAGAAGCCATCGCAGACAGAAGAAGCTACGGTTTATTGAGCGCCTATTTTGGGCATAGCCTCCGAACATACAAAAAACGAGCAGCTGTGGTTGTTACATGTTGGCGCTCGCTGAAGCAATAGAAAAATGCGGACAAGTAGCACCAGGTGTCAAAATTTAGAAAATTAACAAAACGATGTCGACAGCTGTTCTGTAGCCAACGCTGTTAAGTGATGTTTGTCAGCGGCGTAAATGCTGCTCGCTGAGCATCGGAGTCCTCCAGGAGGCGAGGTGTCCTCCAATCACAATACAAAAGACGGATGGCCAGAATGATGCCTGTACTTCGGCACGTGTAGATTCCTGCACCAGGCAAACTGCATTTACGAAACCAATAACAGAGACCTCGCATCGAATCCTGAATGAGTGAAAGCTATGGACGTTGGCCTGTTATTACAGTCTCACTGATAGCAACAGCAATCAGACACAAAGCACCAGGCTGCAGTTTTGGTCCAATTCCAGGAGCGCAGAATTGGGTGAATGATGGCCCCAAAAGAACAAGTTGGCGAAATTGCTTGGATTTCACCCGTTTCGGATCACGTTTGGCTTTATTGCTGAGTTTCAAAAGCAGCGATTTGTGTAGAACCCGAACGTACGGGAAACCTATCCTCATTACTAGATAGAGCACGGAAATCCTGTGACCACATTATTTTACCAGGAGAATAATTGTAGCTATAAAGATGCACATTTCTGCTACCAGCCACCGCTGCTGGAATTAGGCTCGTGTGAGAGAAAGAAACAACTTTGTTACGACTGATTCGCGTCAATAACATCCTGCGCCAAGGCAACGATTGCCATATGATCCGACAGGTGAAGTGAAATTTACCAGGCCCACCACTTGGCAGAGTGTGGTGTAGGTAATGGGGGAATTAACGGGAGTAGTATACAAGAAGGAATGTTCCAGATTACGATAAGGTATGAGGTAATTTGTACGCGCGGTACACGTTCGGAGTTGGTAGAGGAAAGAAGCGGCATGATGGAGGAGTGCATTCAAGTGTATGCTCCGGAGAACGCATAGTTGAGAGTTGTGACATATCTCAGAGGAACAACAAGGGTATGCGGGGCTTATGTGTCATCATAGTAAAAAAATTATTACATGTGTCTAGCCGGAGAGATGGAAAAGGCTAGGGGATCCCAGGATCTAGGGGTTGAAGGACGCGGGCAGACGAAGCACAGCTTCATTGCCCTGGATCCCAGGATGATTACGAATCCACCTCAGTGTGTCTGTGTAGGGACAATGTTTGGTAGAAGTGTTGCAGGTCACATCGAAGTTGTGCCAATGTGCTACCCATCCCTACTGCACGAACAGCTTGCATCCAATCGATGTATATTGTATTATATATATCTGAAATATTTACGTGCGAATATTACGATCCGTGCACAAGGTTCGCGTTAGAAATGTGCTTATGGTATAGGTAAAATTTATGATGGCTAAGTCTGTGGAGACAAATAAAGTGAGTGCATAATGTTTTTATTTGCATATGAAGACGGAATAATGGGTGAGGACTCAACGTTAACTGAGACGCCTGCATCGATGGGTGTGGGCTGAACGCTGAGCGAGGGGCGTGCATCCATAGGTTCGAATTTACCGCCACCTACAGTACCAGCGAACTGTGCGTGGAAGGGGATGAAGATTCGCAGATAGAAGAACCAGTCGGAGAGATGGGGCGCTCGAGGCGTGGTACCTCAACCGATAAGAGCGCAGGCGGGCTGATGGGAGGGTGCGAGGAGGCCTGGGCTGGAGCCGCGGACGAACAGGGGCTGGCAACCGCACTTGCGTCCGTTGACAAACCATGTGGCGCAGTGCCGGCAGCAGGATGGTGGAGTGGAGCGCCGTAAGAGCGAAAAAAACTTCCTTTATGCCATCGAACAGGTGGGCGTCCGGAGGCGGAAGGTCGATCTGGTCGAAGACGTCGGCGGGCAGCGTGCACTTGACAAGGAGGAACCGCCAAAGCTGGGACGCCACTCCGTTGACGTATAGCTGGGCCTCCACTTGCGCGAACGAAGCAATAGTGCTGTGTGGGCGGAATGGCGACAGCTGTACTTGGGACGGGTCCTGGTGCTGGATTGAGCGCCACTCATCTTGCGGTAGGTCCACGACGAGGCAGGAACCCGAAGGTGCAGCTGCGGTGGTCCGGTAGTGGGGCCTTCGGACTGTCCGAGTTCACCACAGTGTGGCTGGCAGGCGTTGGCTTTGCCGAGAGCGCGTTAGGCACAGCTGGCCGCGGGTGCGACAGCGCGGCAGAGGCCTATTGAGCTGTGGGCTGGTGTTGCGAGGCTGACGGAGATGCCGAAAAACGCGACACGCGTACGGTCACAGGTCGGCCCTTGTCAAGAGGCTGTGGCGAGAACGACAGTGGTGGGCGAGGTGGTGGGGATTGGGCCGTATGTGTCTCCGGGTGGGAACTGTTGCAATGAGGCGCGTCCAAAGAAGCGGAGAAGCCAGTCGTGGGAGCAGGACTTGCGGAAAAACTGATGTTGAGCCTACACCGATTGTCGTGAAGATGGGCGGCAGAGCCGAGATGCTGGCCAGGTGTGGCGAGGAGGCAGCCAGGGGACGCTGAGGTAGGCAGTGCTGTGACGAAGGCTGCTCAGGCGAAAGCGAGGCTGAGGCTGGGCCAGCTGCTGGCGGTGGCGAAAGCGGATCTGCAGCGTCGTAGAGCGGCAGCGGGCAGTAGGATGCGCCGAAGTCCGCCAGAATGTCAGCGCGCACCTCGTCGTTCAGCCGGCTGGCAAAGGCAGGGCAGGCGATTCGGCGCAGCAGGTCGTGCGGGAGGATATCGCAAAGGACTGCGTGTTTGAACGGCCTGATGGTGATGCCGTTCCGGTACAGCGCAGCCTCGAATTGAGCGAACCACCGCCGACGCTTTGAGGCCAGAACGGCGGAAGCGGCGGGTTGAAGGCCGGGTCCTGGCAGCCCGCCATCCAGGACCGCAGCTGCGGGCGAAGGTTTGGCTCGACGGGTCACCACAATGTGGAGGGTGACCGCAGCCACATTTATTGAGGGCTGCCGAAGAGGAGACAGCAGCGGAGCGGTGGCGGTAGTGTCCGGCTTTGACCAAGGTTGTTGTTGTTGTTGTTAGCCTATCAAAAGATGGCACATACCCACACTGGGGGATCAAGGTCTCAGGCGTTCTCCTTGACTCGCGCTTCAAATTCTTCCTCTCTTTCGCACGTGCCGCTAAGGCCGCTACGAGGTGGCGCTACAGTAGCTTGTTAAATCATCCAGTGTCCCTGTACGCTGCTGGAATGAGGAGTCATATGACGTTGTTTAATATTATTTAGGAGGTCTTTCAGGTGTAAGAACCCCGTGGAGTTTAGGCGCTCATTGGATATGTGTATGAGAACGTACGGGATTTGTGTAAGGGCGCTGTTGTGTAATGTATCAATTGCGGCTTGAATCTGATCTCTTTCATTACGTGTTAAAGTAAGGTATCAAACTGAATAGAGACCTTTATTAAGGACTTCTTAGTGGACTAGATGCCTGACAGGGCACTCGCAAATCCCGGCGTGCTTAATGAGGCTGCGGCAGGCAATAAGCGTAAGGTGATGGCAAGCTTCGATGATGCAAGTAATACTTAGTTGTTTAGGAGATACATGGACCCGAAATCCGAGATTACGGCCGGAGTGTACTCGAGGGATGCGGCGACTCGCCATTTTGAGAGAGATACAGTGATAGTATAGGCGTTGATAGCGGAATTTTGCGACGAGAAATATTCTGGATTTGTCGGGTGCGGGAGAGGCCTAAGGCGCAGAGTTATGAATTGACTGCAACGATGCGTTGCCTTAATTTGTCTTCGACTGTCTAATTCGTACCAGAGATACACAAAAGAGTAAGGTCGTTGGTGTAGAAAGGATGATTGATGTTTGGGATGGATGCAAGAATATGGGATACAGAAGCCGTACCCACGCTTAAAACGGTGGGTGAAAAAATAACGCCGTCGGGACTACCGCGCCTGAGGATGAACGGATCACAGAGTCGAGGAAATGGAACCCCTTCGCACGTTTACGCAGAAATTCAGCAAGGTAGCTGTCCATCTTAGACCCTCAATGTGTAGAGGCAAGGGGGTTTAGGTGTCTTTGGCAAGGCTATCAAACGCCTTTCATTCATAAAGGGCAACTTTGGCTTGGATGCCGGAAAACCGGAGGAGGGTCAAATTCTTGACAGGAAGAGAACAAGGCACTTGGTGCGCATACCCTTCCAGATGACAATTTGTTGTGGGCGAAAGAAATCCGTAAATCGAGATGCGCCTACATTCGATTGAGAGCCATCCGCTCAATCGTCTTTCCCACGGAGGAAGATCAGGAAATTCCATGGAGATTTTCAACGGCGGCTTGTTTTTACCGGTTTCGAGAGGAGGATTTTAAGGGGGGTTTCTGAGATGCTCTAAAGTTGCCGTCCTCCCAACGGCAGTTTCTGATGTTCAGAATGGGTTCTTTGTATTTGTCGGGAAGGTTGCGAGGAATTGTGGGCGTATTCTGATCCTCGCTTGGGGCGTATTTCCGATTTGTATGGCCAGTGTGCAGTTAAGGACCGGAGGGTGATCTGCTCATTGAAGTCTACGGTGGGAAAGCCCATGTAGGGAGGGCAGCTAATGGTAGGAAATGAGTATACAGGACGCAGAGCTTGGATTGTAAGGCTGCAGTGCGTAGTGGGAACTGGAGCTCTTGAGAAGTGGGAACAGAAGCCGGTTTTGTACCCATACAGTTCAGTCAATGTCACGGGTTCGATGTCGATTGAGCATGCCTGTCATGTCATCAACTTGATAGAGTGATGTATGGCGAAGGTAGCGAGATTTTCTTTGGCCTATGGCTTCAATTGGTTAGCGCCTTCAGCAAAGCGAATCTTGGTGCGCAGGGTGCGAAGAGTGTGTACCAGTCGTTTTCTGCTCTTCGAGTTACAGATCATGTAGTGGTCCGGATATTGTGAAGGGGCCGAGCTGAAATTATCCCGCGTGGCTTTTTCTGGGCTTGTTTGAGTGCTTTCGTCCAACCCTCAAGATCCCCATTTGTATGAAGGGAATAGACCAGCAAGGAAGGACTGCCAATTAGTGAGTGAAATTGTGCCTTTACGGGAGCAGATATATCAAGAAACCACTTTCGAGCTTTCGCACGTCTCGAGGCATGATTTGGTGCAATTTCCAGTCTTGACTGCTATAGTTATTCGATCCTTATAACTGTAAATATTCCAAGGGACAGCCAAATATTGTTTCAACATATGCTGGCGTTATTTCTAAGAATCGCAGAGAGGTTATTCGGCTATCTGCATCACAATCGAGCGCTTGCTACAACTTCTATTAAATATTTGGCATACAAGGCCCTCATCTACCCACAATTAAAATATGTAATTCTATTTCTGACTTTCATCATACTGTCCTAAGCAAGAGACTAGAATTAACTGAGGACCTAGACACTAGACTTAATATATCTGATTACTCTAAGAGATGGAGTATTACAGCAATAAAAGCACAGCTCGATCCTTACCGTCCACGAATTCCGTCGAGTAATGGCCCGACTCGTTTTTTTGGTGGACTTTATCAGCCATTGCAGCCAGGTAACAAGATTATCAAAACGTATGCACAGTCACATACAAACACTCATTTATCATCCACATTGCCAGTGGTTCAAGTGACCTGAGAGATCATATTTCACCATCAGTGGCCCCACAGGCTTGAAGTTAGCAATCGAGTTCATCACCCAAGCCATCTCACTTAGCGATATCTTCGCCATATTAGGCGCACCCCTCATGTAATGTCTCGGCTGGGGACCGCTGAGGCAGAATATTCACGCACCTATGTTCACCACCAAAAACGACCACAAAATGCTTTGCTGTCAAAATTTTTAGAGCCGTCAAAAAGGGTTGAACGTTGCGTTACACAACGAAATCCTTTTACATTTCATTGCTCATTCAAGAACAAGGATTGCAACGAATAAATTTACCATACTGAGAACACCACTGCAAATATTACGAGGTGTCTTCGAAGAACAGTCATACAAAAAAACAAAAATGGTGTGCGTCACCTGACACAAGCTCATCTTTCAACGCAACTGCCAGTTTTATGAACAGAGGGTAACATCAGAAACCAGCTTGGTAAATAGATATAAAGCGAAGAAAAATTTATTTGCACGATTCGGTTGCTTACTTAAAGTAAGGTGCTCCAAAATTTGTTTTGTGCCGTGACGCATTGTGCCCCTACGTATATATCACAAGAATGAAATCGTTTAGAAAAGAAAGAGTGCGTTTTGTTTTTTGCCTTTTTTATTGTATTTGAGCGCTGCCCTGATTTTTAAAGGAGCCATAAAATGATGTTCTTTTTTATGATTGATGTATAGCGGCAGCCAATAAAAGTGTAGCAGTTGTGTAAAGCCTCCTTAGAGCCAGCTTGTTTTCAGGCGCTAAGCGCAATCTATACGATGTGACTGAACTATTCTTCATTTTTGCCTTTATAAGGGAGGCAAGCCGTGCAAGTGCACACAGTCGGCCATTTCTCGTCGCAGTTCAATACAAATTGCTAGCTAGTCGTTGTACATTGTGCAGCGAAATATTTGGTAAGCTGCGCCAAGTTCTTGAGACTTATTCGAGGTTTAGTGCATTTGCGGCGGTACTTAACGAAATAGAAATTCCTTATTTTATTCGTGAATATCACATTTTATTTCACCACTTTGATGTAACTGATTTTTACTGCACACGCTAATTATGACGCGTCTCTTCACTACACGCCAATCTTTGTTCAGTGGAGGGTTCATTATAAATTTGTCGCCACCTGTATTTCATTAGAATGCGATTTTTCGCTACATGCGAGATCCCTTCCCTTTTTTAATCATAACGTATTGCAGCATTGCTGTTCGATAAAGTTAGGATGCCTTCTACAGAATAATGTATTCAGGGTGAACAGGAAGGTATGTGTTCCTCAAAAGAACAATTCCACGACCAAATTCTCGCACAGAAACCTTTCAATGACATGGAGCCTTGCCAAGCTAAAGCATTGCCCTGCCCCTGCCCTTCTCTATGCACTAATCTTGCTTACCTTTTCACATTAATATGTCTGCCTTTGGGTAATAAACAATGACTCAAGCACGAAAAATCTATCTCGACTGTAACGAACGCTTGCTTCTCCATCAGTACAATTAGAACCGACAGCCTCTTAGACTACCACCGGTGCAGCCGGATAATGTCCGGCACAATGAAATGGGTAGAAAATACAGCGCTGTACAAAACCATAGTTTCCTGCTTTAAGTCAACTTCATGTATTCATGCCCTCTTTCACCATACGCCTCTTTCACAAACGTTTAATACAACACCGGTGAAACTATAGCAGCTAAATTGAGATGATATTGTGTGCGAGTGAAACGCTGGCGTGAACTCGCTGGGCTCCGCACAATAAGTTTCGTAAAGTTTCATGGCAATAACAATGAGCTCTCTTATGGGGTCCTCGGCGAATGTTTTCAAAAAGTTAGCTTTTTCTGGTGGTGTTGATTCTGTTGTAGCTCCGCCTTAAGCGTATGACCCGAGAGTCTTACAGGATTGCTGCCCATGCAGGCGGAATTGGTCATTCTCTAATTCGCAGATCCCTGGCAATCCCCATGCCACTCCTGGCACCGTGAGTCAGCGGTTAAGAGGTGCGCCATTGCTCTGGCAAGATGCTGTTACAAACACAGCCACCTGCGGGGCTTGTGGGACACAGTTTGGTCTAAACTAGCAGCGTCTCGCGACCGATCATTGATTTGCCACCTCATGGCGGGTAGTTTTCTCACAGTCCTGTGAGTAGGCAGTCACCGGCCGCGGTGTTGTAGTTGTGATAACGGCACAGGGCTCGCACCGCGCCAAGGTTCACGTGCCGGTGCCGCACATGACGACTGTCACCATTTCCGCCTGCACTGATCTTTTTAATGAAAAAGCACTAACATTAGGTAATGCGCCCAGCCACTGGCGAGTTAGGTGGCTATGCCTTGTAAAGTTCACTTTTTGTAAATATTTTATGCAAAGTCTGCAGCGACATGCAATAGGATATGATCAAACTGCTGTTTTGTGCCTGACTGGCTTTAGTATGACAAGGGTTGTGTGACACCGGCGGACACTGATTGTTATGCGCTGTAACATTTCATAACATGCTGCTGGACGGCCGTACTTCTGGCGTTCTAATGCATTAAAAATTTCGTGAACTGCACCAAAATCTATCTCGCTGTAAATATTTCGGCAGTTTCCGGCAGGCTGTTTACGTAAAGAAACGTGTTCGTTTACTCGTGAGCTCATAAATACTAGCATTATGTTGGCAAGATGCTCCTAGCTGTACCTATTCATCTTTACGCTTTACGTTCTGAAATGTATTCTCGCCGGGAATCTGCTTTAAAACCAGGCCGCCAGTACATCACTAAGCTGCTCTTTTTAATCTACAGTGCTATCCCTACCGTTGCATTAGTGGCATACAGCTGAATAATTCCGTCTTGTTGCCGTTAGCTTAGGTTTCCAAGACTATGGTCCCTGGAGTTAGTAGCTATAAAATTATAAATAAAAATAGATGGAAAAGTTGTTACTTGCCGCGGCATGCATCCACTACCCATTGTTGGTGGGTGGATGTCATTAGCGCACCCACCGTTTCGGCCGACGGCGACGACGCCGCACGACTACGACGCGCAAGCCAGGGACGGGCGCCTAACACCTATCGCTGCAAAATACAGGTAGAGGAGAGGAAGACGCAACGGAAGGGGGATCTTTAGTATGAAATGATTGTGGTTGGGTGGTAATGTACATTATGTACAATTACAAGATGTTGCCTGGAGCACGGGCGCCTAACAACTATCGCTGCAAAAGACAGGTAAAGGAGGGGAAGACGCAAAGGAAGGGAAATCGTTAGTATGAAATGATTGTGGTTGGGTGGTAATGTACACTGTGTACAAATACAAGATGTTTCCTGGAGCACGCAAGCACGTTTGCGGCCGCAAGAAGACTTTGAGCACATCAAGGTTTGTAGATCGTTATATATTTAAGACTTCGTCACTTGGCTGTATTGCTTGATGTATACGTCTAGGATCGACAAAAGGAGTATTTGCCATTGAATAACAAGCATGGGAGCTGCTTATATGGAGGACGAAAGGAAATGAGCGATGGCGTAGACCTTTAGAGGCCCCAGATATTCGTCCTCATTTGATCTCATTCCACTTTTGTTTTTAAAGGAAAGTCAGAAACTAGAGAAGATAAACACACAAAGATCCAAAGTCTTGACTCCGAACATGTCTTACATATTACTTTTACTAGCCTTCCTTGCTTTTTTTTAGAGAAAATGATTGTTCAGTGTAGTGTTTTCGCCTGTTCAGAAATTTCAAGAACGCATCAATTTTGCTCACCTTTATCTCGTAAAAACTCGCCTGGAATTTAAGCAATTTTTCAATGCGGAGTTGTCTGATTGCGAGTTTTTACTGCTAACTGCTTTTGTTTTGCCACCTATTACTCCGCTTTTTTATTGGCTTCTCCCCCGCTGCCTTGTATGTTGCCTTGGCACAGGCCTTTAAGGGTTAAGCAAATGCATGACGACTACAAGAGAAATATACGTGTGTATTATGATACCAGAAAAGTATTGCGGGCATCCTCAGAGCGACGACTTAGCGTGCTTAGCCTTACCATAGGCACTACTTTGAAGCCAATGCTGTCCAATCGTTATCAAACTGTCATGTGACACACCCACGTGTTGAGGCTTGAGCGCAGCGGCGGCACTGAGGTAGGGTATCTGCCTTACGTGCAAGAGTACTGGGTGGGGGAGGGGGGAAATCACGGTGGTGCGCAATTCTTAACCGGATGAAGAAAAAGTCGGCTCGATGAAATTGCAAAGCGAGTTCTGTGGTGCAGTCTGATATCAGTGATCCCTCACAAGAACAGGATTAGGCCCCCTTGTTGCAGTACTACGCCACAACTTCCTATATGAATAAACCTATTAACCCTCTTCCCTGAATTGCCATCGGCTGCAGAGCAACCGCCCAAGGCGTCGGTCAAACTTGTGACGCGGAGGAGGGTGCTAAGAATCTCTGCCTCCGGATAGGCGTCCTTGGCAGCGTAACCTGGCAGTGTTTATCGCTAGAACCTTATGCATGAGGCTTGGCTAGCAGAGCTATCCTAAAGGTGGTCACGGCTGGCACAAAACATGATTAATTGGAGATGTGAGAGAGGCCGCTGTGTTGCATTTGCCGTAGTCAGGCTGATGAGAATGGTGACGAGGGTTCAAGATTTAACTTCCGTAAATGTGTCGTGTTCAGAAGTCGTGCCAGTCCCAGTAAGCATTATATGTTAAGCTACCAGATTAGTTTCTCCGCTCTAAGACGCTGCCATTCGTCACACATCCCGAGAGTTCATAACTGCTCCTTTTGGAGGTTCAAATTTGTCTTTGTGTTAGACAGTACTCTTTGAGAGTGACAGTACTCGCTTCCCTCGCTTAAAATTGCAAATGTGTAGAAGATCATTATGTATTGTCGTCCACAGTGGTGTTCGGGCTTCTATGAATCCTCATAAAGAACATGGGCTTCTATGAGAGCTTCCAGTTGAAATTGGAACTGTTTTTTAGTACCCAATATTCGCTATAAATCTTTCCATAACAGCGTGGTTACACGACGTACAACCACATAATGAAGGCGTATTCATAACCTTTACCGACAAAAATATGACAAAATTAAACATTCCTGGCTCACTGGAATAATGAGCGGCGCTTTTCTAGCTGAAGATCTGTGCCAGTTGTCGGGTATTTAAGAGCTTAAAGCCGACATACACCGCACGAGCCACATTGCAAATCTTGAGGGCAGGTTTTGTTTTCTGATTCTCCTGAAGTGCTGTACACGCGTTAAAAAATTGGTTCCATAGCTCCTCTCGGTCCACCATACCACAGAAATTGTTACCATGCGAGCTTCTTTTCTTTCCGGAAAAGTGTCGCGCAATAACGTGGTACTTCAAGTTTCTAAAGACTTCATAGGATGGCACAGGGGGACCGGATGCCGAAGTCCTTACGCGCTTGCCAGAGGTTGAGGATGGGGCTCCAACTGAGCACCATCTTCATAGTCATCATAGTTATATCATAGCTATGTAACATATCAGGCGCTTGATATCACTGGAAAAGTGCCACAGAAGGCTCAGACTCCTTTTTTCTACTCTTCGTATACTTCACTTCATCATAGTATGCCGGAGACTGACCACTGAGGACTACGTCTCTGATTTTCCTACCAAATAAACCCTGCTATTTCTCTCCAGGTGCAACTATATCTGAACACGAGCTCACTCTCCTATAGATATTTTATAAGGCGGTAGCCCCTAGCGAATTTAATGTCGCAGTATCTTTGCATAATTTATTTAGATCTTTGAAGAATACTCTTAAAGGCTGTCAGCCGCCTGTTCATCCGAGAGTTTTACGGGAGAGGCAAAAACTGAAACGTATAGAAATTCTGTTAGATGTGCAGCTGCTACACCAATACTAGAGGGAATCCTGACAATTTCCGTATGCAACTTCCGCTATAAAGATGGAAACCTTGAAATTTCGGGCCCAGCATTCCATCCACTGATTGGACTAGCAAAGTCTAAGCCTCATGACAGCTTCAATCGCAACACATTTTTTGTCAAAGAGAGTACTCTCATATATCGGGCAGGGTAAGCTGCTTTGAACAGCGTCACATGGGAACCTGCGCTTAGCTTCTTCCACCAAGAGAGTCAACAGAACCAGTAAAGATCGCGTTCCTTCCTTTCTTCACCTCGCTCTTTGGAGCTTCATGTTGATCTGGCGGAAGGCAGCCGGACTACTGATACACGCTGACGCACGGAAGGAAAGAGTAACTGGTTTTTATAATAACACTTTATAAATCATGCAGATAAGTGACTGAATCTCAGCTCAGCTACCAAGTCGGAGCAACCAATTAATGCTCAGCTACCGATGCTGGCACAATAGTGAAACGATGACCCCTCCTAAAGATTAAAGCAACCAGCAAGAACAAGCATGTTCAAGACTTGCATTGCCTTTTGTAACGTAAAGCTGCAGGCGTCGGGCTCGAACGCCACCGGATGCTACCCTCGGTGAGTCGGTAGTAGGAAACGAGGCAGCAATGTAAAAGAAAGAAAACACACTAACCCAGGTTTCCGGAACAAAGGCATATAGACGTACACAAAACAGAGAAAGAATAAAAAAGCGCGAAAGCGGAGAAAAAAATCCGAAGAAAGAAAAAAGGGTGACCATTAAAATCTAAGGTTCGGGGTTGTGGCGCTGCGAGCGGTCGGCGTGGTGCGGTTCGGAGCCCGCACGGAGGGTTGTTTCCATAGGTAGGCCTACGGCGCACGCGGTGGGTATCAATGACGCGGTGAGGACAAGCCGTTGCCTAAGGAATCAGCCGCCGCGTCCTTGTCAGGAAGCCCTTAGAAGCGGGTCGGCCGAAGACCGGCCGCGGAGGAAGTGATGAATGCTCGAAGGCTCCTTGGACGGCGGGAGCAGCCGAAGCTGGCAACAGCGGCGCCTGGGCCTGGAAACGCAGGCCTGTGACGGTGGGCGGTCCTGGTCTGGCAATCTGGAAAGCTGGGGCGAGCTCCAGGTGTGAAACTGCAAGATGCCAGCAGGCATAGAAAGCCGTCCATTGCTGTCTGTTCTCGCTGTTATGCGCAGCACGATGATGATGATGGTGATGTTCTGAGGCCTAATGCTCCTTGTGTTCGCCGGCATCGTCCTCTGTTTCGCACCGGCTCTTGCCGGCTGAGGAAACCGGCGGCCGACGTTATATACAGACTGTAAATGTGGTCTTCGCGAAACAAATGAGTTGCTAGTGAGCCCCCGTTTTTTTCCATTTTTCTGTCTTTCCCGTATTCCTCATTTTTGTGTTCTTTCTACTCGTCAGACATGGAAAACTTGACCCATGTTGCCTTCAATCTAAAAGCCGTTACCAATGCCACATGCGGATTATAAAATATTTTGGAGAGCGGAACAAGGCGCCAGTGTTACATAGGATGGGTTAAAATGTTTCTTTTAACTCGGAGGCCCAATTCATAACATGAAACATTTAGAATAAAATTTTAAAGCGCCAAGGTCAGACGCATATTATGCCGATGAAAACGCGCACATTCAGCAACATTTGTAGTCCCCGTGTCGAAATCCACTTTTATTCTTAAAGGTCGAGAGCCCGCTATGAAGTTGTATCGCAGCTGGTGCGCAGTTTGCCTCAGTCGTATATGATGCATGGCGTTCCGCTTCGCAGTCTGTCGTCATAAGCTCGTAGTCGGCAGTTGAGCAAATATCTAGGAAAGGTTTTTCACTATTTCTGACAGCCGCTGTTCTCTACTTGTAGGTGAGCGGTGCGAAGTGGTGATGAAAATGTGAGAACTGCCTTATACTAGGATATCAATTTTAAATGCGGAGCAACCATGGAATACTGTAAAATAGTGTTATGGAAATTTTCAAGGTAATGACTCATTCGTTCAATGTGTAGAAAAATCCTTTTTTTTTTAATTTGTCCATCGCTCACATCAAGTGTTCAAGTCTGGCGTGGAAAATTGAAGAACTTTTTTGGTAATCGAAAAAACGTGGAAAGCAGAAAAAGGCAAGCCTAGCCTGATGAGATCTGCGGCCTTATTTACAGATTGCTATAGTGGAATTCTATACTATATAAAAAACTGCTTTCATAAAAACTTCCCGTTGTCATATTCGGTAGTAGAGAAATTCAAGATACGCGTCCTGCAGTCCTGCGTGTAAGGCGTTTGACACGTACAAGCACCTCATCTCTCCTCAGAATTTTACACTTTAGTTGAGGAGTTCTGTGTTGATGGCTTGTTGCAGGGGTGAGTTTCAAGGAAAACTTTAACTCAGTAAGTTTCCTTGAACTTGCAGAATTTAAATAAACGTATAAAACTGAGTGAGAACCAGTGCAGCGTTTGGTTGACGTAATACTTTCCAATAAGGCACCAGAAATGTGCACGCCATGGCGTCATTCTAGGTAAAGCAAAAAGGGTTTTCTTGACAACCGTAGGCATAAAATGTAGTGTTGCGGCTGACTACCATATGCGCACTCAAACACGTAAACAATGTTTAAATGACCTAATATGAATAATTAAAATGCGACTTTGAATTTGGAAGCTCCACAGGCTTCAGGTGCTCAGGCTGGCCCATTTAAAACAACAGCTGTTGATTACTCGATGCTGTCGCTTTTATCAGCGCACCATTCCTTCACATAGGCTTTACTGCGACCTAAAAAGCGACAGGAAGGGATTGGGGATAAAATATATTACCAAAAATACTGAAATGTACAACGACAGAGCCAAACTAACAGACATTGTTTAATATAGCACGGAGCATTTTTCTGCACGTGTGGAAGGTTTGCAGAAACGGCCGTTAGCGCGAATAAAGGGTAGCTGGTTGTTGCTTAGTGGTACTGCGCCTGCACGAAAAATCATAGACGACCAAGCGCTGGCGTCTTTTTATGAAGCAATACTTTTCAACTCTGAGATGATTGGCTTCCTCTCTTGAACTAATCACACATTTACAAAATTTGGCAATGCATTCTTAAGGGCGCAGGCTAGGATAACACTGAACAAGAAATTGATCGGTGGATTCTTGCCAGACTACAGTGCCAAACGTTCTAAAAAACTAGCCAGTCACTGCCTGCTTTTCCGGCTTCAGTTGACACTAAACATGTCGTATTTCAATAAGAAGGGGTTGCGGGCTGGCTCGATTGCTTTGGAGATTCGGCACACTGCCACTTATGCTTTTTAAATTGTGTTGTAAGCAAAAATAAGAACTTTCGAAACTCAGCTGCGACTCAAACAACTCGTAGGCAAAGCTAAAACTGTAACCGGTATGTTTCTTTGAATTCTTCCACGTGTTTTTTCTGGGCTTTTCTTCTTGCGTAAGAAGCGAGCGATTTCTTCGTTACTGGGCGGGCATTTCGATCCTTTCCTTGATTGAAAAAAACATGATTGAAACGTGCGACTTAAAAAAAAAACACGTGTAATGCTGTTATGGGCCCAATATGTTGACATGCCGGCTACCGAAGCCTGATTTGTCAAAAGTTACATTCTACAGTCCCTGGCACAGGATGCCCTGACTAAACCAAGGTGCTCAATGAGCCGCTGTATGGAAATACGGTCTCAGATAAGCTCTGCGCTCAGTTAATATAATTTTCTTGGGACTAACTCAAAGCAAAAACAATAATAGCCTACACGGGCGACCTAATAAGCAAAGAGGACCTTTATCCATGTAATACTGGAGTGCGCATCATAGAGTTCGTCCTTGAGACTTCGCATCTTAACTGCCACCTAGTTTACTAATCACATGATGGTAGCGTGGCCCTTGTTAACTTCGTGAAGGTATTCTGGATATTTAGATATACTAGATCTAGGTCTAGATAGATATCTAGATAGATTCTAGATAGACATCGTGATATGCCTAAACAAGCTGGAGCGTCGTCGTCGATAGTACTTTTCTTAGACGTACAACTGATTACAAAGGAGCTAATGGAAAGAAAGAAAACAAGCAACATCGTCATTCGAACTGAGCACGTGCCTGGAAGCTATTACACAGAGTTTTGCCGTAAATGTTGTTCTAGCTGGGAACTGAGGTAAACATGCTATTTTTCCTTGGACACCAAATACCTTCTAAAGTCCTTTCTCTTTACAGTTGGGCGATTGTAACTGAAACCACACGGGGCGATCATAATCATCATCAGCCTGACACGCCCACTGCAGAGAAAAGGCCTCTCCTATGTCTCTCCAATTAATCCTATACTTTGGCAGCTGCGGCCACCGTATCCCCGGAAACTTCTTAATCTCATCCGCCCACCTAGCTTTTTACCGCCTCGACTTCACTATACTTCTCTCGGAATCCACTCCGTTGCCCTTGAGGACCAGCGGTTATCTTGCTATCGCATTACAAGCCCTGCCCAAGCCCATTTCTTCCTCTTGATTTCGACTAGGATGTCATTAACACGCGTCTGTTCCCTCACACACTTTGCCCTCTTCCGGTCTCTTAATGTTACACCTATCATTTTTCTTTCCATAGCTCGCTATGTGGTCCTTAACTTAAGGTCAACCCTTTTCGCTGGCCTCCGTTCTTGTGCCCCGTAGGTCAGTAGCGGTATGAAGACAGCTGTTGTACACTTTTCTCTCGAGGGATATTGGTAACCTGCTATTCATGATCTGAGAGAACCTGCAAATGCATTCTACTCCGTTCTTATACTTCTACTTATTTCCCTCTCACGATCCCGCCCAGCGCCCACCACTTGTCTTAAGTAGACTTGTTTTCTCACCACCTGCAGCACCTCGCTACCAATTCTGAGCTGTGTTCCATTGAAAAACTGTTTAACATTACTTTGGCTTTGTGCATGCTAAATTAAGAACTACTTTACTGCTCTGCCCGTAACACTCATTTAACATGCTTTGCAGGCAATCTCCTGAGTAAGTTAACATGCCAATGTGATCAGCGAATCGTAAATTGCTTAGGTATTATCCTTTAGCTCTTATACCCAACTGTTCCCAATAAAGGCCTCGGAACAGCTCCTGTAAGCTGGCGGTCAATAGCAATGGCGTGATAGTGTCTTCCTGCCTTAAATCTCTTGCTTATCAGAATTTTATTGCCGACTTTATGAAGGACTTTGGTAGTAGTGCAGTCGTTATAAGTATCTTCCAGTCTTTTGACATAAGACTCTTCTACACTCTGATTCTGCAACGCCTGTATGGTTGCTGAGGTTCAGAGAGTCAAATTTGTTCTCGTAATCTACGAAGACATTATATTGGGGTCGGTTATATTCTGCACATTTTTCGATAACCTGATTGATAGTGTGAATATCGTCTGTTATCTTTTAGGAAAGCCTGCCTGGTAATTTGGTTTATTTATGTCTAATGTTTTCCTGATTCTATTTGCGATCACCTTTGGAAATACCTTCCGGGCAACCGGCAGTAAGCTGGTCGCTCTGTAATTTTTCTACGCGGTGTAGAAAAGTTCTTAGTAACAGCTTGTTCCGCACCGAGATGTAAAGATACTGCACTAAAATGATACATGCCTGAGGAGCAGTTTTGTCTTGACGGGTTTTGTTTGAAAAGAACACAAAAATATGCCAGTTTAGGAAAATACAAGTCTGCTGATATTTGTTACAAAAATTACTCTATGTCAAATAGCAGAAGAAACATTATGAAACCAAATGAAGCAAATAAAATCACCTACATACCGCAGCGATGGAACCTCAGTTTGAGCAAGCGCCTTGTGTGGGTGGGTCAACCCCAATGCTGCCGGGTATCTGCTGGTATTACACTGGGTACAAGCCTTCCCGTAGTCTAATGCTCGGCTACTTTGGGAGTGAAATGCTTGTCAATGGGTCTTTCACCCAACTTGAGTACACGAGAACACCTTGTACAGTGGCGCTTTTTCGCCACAGGTGTCCTTGCGTCTTAATATTCTTCACCGTCTTCATCATAAAACAGATCTAACTGTTTGAACTTGCGCTAATTATGATTCTCGCAGACATTGAAAACAGTTTTAGATCGTTTCGCTTCATTTGTTTAGAAGTCCCTAGCCAGGACATCAGATTAAAACTTACTTAAATTTGATCCTCCCATTCTCGGGCCGCAGTCATAAGTTTTCTCAAATTAATCTAAAGATATTTGAATAATGTTTCTAGTTCGTAATGCTATTATCACCATCTTTAAAAAATAATATATAATGGCTTTCAATGTTGATGAAAGTTTGCAGCTATCAATAATGTATGAACACATTATCACACACATTAAATATTTTTAAAGATGATTTTTGTTCCAGCAAAAGAAAACTGTGCAGTAATTTACGAAAACCGTCCACGGTGCTGAGAAAACTAAAAAAAACGTAAAAAGTAATATTTTATCACAAACACACGCCATTCTAACACACAAAGAACAACCCCAACACAAAGAACAATGTAAGCTGAAATAAGGGGATTTGTTTACTTCAAAGCAGAAGGGTTTCCTATTACAAAATATTAGGGCTAAGGATGTTGTACGGACTATTGAAAGGGAACAAATCACGACTTTCTTGCTGTTTATATGACGAATGCTTTTTCTGCGTACTTCTTGAAGATGAAGCGTGCACAATGAGAAAATCTATTTTTCTGCCATGAACTGCAAAACCCGACGGGGACATAGGGGACGCTTTAATCTGGTGTAAGCAAAATTGTCTTCTTGCTCTTTGGCAGGAGTATGACAACAGCCAATGAAGGATCTGCGAAACTGCTTCTTCGGCAGACTTTTAACAAAATGTATTGGGATATCTGAAAATTATTGTTCTGCGCTGTTTTTAAGCGGTTTTTCTAGACGGGGAGGCACTGCTGGTTCTTTCGTGATCAAACCTCGGTGTACGGTTCTCGCACGCCGTCTTTCAATCGTCTTAAAGGTGGAACACAGGTTAGCTAAGAAGCAGCATATTTTTGCTTATTGAACAGGCTTCAATACTTTTGTATTGGCTCTCCAGGGCATAGAATCTCTTCCCATATTTTTCAGTAACATTAAATGATGTCCCAAGTCTGAATATATTTTTTTGTCTGTCTCTGTTGTCCGTGCTCTTCTATAATCTTGACTATTTCTATCGCTAGCGTTGAGCGCTGCTTGCTTCGTGAATGCTGGCGTCCTGCGGGTTTAGTTATTGGTAGTCTTCAGCTCGCGTTCGAAAGGCTATCTGCAGTGGAAGCAAATGTCCCCTTCGGTGGTTCTCAGAAGAAGGTACCCGTGTCCTAATTGTCGTACTCAAATTATACGACAATTTTGAGTGTCGCAGTGTCCCATAGGCGACATTTTGTGCCTGTGAAATATATCTTATAAGGCATGCGTCAAACGGTTGACCAAAAACATTGCTTTGCTTCAAAATAGCTATGCTAGCCTGAATTTATTTTACCTACGTAAAAAGAAATTGAGCTTTGTGCTGGTGTGTTTAAGCATTTTCATTATTCATGCTATTTTCATCTGTTGATTAACGCACTGACTTCACGCTCTTTGTTCATATTGTTTTCAGATTGAAGGCGGTAGCGAAGGATACAAAACTCTTCAGGATTCAAAATGTTGATTTCTGAAAAGAAATTTTTTATTTTAATTTGCTGCATCGTGTTCCTGCAGGGGTGAGTGCGCTTTAAGTACTTTCTCTAAATGACGCCTTCAGTCGGCGAGTCGACAGTATTGCCTGTTAGACACTCTTCAGGAACTGTATTTAGCTAGAACGCCTGATGGTCCAAGTCTGTCAACTGTTGCTCCTAAATCGAGACTACAAAGCTCCCGTCACATCAGTAATGAAAGACCGCATAGTTGCTGACAGAGAAGACATGTCGAATTCATTTCATCATTACTTTTTCAGCGCCACGCAAGCACTACGCTGTTCCGTCGACGCGCCAGCAGGTTGCGCTTTCGAAATGCCAGCTTTCCCTGAGTTTGTCATCCCTACAATTGAAACCGAGGTCAAAAGAATTTTTAGGAACATGAAGTGTAGTCCTGCTGAGGACATCTAGAGTTGACTTCATATAATAAATACCCTTTACCGCGAACGACCAAATTTTTGGATAGACATTCTATTCTCTCCGAATAACACTCTGGCTTTATACCTAAAAAATGTTCAGAAACAGCGCTGAATAAGCAAAAAGTTTAAAAGTAATGTCTTTGAGAAGAAATACTTTCTCTGTGACTTTTATGTTGATTTTTCAAAGACAATTCACATACTTTACCGTTAGCTAATGTTACAGGAATTGTAACATTTCTGATTTATAAGAGTCACTTCACCCCTGCTAGAAGCAAACATATCGCATCGAAAACAAATTTTTGCTCACAATCACAGCTCATCGAGAGTAAAGGCGCTCCTATCAGGTGTACCCCAGGACGCCATATTGGGGCCTTCATTATTCCTTGCATAACGCAACGATGAATTCTCAGCCTCTCCTTTTATTGATCTAGCAGGTTTTGGTGATCATTTGACAGGAGTCCTCTCGGGTAGCTCAGGAAACGAAACATTTTCACGAACCACCCAGCTGCTATAATACCTATTCCAATGGTCAAGTAATAGCTCTGATAAGGTGAATTTTACAAAGGCAAAACATTGGGGAAGCAGCTTTAAAGAGAGGCCGGGTGGGTAGCAGACACGCGAAGCCAGGTGAGAGAGCCGGGCAGAAAACTGTCAATAGAGTGGGTGGTATGGAAGCGAATTTTTAGACGTCCCTGCTTGCGTGACATTAACGAGCGAGCGAGGTGACGGCACTTCCCGGCGTGCTTGGAAGCTGCCTAAATGGTGGTGCACTCAGGTTTATGAGGCTGGTAAGGAAGCACTTTTTTAAATTTTATTTATTCAATCCTCCCAGCTGCCTTTTGGTGGCCAGGGTAGGAGTGGGGATGCAATTGCACAGTTCATTGTCAATAACAAACAACGAAAAAAAGAAAAAAGGCCGACAGGCAGGCAGCAACATTTCTGTGGAACAGCTCATATGATAGACGAGCAACAAACACTTTAAATTAAAATCCAAAAGAAAACGCGAAAGGGCAATACTCCAGAATCGAACCAAATATCCTAACTTCTTCCTACCAAATCGAACCAAATACCCTAAGTTCTTACTCCAGAAAGCTAGCCCAGCTGCATATTCACTCTCCTGCTTACTTCTCAAAAAGCAAACAACTGGTCCCGTTTCATTGCTGTGCTGGGCAGTTTCCTCATGCCGAATGACCAATTTAAACGTATGAAGCACTTTTTTAAATTTTATTTATTCAATCCTCCCAGCTGCCTTTTGGTGGCCAGGGTAGGAGTGGGGATGCAATTGCACAGTTCATTGTCAATAACAAACAACGAAAAAAGGAAAAAAGGCCGACAGGCAGGCAGCAACATTTCTGTGGAACAGCTCATATGATAGACGAGCAACAAACACTTTAAATTAAAATCCAAAAGAAAACGCGAAAGGGCAATACTCCAGAATCGAACCAAATATCCTAACTTCTTCCTACCAAATCGAACCAAATACCCTAAGTTCTTACTCCAGAAAGCTAGCCCCGCTGCATATTCACTCTCCTGCTTACTTCTCAAAAAGCAAACAACTGGTCCCGTTTCATTGCCGTGCTGGGCAGTTTCCTCATGCCGAATGACCAATTTAACCGTATCCACTCTGACATGGGGCGATAAGCAATTACACTAATGTCCAGGTTTGCTGCTCCCACGCATAGACTGCTTTATCTTGGGGGCGAAAGGCTTTCCTCCTAATTTTGCTACGGCCGAAGCCATCCGCCCCTAAACTCCTTCCACTATAGTTGGCCGTTTCCGCAGCCTCCCACTGTCATCTACGCCGCGAAGATTCAACTGACGCTCACGCACCGCTGGTACGCTCAAAGAGTAGAGCTTTGGATTTTATTACGTCAATATTCTATAACTACGGTCTGTTGCGATATCTAGACGCTGAAGGAGCCGCCGCGGTGGCTTAGTGGTTACGGCGCTCGGCTGCTGGCCCGAAAGACACGGGTTCGATCCCGGCCGAG
The DNA here is from genome assembly GCF_052857255.1 of Amblyomma americanum. Classification (NCBI taxonomy): domain Eukaryota; kingdom Metazoa; phylum Arthropoda; class Arachnida; order Ixodida; family Ixodidae; genus Amblyomma; species Amblyomma americanum. The sequence continues at coordinate 87,373,279 of NC_135499.1, forward strand.
GCTGTCGAATTTTGATGGAGGCGAAACTCTAGAGGCCCATGTACTGTGCGATGTCAGTGCACGTTAAAGAACCCCAAGTGGTCGAAATCTCCGGAGCCATTCACTACGGCGTGTCTCAAAGCCTGAGTCGCTTTGGGACGTTAAACCCCCATAAACCAAACCAAACCAAACTAGACACTGAAGGTCGAACAAGGGTGCATATCTTGTTTCCTTCCCCTACGCCTTCATGTGAGATACACCAGAAGCAAGTCAGTCGCAGTGCCCAACCATAAATTCGATGCTCAGAAGAGTTTCTAAAAAATATGGCATGCACTCCAACAACCTCTCCACAGCTTAAATCGCCTGGCTTGAACTCGTTTGGAGATGCGGTGTAAAGTTAATCCCTGCCTGTCAACAGCTCCGACAAGTTCCAACTTCCCTACACAAGCAAGGCGCCCGCAGCGCTCAGTTTCGAATGTTCTATTTGAAGGGTTCAGCAGAGGTAGCTGCTGTTGTCGCAAAGGAAACTAGTGCGCACCGCCGGTGGGAAACTAGTGCAGCAAAGCATCATGCGATTTAGAGTTCGAACGGCTTTATACTTTCCCTGGTGGCTTCACTTGTCTCACACTCCTGACTCGCAGCATCAAAAATTGTTCCGCTGGTTTGACTAATCATTGAGCGGGGAGCAAGATGAAGCGTTCACCAGTGCTGGATGCCCGATATAGAAGACGAGCTAGTGGCGTCTTTCAGTGTCTCCTGGAGATGAGAAATAAAGTGCGCTATAAAAGTTTTTTTCAAATTTCTTCCTTTCTAGTGCTACAGCCAGTGGACCAGGCTGTCCTGACCCACCACAAAAAAACGATAAGTACCCATGTGTCGGACAGGTGAGTGTCTTCTTCATTCCTGGCATATTTCCAAGCGTAATAAGTCTACTAGGTACCTGCGCAAACAAAATCAAGTTAACATCTTATTATGCACCTTTATCACTTGTCTCACGTAAGATCAGGCCTTTAATGTACCTTTCCTGGAGAATAGAACTTCGGTGCCCTCTTTTCACGCACTGTAATGCTACAGTAACGCATCCCCGTGAGAAAAGCTACTTTGGAGCGTCAGGCGCCACAGATATTCACACGAATGCACATAACATTTGATAGCGAAAGATAATGGGTGGGCCGCGGGTTTTGGAAATCGGCACAGTGCAGAGCGCAGTATAACTGTGCTCGTGTTTATGGTCAATCCGTTAAGAGAATATGTGCGCGGTGGGCTGGAACACTTGCTTCAATTGCAGAAGTAAACGCTCACAAATAAAGAAGAAATTCTAGCGTAAAGAAAATTTTCATCATTGCGCAAAGCCAGCGTTGGTTGTAAGAGGGCAATAAGTTTAGTTGCCGAAGTATTCACGCATGAACTACCTTGTATCCTGCTTACTTCAAGGTACTATGTTCCCCGAAGTTTATGGAGCGCACATCCACAGCTGTCAAACTGAGTGTGAGCATAAATCATGCGATCATAACAAAAGCCTGCAATTTTTTCGCACAGACGGGAAGCCATACTTCATTGCTTTCGTTTAGCAACTAGACGAACTGCACTATAATGTGCGACAGATAGAGGCCCCAGCGGCACGAAGACAAGAAATATGATCGCGACCTATTTCAACTAATTATAGTTCATCTACGCGTTATTTACTTGGGTAATTTACTCTCCATTAGCCAAACGCCAACAAATTTTCTTAGTGAGTTGGTTATCTCTGCTATATGCCGCACGTTCTTAACTCCAGCACAGTTTTCGATGAAAAACATGCTCATCACATATTGGTGACAATAAATGTGGAATTTGTTTTTGAAGCTGAAAGCTCCAATAGGCAAGCTTTTCTAGCACTCAGCTGGGCCGCCAGTTTGACACTTGAACCGCGCAGTAATAGAAGGAAAAGGAAATGAATGTTAGTTTTAAGGAAAGAAAAACGCCTTTCTTACATATCTCGGTGGCCGCCCGAACTGCTCCGTAAACGAATTAAAATGGAGGTTTGAGCGTCGTTCGGAACAGGATTTGGTTCCATATCTCCGAATACAACGAGCAATAATACAGTCCTAAATATCACCAAAGCTATTTTAGATATAAGCTGATTAGTGTGAGCGCCTTTTATGTCGTTTCGGAGGAAGCAAGATGTTTAACAAATAAAAAATGCCTATACTACTGTGTGAGTGTCAGTGTGGCTATATATGGAAACCGCTAGTCGCTCGACCACGAACGTAGCCAGGGAAATGCAGCTTTTCGCTTTCAACCGGGGTTAAGCAGAGATAAACCACCAGCAATATTTTCAAACAGCACTAATTTTTGGATTTTCATGCGAGTAAGCCTCAGTTTTCTCACAAGACCAATAGATGGTGGGGACATTTAAAAGGCGTGATGCCACAGCGTTAGTGTGTTAATGCCAATATATGCGGATTCGGTTAATCTCTACTTTACCTTTATAGATCCCTGGGAATATTCATAACAGTCGTCGTGCAGTATCGGAGTGGTTAAGCGATGCGCCACTTCCTTGCAATGGCTGGCGCTGCTAACAGTGGGGCTTGTGCGACTATGGTTGCTCTTCCCGAGCAAACTCTCGCGAGAAATGAATAATTTACCTATCAGCTGCCCCGGTGAGCTGTAAGCTCCCAACTCAGTGGGCAGGTTGCGGCGACAGCACAGGTCACGTGACCTGATTGGACCCCCTGCCGCCTATGTGGGCCACCTAGGTTGCCTACCTGGGTTGCTTATCTGGGGATTTTTCGTGCGCTTTTCGTTGATGGTCAACGACACCGACAATGTCGTCGACATTTCAGCGACACGGGCTTCTTAACGCTATCGCGTTAGAATTGGATGTGTCGTACGGAATACGAGAGAGGTTGGACAGTTTTAGTTCCACGTACGTAACGGCTTTGCGTACCCAGATCGGTACGCAACGGGCCTGCTGTGAGTTTTAAAAACCTGCATGAGATCCAGAAGCTTGCGAGCTATTTTGCATACTTAGAGAGCCCCACGCAAGCTTTCTCGAGACATCGAATAATTGAGAGCGCTCAATGCAAGAGGCAAACCAAGCCCGCTTACAGCATGGGTATGGGCTCTCCACGCCTTAGTTTTTTTTTTCTAAAAACCAAGGGGCATAAGGATGTCCAACTGCTTCGAGGACATGTGAAGTGCAGTGCGATGGAGAAAAATAAGGCATCAGTAGGCTCAGGGGCCAAACAACCGACGGCTGAAAAGACCGCGGCACATGAGATCGCCTCACCAACGGAGGCGTATTTGGAGGGAGCCTCGGCACTACTTCCGTCTTTGGGACACAATGAAAGCTGATTACGATTACAAGAGGCACTTCGACGCATTGCGAAACTAACAAATGTACCAACAACAATACATTGTTTGGTGAGCTAAAGCAGCCCCGCTGGATCGGCTTAAATATTCATCTTGGGTAGTACTGGCTACAGCAGTGATCATACTTGACTGTATACAACGTGGAAAAGCATGCGCGAGCAATAGCTTAGTGCAATACGGCCATACATCTACTTTTAGTTTGCGTATCGCACGTGAAACCAAAAGTGGTCAAGACGACATGCGTAGTAGTAGTAGTAGAACACATTTATTTTAAAAAGGTAGGATAGAGAGGCGAAAATACAGATATTGGGCGGAGTCCTTATTTCAGGACCCCAATGTCCACCGCAGTTGCTCTTGCTTGGAATATCAGCTTTCGCTGCGTCGCCAAGTCAGAGCGGAGCAGGGCAGACTCCCACTGTTCCTCGGAGTGATATTTGTCTAGTTCGGGGGGCTTGGGACCGGAGCAGCTCCATGTTACATGATATGTTGTTGGAATTCCGCCACACCAGGGGCAGATGCTGTCATATCTGTCGGGGAAGATGATGTGGTACTTGTGTAGGTTAGGAAAGTTGTTCGTCTGTAGTTGTCGCCATTCTCTCGCCTCTGCCGCCGTTAGCTTACGGTGTGGTGGGGGATAGACTTGTCTTTGTGTTCGGAGAAGGAGCAGGCGCTCGCCGTACGTAGAGGGCAGAGGGGTGAGGTCGGGGAGGTTAGTCGCTCGGTTAGTATATCCTCGAGCTAGACTGTCCGCGGCCTCGTTTCCCTCGAGCCCCTCGTGCCCAGGAGTCCAAGTGATTTGGTGCTTGCATGTGCAATTTTGAACTTGTGGGGTAGTCAGAATGGGAGCGACGGAGTGTGGAAGTCTGCCAGAGAGGAAGAGGCGACACGCGGACTGGGAGTCGGTGATAATTTTTAACTCATTTCCCGTAGCATCGCCGTGCTGGATTGCGAGGGAAATTGCAGCAGTTTCTGCTACTGTGGGAGAGCAGTTTCGTAGGGAGGCGCTGGCGATTTCCTTGAAATTGGTGTCCTAGACGACCGCCACCACGTTTGTTGAATCGGGGTACATGGCTGCATCGACGTATACAGCATTTTGTGCCTGTCGATGTGTGCGGCGCAGATAGTCCACTCGCACCTTTCGTCGTCCCTTTTGTGAGTCCGAGTGCATGTTCTTCGGGAGTGGAGCTACATACACGCGAGTTCGCAGAGTTGAGGGTAGGTCTCAGTTGTCCTGGACGGCGCGTATGTCAGCCAGGGAACCCACTTTTTCCAAGATTGCGCGTCCAGCTTTGGTGGTGCGGAGGCGTTCCTTTTGCGATGCTAAGACGGCTTCTCGAATCTCTACTATTGTGTTGGTCGGTCCCAGGTCCTCGAGGTGGCAGTTGGCCGTGTACATCGGGAGGCCTAACGCATATTTGTAGGCGGTACGGAGGATGGCATCTGCTTTGTCTCGCTCATTCCCCAGAAGTGGTAGGAATGGGAGACCGTATGACAGGCGGCTCATAACTAGAGCCTGTATCAGTCGAATTGTATCCTCCTCTCTCATGCCTTTTCGGTCGCGGGTGATGCGCCGAATCCTGCGGGAGATCTGGAGGGCAGTTGTCCGGAGACGCTGTAACGTGTGGTTGGCTTTCCTGTCGCTCTGAAGCCAAAGGCCCAGGATGCGGATAAGAGGGACTTCCTTTATTCTCGTGCCTTCGGGGTAAACCTCGATGTCGCCGGGAGATTTGTAGGCATAGCCCTGAATGCGGATAATTTCGGATTTGTCGGGTGCGCAGCGGAGGCCGCAATTAGCTGCTTGTCTTTCTGCGCAATTGACTGCCTCTTGTAGGGTGTTTTCTTTGTCGGCAAGGGAACCCCAGGTGGACCAGATGGTAATATAATCAGCATAGATAGTATAGCCGATGCCTTCAATAGCCTCGAGTGCTTTTGCCATGCCGATCATAGCTATATTGAAGAGGAGAGGAGAGATGATAGAGCCTTGGGGAGTGCCTTTGTTGGGTGTCTGCTCTGTGCCGGAGCGGACATCTCCCATGCCAATCGTGGCCGTGCGGTTGCTGAGAAAGTTTTTGATGTAGTTGAAGGTCTTGGGTCCGCAATCGAGGGCGTTGAGCTCTTTCAAGATGGCGTCGTGAGAAACGTTGTCAAAAGCGCCTTTCAGATCAAGTGACGACATGCGTGTAGGGCATACATATTTCTCGCGTTTGGGTGCGTGAAATCTCTACGTGCGAGTGAACTAAATCTGTCTATTCCGTGCAAGGCTGCAGAAAGGCTTGCCAAGTGATTGAAGTCTTTATTTAAAAAAAATGCTCGGAATACTTAAGCTCCGCGTTAAGGGTATGATGTGATAGCGTTAATGAATGCATGCCCTTACATGCCAAATTGCTGATTCTGGTTATTAGACTCATAGATCCCTGGTAGGCCTCATTCCGGTACTGTCGCAGTAGTGCATCGTTTAAGCGATGTGCCACTGCCGTGAAATGGGAGGTACTTGCATCGGTGGGGCTTCTACAAAAAAGATTGGTGTTCCCTAGAAGCCCCTAGCGAACAATGAATAATTTCACCGACATTTACCATGGTGGGCAGCTTGCTCACGATCCGAGGTGCAGGTAAGTAAGAAGCCAGAAGGTTAAGAGACCTATGTGGTCACCTGCCATCTAGTTTGCTTTCCTCGAAATTTTCCTCCGGATTCTTCGCTCACGGTTAACGACTAACACGTCGGCAATGAACGCTGTCGACAACACTTTTTTTGCCGTGACACGGGTTGCTTGAAGCCGTGCCCTTAAAAGAAAGTCAGCAGGAACCCATTGCTGGTACTATTGATCGGTATTAAAATAAAAAGTTTAGAGAAGTTTCAGTTTCTAGTGTGGCCCGTATATCATCACTCAGAAATGGACAATTCAGCCTTGAAATAATTGCCCACCCCAAACTCAAATCGCGTTCTCCTGTCCAGAATATACAATATTTGCACGAAGTAACAGCAGGTATACTTACCAAATTGTAACCACAGAAATGTAAAATCACGGCTGAACCTCGAAAGAGATCGACGGCCTGCGCTACTCCGTATATGTGTGCTGAACTGAAACATAAATGTATTATATATAATATGCCGCTGCTATATTCGTAAACAATGTTTGGTAATAAATATTTGAGAAAAGACGACGCGTCTCAACGTGCAGCATCTATTTTCTCAGAACCGCCTCGCATGACGGGTGCATTCTCTGCATATTATATGTACACGACAGAGTAAGCCTGGTGGTATGGGCACAGAAATGAATGCGAGGACAGGAAAGTGATATTTATTTTTGATCGTTAGCTCTAATGGTCGCGTTTCGAGCCTCCGAGTTATGCTTATTCCACGGATAGGATACAAGGTGGCGGCCTCCATAGCAACGAGTAAGTATCCCAGTGGTTTATGGTAGCCGAGGTGTTTGCATCATGGTATCAAATAATAACAGACAGAATCGTGTTGCCGTTCACGACAACTCGAAACTAAACTATGTCAATCCGGTTTGTATCTCACTGTCTGGCAAGCGTCAAAGTCGGGGCACTAAGTCCTGATGCTCGTGCAAAATTTATGGGCCAACCGTTTGTCGCAGAATGTTGCGGATGGTGTCCTACGACTCAGCGTTTCGTGCAGCATAACCGGACTAAATACTTTAGAGGCTAACTCGCGTCAAGGATTCGAACTGGTGACCTATACACCACCCGTGCCACGTTTTTATGAATCTTCCTAGGAACATTAAGGCTCACCCATTTGTCGCAGAGTATGTGGGGTGGTGGCATACGATTTGGCGTTTCGTGCAGCATAGACTTACTAATAAATTAAAGTCTAGCTCGCGGCAGGGATTCGGACCGGCGACCTATGCAAGGTGTGTTAACGCTCGATATTCTAGCGCTGCGTCTACGTCGGCTCTTTTTTTTCGTGGGACGTTAAGTGACGCAAGCAGGGTTTCATATATAATACTAACAGGGGTCGCAGTAAAAAGTGATGTGTATTCAAAAAGCATGGGAAGCAACAATTACCCCAACGCATTTTGTTAAATAAATGCATGCTGGCACCCTGTGCTAGCGCCTCTCGCCATTGATGTCTTAAAACCAAGCGGAGGATGTTGCGAGTCCGCATAGGTATGCCAGAAAATGCACTCCTACATTCGAAATGTAGGGCCTCGAGATAAGAAAATATTTACTTTTAGAATAACTACAACTCCGGTGATAAAAATGCCCAATTAACACTTTCAAGCTAGACCTCGACTGTATGACCTAGAAATCAAACCTCAAAACGTATGCATGTTGTTTCAGTAGTACGAAATTAGAAAAAGAAATTAGCTCGTCTCTTTGGGTCCAGAGGTTATATACAGTAGACTAGGGTACAGTTATACAGTTTACATAGAAAAAAAACAACAGCAGCGGAAGGAGTGCAACTAACACTGAAATATGACTTCAGCTTTTCGATATGCAGCGTTTTTAACAGTCAATGCGAGCTCTACACATAAGCTGTACCAGGCCACGATGGCGATGAGAGGCTTGAATAGCGAAACAAATCGGTGAAGAGAAAGAGTTTTAATTTGATGGCATAACAGTGGCAATATTGTTACGGGAAAATACTATTTACATTTATTTACAAGCGTTGGGGGTTAGAATAAAGAGTTCATAGCAGGGAACACCAACACGAACAGGGAGCTGCATTAACCTCCACGTCACGTCTTCGTTCGTCCTGTCACGCGAGATTCCACTTCGGCTTCTACTGCCACTTGATCGTAACAATATATGGTGAGCAGAGCGCAGAGCTGCTTTTCGAGAGCATACTGAACTATATAGTATAGTCCATGAAAAAAGAGAGGCGTGCATACCCAAGCAGCACAGGTGATCGGCCGAATATTGGAAACGAATGGTTTCACTCTGGTCCTTTGTAGGACCTGCCTTTGCCAATACGAATCTAATATCGTCCCTAATAGCTGTGCTACTGAGGAAACCTCTTTGGTCTTAAAAGGAAGGTTGATATAGGCTTGTCACCATAGTTAGATATTTAATCATTTGCTGCAGATGTTGATCATGTGTTATAACTGCTTCAAAGGAATTCCACAAGCTATACTGACGCGGATTGTGGGTTATGGGCGTGTACTGAAATCGAGACATAAAATGTGAAGTGTATCTGAGAAGAACTTCTTTCCATATTAGCTATTGCAGGCTACATTTGAGGAAGAATATATTTTAAGACCCATGTTCGTAATCCGTTTAATATCAACATACCGTGTTAAGAGAGCGACATGCACTCCTAAATATTTAATCGGTCATACATGTTCAGTTTTGAGGCCTGGATCTAGGTTGTCATCAGGAAAAATGTGTTGATTCCTAGTAAACGCGGAATTCATACGCTACTTCCATAAGCTGCGTAAATGAACCCAAATATCCGTTTATTGCTTATCAGTCTGCTTGACAGACGGACTGTCCCATTGATTTAAGAACGTCTGCACCCCGCTATGCAAAACACACACTTTTTTGCGTTGCTCGGCTGGAGATGCACTAGCTGACAAAATTAAGGGAGTGGCTTCCTTCCCTACAGCATTCCATCGTACCAGCAGTCTTCTTAGTCGCGAAGTTAGTGATTACTCGTTGAAGCGGAAACAAGATGGAAAAATTTGAAACAAATGTGCTCCAAAGAGTGCAGTGCATTGCCGGTGAACGGCAACACTGGTCTCGTTATGGATGTTTCACAGGAAAGCATACAATGATTGACCGTTAAAGCCTCAAAGAACGATGCCGAGATTTCGGCAATTCCTAGCACATGCGAAGTTACCTCTGTTATAAACTGCATTGATTCCGCATAATTGCTTTCCTAAAACTAGATTTACACTCCTATTTCTTGGTTTTGGTGGCAAAGAGAGGCTAGAGATGAGTAAAATCTGATGTGCCACAAGGATGAACAGCAAGTGATCTGTTTATTTCAAACACACGCCGCCTGGTGCCTTACTTTATCTGACCGAAAGCTGGGCAGCTTGAGAGAGAAATGCTTGTGTTATACGATGGTCCGAAATCCTGTGGAGTAGAAGGGTAGCAAAGTTGCACCACCAGTTTCCACGCCACGCCAGAACTGTGGCGACGAGGAGAAAGCATCGCCTCACTTTGAATGAAGGTGGATATTTGGGCATGTTCGGAATTTCGTTTTTAAACGAAAAAGTGCTGGACCTAATATGATGCTAGAGTAGTTTTTTTGCTCCATAAATAAGGCATGTGGTACCAAGAAATTCATCTCTAAAACGTTCTCGACATTCATGTACACTTTTTCTAACGCAGGTCTGCCCATATGACCGCTTCTGCGAGTCGCCATGTCGGTGCGCCGATTGGAATTTTTACGGTTGTTATGGCATCTGTCGTCTGCCTTTAGACCCAGGGAAATAACGTCGCTTCTACGTTCGGTAGACCCCAAGATTCCGACTTGAAACCTTTTTTAAACCTTATACATTAAAAACATTTATTGCTGTTTGTCCTGTAATATTCACCTCTCTTTACAATATTGTTCAAGACTTCGTACATAAAGAGTTTTACCGATGTTTTCGCTTTGCACCGGAATATTAAAGCTATTTCAGGCCGCTACAACTGTGGCAGCAACAGATCGCCTGCTGTTACAGTTACAAGGGTAAGTAAAAACTTATGTTTTTCTAGTCATAAGAACCATAACAGCAACCGAGACCATCGCTAACCAAATTATGCTTGTCCGGTTATTTTTTGCGGGTTGGATCCTCTTTTCATCCTGCTGCAACCTACGAAGTTACTTTTAGGGGTAAGAAATTTTGAAAATTTTAAAATAAAAATTTGAAATTTGACTGTTTATTGAACGGACATCAGTGATCTGTAGAAACAGAGCCCGTGCACTTATATACGTAATTGATAAATCGATAAAAAGTAGTTTTTGGAATTATTTTGCGGAGCTTAGAAGAGAAACAGGCACCAAGTCGGGCTAATGGCCTGTTTTCAGCCGGCTCCGGCTGATTCTTCACATGCACTCCTTTAATAGCAGAGCGAAAATTCCCCTTCATGTTATCGTTTATTGCTGGCGAAAGCTGTGCCTGTACCGCTGACTAAGATGCATGCATCTGGCCCACGTAAGTACTACCAGTGTGATGGCTACCAGCACGTTAAGTGTAGAGCGCATGTCAGTCGCCGAAGCGGGACACGCAAGCCGACACCAAGGCATCTGCACTTAAAATGAGCAAAGATATCTTCGCTGTGTTTACTTACGCTCTTTTGTATCAACTAGCCGACCGGAGGCAAAGATAGGTTGATTTCAAGAAATCAAAATTATTTCCAAATTTTCTACGCAAGTATTTCTTATTTTGTCAAGAACTGATTGGCGAAAAACTTGCTTTGCTCCACAAACAGCGATTAGCTCTTTTACGAGCGTTTATAATGGAAGCGTGCCGCTGCGGGTCAAGGAGAAAGGAGCCGCGAACAGAACATCAAAGCACAAACGCGGACACGATTAAGCTTAATCTGGTGTGCTGGGAGTGATTGAACTTGTTCACGTTCAGGTGCTTATGCCTTTTTCGTTTTATCGTGGCGAAAAACAAGTAGCAACCAAAACTTAAAGATGAAATTTCGAGTTCTCTTACGCCTCTTTGGCTTTAAACATAAAGCTCATGCTGTGGATGCTGCAAAACACACAAGTGACCAATCAGGCATCTTGTGCACCGCCATTGTTCTCAGTGTTAAAGTGTAGTTTGTTTTATGACAGCCTTGCCACTTCGAACGTGCACCTTTATATGCTGAAAATGCTATTAATGAAAAACGGCTCTCGAGGCGTTTTGCGAAAGAAATAAATGGCTCCAGCATTCGCATCTTCAGGATTCTACAAAACAAGTGAGGCCACCAAATAAACTACTGCCTTTCAAGACTTTCATTCGGGTCTTATAATTTCTTGTTCGTCCAGACAGCTGGGAACTTAAAAATCTATCCTCTTGTTATCAAACCTCAAACACGCTTTCAGTAGGTCTCACTGGAGCGCATAATTTTAGTGGAATGCGGATATTACCCTAACTGTCCATTATTTACATTTGAGGGCAGGTAAAATTTTAAATTTTGATCAGTAGTGAAACAATACAAGCATAGACCATGTTATACATTGTTATTTCCATCGAGAAAGATGCACCGGAAAACCGTGAACGCACATCTGCGCACTCGGAGCATATTCAGTACCACATAACACCATAAAAGTGCAGATTCTACGGATCTGAATGCGTACAGATTGCGGGAAGATGTGTTCTAATCCGCCGCGGTGGTTCCATGGTTATCTATTGCGCTCGGCTACTGAACCGGAGTACCCGGGATAGAACCCGACCGCGGCGGCCACGTTTCGATAGAGGCGAAACGAAAAGGCGCCCGTGTGCCTGGGCGATTCATTGCACGTTATATATCCGAAGTCGATCGAAATTATTCCGGAGCCCTCCACAACGGCACCTCTCTTTTTCCACTCAACGCTTCCTCCCTTCGCTCGCGACGCGGTTCAGGTGCCCTACGAGAAGAGGTCGAGACAGTTAGTGCGCCATTTCATTTCCCGAAAACCATTCCTTATTGTGTTCTCTGTGGCTTTGTGTTACATGTGAGCCAGAGCCTGCTGGTCGTCGAGCGTGGCCACTGTTCTTTTGCAGGCTAGGGCAAGCAAAACAAATTTAATGCGCTAGCGGTAAGGCCACCAATCACCGATCTTTTCACTGCCTGCCTGGCTCCACTGGTTGTCTAACTGGGCCACAACGGTAACAAGAAGGCCACTTCGGACACGTGACCGTGTGCTGTCGTGATAACCTGACCACCACATTGCGAACAGACTGCCCAGCAATAAATTTTGGATAATGAATAAAGTAATAATGACTGGTCGCGACAGGCTGCTCGGGAAGGCCAACCTGGCTTTCACAAGCTCCGGCAGAGGCAGTACCTGCCGCGGTTGTCATGGCCGCAAAACGGCGAAGCATTACTGGTGACAGCCTGGACGTATTTGAAGACGAGATCTACTTGTGGGACGTGGAGGACCACAATGGACAGCTCGGCACCTCTTGAAGAAATGTTACTGCCCGACCAAAAAGTAATGAGAAAGAAATTCATGCTACAAATGTGCAATTGATACTGCCCATTAGTTTTCCTCTCTAGTGCCTACCGCTCCTTTATTCGTTATGCCATTGAAACGGCCTCTTCTTCTAGAACGTAAAGTCTACCAGAGTTAAAATAATTGAAGGTGAATATTTTAAAAAGCGGCCACAGCGCTACACGTCAAGTGTAACTATATACATAAGTTTAACCAGTGCTCAATAGACTTAAGTTCAGTGAGGTCACGTAAGCAGCTAGAAGTACCTGACGGAAATCCTGGGTGTAGACTACGTGGGATGACCGTTTCAATTTGCATGAAGATTGCAATGATTATTACATACTCCTGAAACATAAAGCGCAAAATAATTATGGATGGAATTCTAAAACCGGTAACGATGATATTAATGCCACTCTCTACAATACTGCTATTTCTCGTTATGATTACAGTGCCGAATTTAACGTGCTTTTAATTTCGCATGAATCTACTATGCGGCAATTGGACTACAATTATCTGTTTGACATATATTACATACACGGTTGATTATCACTGCAGGAAATAATAAAACAATTTGCTGAAATTCACTTGCCTGAAAAGTGACTAATTATTTATCCAACTTTAGTGCGTAACTGAAAAGGCAAATAAAAATGCTTGCCGAAACAAGCATTTATTTCCTGCAATTGCATTTCGTCAGCTTAAAAACGCATGTGTACGCTAGAATATGAATGCTACTCCAAGTAGTAAACGCTGTCAGTCCCCTGTGTGCCCCACTTAGATCACATTTGCTGAGGCAGGCCGTCAGAAACGTACATCGGCCTGCAGTTGTAAATATTTAAACAGAGGCAAGCCCAAATCAGCTTTCCCATGTTCTTTCCAAATGGTTCCCATGCCGGTTTTTTGTAGCTACATAAGCCCATATTAGCATACCCAGCCTCATCGGTTGCTTCGCTTTTCGCGAGGTCAAGTTGAATGTAAATAAGTATTCCATGCTGGAAAAACCTCGGAATGTCGAAATGTCGGTACCCACGAAAAACCGCTGCTGGCTCAGCATCGTGCGCACTGGGACAAAAAATGGCTGTGGCTTAGCTGTAGTTAAACCTGGAGTGACGCGATAGCCACATCTGGCCGAGTGGAACTCGATCAGTCGAATTGCAATGTCAGTCTTTCGCCGCTCCGTTTCGCTGGGCGTTCCTTCTTCATCTTCGACCCACTTGACACGGCGCATGCGCGCAGCTGTTGCAGCTGCTGCGCGCCGCGCCGCCGGCAGCAGCAGCTGCAGGTGACCAACCCACGTCACCAACCACGTGACCAACGGCGCTGCCACGGAGCTCAAGTGGTACCACGCTCAAGGGTCGAAGAGGTGGCGTAGTGTAGATATCGCTACAAAAAGCAGGTACTGCTCTAAGCTACCGGGATCAGTCCCAACTACCTGTTTTGATAGCATAGTGAACGCAAACATGGGCTCCTTCCGAGAACCTGCAGAATGATGAATGCGGCTCACAACGAAATTCAACAGTTGACCGCACATCGGTTGAAGGGCTGGTGAACCAGTCAGTAAACTCGGTTCTCAATTTTATGTATTTTTTCATTACGCTAGTTATAAACGGCTGTCCTTAAGCAGGACATATGAAGGAAGGTGTGCTTTAAATATGTTTTTGTTAAGTTCAATCACAAAGCGGGTTGTTGGCTCTTGCAGTCACAGATGTTATGGAAAATCGATCACCGCAGCCCACCGGACTGATTCGTCTCTCTTGCTAGAATGTACTCGAACATATAACGATTCGCACTGCTTCAGCGCAACAAAAAGGGGCGCATGAGTTAGCAGACATGGGAAACCTACACTAGGAGCCACACGGCTCTGATACGTGAGGGCCTGTCGGTAGTATACATCGGCCTGACACCTGTAATACAGAAAAAGCGCAGAGCGCTTGCCTGCATGGCCAGAACATGGGACCGATCAGACATAGACTGGCTGCACGGGGCAATGCTAGCCTCGCGAAAAGAAGTGTTTTCCATACGTTCGCCCAATATTTTGTGCGTGTTGTACGCGATTATAGGGCACGCGTGGCCCCACATGGGAAATTCTCAATTCCGGCCTCTTCCTTAAATATTTCTGTCAGGCTCATGTGTGGAGGAGGTGTAGAATGAGGAGAAATCTTTATTAGCAGCTAGTGTCTAGAGTCAGGCGCAAAAGAGCGCTGGCCCCTCTAAGTCCGTCTTTTCACCTGGCTTATTCATGAATATGAAACCAAGTGCTGAAGGTTGGTTTGGTTTATGGTTTATGGGGGTTTAACGTCCCAAAGCGACTCAGGCTATGAGAGACGCCGTAGTGAAGGGCTCCGGAGATTTCGACCACCTGGGGTTCTTTAACGTGCACTGACATCGCACAGTACACGGGCCTCTAGAATTTCGCCTCCATCAAAATTCGACCGCCGCGGCCGGGATCGAACCCGCGTCTTTCGGGCCAGCAGCCGAGCGCCATAACCACTCAGCCACCGCGGCGGCTCAAGTGCTGAAGGGGAAAGTCGGATAGCTGCACGTTGGGGAACCGGTTTTAGGGCACATCAGCCTTGTGTCGGTACGGAAATGGCTAGACCAGTTTCTCTCTGACGGGAGGCCTCTTAGGTATATTATAAAGCTGATAATGGGCTTCTCGGATTAGGCGTATGGTGGCCCACGTGGCAGTGGCACACCGGCCGCAAACGGGTTCACTATATCGAAACAAAATAGGGCCGAGGATGAATCAGTGGGCCACCTTCGTTGGCCCTTGATGTACAGGTTGAACCACCGATATCTAGGTACCCGTGGGCAGCCTACAGCGATCCAGAATTAAACCGATAGGTGTGGTGAAAAGGGAGTCCACATTGGGATATAGTGAATACAATGGCCCAAGTAAGGTAGCCGACATGCGCTCCACACAATGGACAGACAGCAGCACCACGACAAAGCCAGCGTTCTTCTGCGCGAGTTAAGCAAAGAAGCTCGTCCTGCACGCCGGCCGAATCGCTAGTGAAAATTTAGAATAGCATTTGAAATCATGGGTTCAGTTGAGCCGGCCATGTTATAAAATGTATCGCGGTATCACGTCCCTCGAGGTGCCGTATCATTACTAACTTTACTGCCGCGATCTACTCTCATTCAGAAAGGTCGAAGAGGCAACATACACCGCTACCCGCAGGTCACATGCATTCCTGGGCAACAAAATGATGAAAAATTCCTTGCGTCACCCTTCTCCTTCTTGACTCGCCGTCGGCACTCAGCAAATGTGAAAGGAAGATTATTTCTTGACCGCTGACAATCGGTATTCTCTGTTTCAGGTCACATGGTGAATAACGATGACGAAAATATAGCACGTGCACTTAACTAGTTTTTGTGCATTATGTGGCATGCCTCTTGACGAGCGCGCTAGTTACATACAGCCATAATATATTGCTCCAAAAGTTTGCAGATTTTTGAAGAGTTATATGGTAGAAAGGTGAGGCAGGAAACTGCCCAAAACAACGTATGGGACCAAAATTTCAGAACGAATGCTGTAACCGCAATGAAAGAACCACTGTTTGCCATATGCTGTAGTTTCTGAGGACAGAGGGAGCAGAACTGCATATCGCGTGCCGTCACTATAGGCACAGAAAAGGGCAGATTTACTTCCCAAGCCTAACGCAAAGGGAAGTACAATAGCTTAGAGACTGTCATAATAATTACTTCTGCAGAATAAGAGAACGAAAACATTGAGAAGCTTTGAACAGTTTCAACAAAAAACATGGGCAAAAATTTTCATTCTCCAGCTACCAGACGACATAACTTGTTGCTTGAAAACTATTCTTCCTTTACTGCTCAAAAGCAACCGCAGTGAATATATCTCATTCGCTTTCATAATTTGGTCTCCTTGAACAAAATACCAAGATAATAAACGAAGAATGAAAATCACAAACAAAACAAAGAAATATAAGACGACCGAAATCGAGGTCGTCCCATAGAAACGACTAAATATAGCACATACCTTATTCTATATGTGTGCAAGGTATGCAGCAACGAGCGCAACTGTTTAAAGAATTATGGACGCAAACGCTGGCAGCATACAAAGCTTGTTGTATTGTTGCATAAAATGATAACATGCCAGTCACCAAATGTACGCCGCATCTGAGACACTAAAGATATTTTTGGGGACGTGGTGGCTCAGCGGCTATGACGCTCAGCTGCTGACCCGAAAGACCCGTGTTCGATCCCAGCCGCGGCGGTCGAATTTTAGCGAGAAGGAGTTAAGAATTCTTTTAGACGAGAAGATGGCGGCAGCAAAGTACAAATGTGTTTGCGGCTCTACAACTGTTTTGTACGGCTTGGGCCAGTACGCCGTAATGCCACAGTTGGCGCTATAATTCACTAACGAAAACTGCATGCGGCGTCTGGTGATTGTCGCCTTTGGAATGATCATATAGCTCCGAAGTCCTTCCTTCGGCTAATTCGATATGTGTTTCCATTCGCCACATTGGGCCTCTCTCCGTGTCTTTACGAGGTCGGCACCGCGTTGTGTTTCGCACTTGTCTGTATACGCTTCGCTATAAATGCAAGTTTATAGGCTTTCAGAGTGTCAGACGTGTGTTGCCGTTTCTCAGAGTTGCGCAGCACATGCTGTAGGAGGTACCACCTACGAGGTGCTTCGCGCTCTTGAAAGGCGCTACGCTATTGCTCAGAAATTATCTGCATTGTGCAAGAGGAACAGCGGCGCAAATAAGAGAGCACAAGAAAGAACGACGCATGCACTCACTGACTACTTATTTCCTACAGAAGCGGCATATTCATAGCACCAAACTGAAGCACGCAGCAAATTGCATGATCGCTGCGAAAACAGCCTGCGACATGAAGGCTTGCAAAAACATGAATAACCCTTCTAATCGCTTACGTATAACGCGCCAGTCGTTGTTTAAACAAGGAGAAGATAAATATTAGCAAAAGCAGTGTAAAGAATTCGTAGTGGCAGTGGCAAACGGGAGAAGCAAAAGTAGAATGAATGCTAAAAACCTGAACATGATATTAAGAAAAAAAAAACGAAAACCAAGAACAAGAAAGTCAGCGAAGCAAAAGAAATCAGAATACTAAAACTTGACGCGGAATAAAAACCACAACAAAACAAAACAAAAATAGCAATAACAAGATGCTAGCTTTGTTGTTAGTGATACACCAATTTCCTGATGTGTGCCAGCACTGGCACTGCTATGCCGCATGAAGCCTATTAAAGCACTCAGTTAATGCTGCCAAAGTGAAAAGGAAACAAAACTTTCTTCGACGACACATTGGAACACGGAGATAATATCTGAGTAATTGAAGAAAGCTTTCTTAGAAGGCATGCAGATTTCGGCGGAAAGGAATTCCTATCTTCCGCAAACCTAGTGAACACCAATTCATTATGTCAATACAAAACTCGGTACCTCGTTAGCGCACGCTCACACTGGCTAAAAGGACATCTCACGTTCCGATGAGAGAGACAGCCCTCATATATGACTGAGCAGGATGCCTGGCTTGAATTCCGCAGTTCACTAGCTCCCCTATATCTGCGTGTCCCGGAATTGGATTTTGTTGATTCCCTTCTGCTCCGACAACTTGTCAGATGTATTGTGACATGCCGTAGAACGCCGTAAAAATGGCCGGGAATTTCGACGACCTTCGGTTCTTAAACGCGCACTCACATCGCACAATATACGGGCCTCTACCATTTCGCCTGCATCGAAATGCGACCGCCGGGGCCTGGATCCAACTACCATTTTACTGGTCAAGAGCCCAGTACTATAACCACTGAGCCACCGCGAGTGTTGTCCTATAATATGATACCAACCGATGATAGTTTGCGGTTCATAATAACACATGACAGGAAACATATTTCACTGCTTATTTACGCTCTGGCGCTTTTTTCCCACCGCTGCAGCTGCTGATGGATGAAGTCATTGTTCCTTGCGAGCTTTGTGAACACAGTTTATATCAAGATTACAGCTGCTGTCAGTGCGATTCCGCAATGTAGAGATGTGTCAGGCAATTGTGAGTCTCAGGTCAGCGTCTCAAACGCATTGCCTTTTGAAACATGTTCTGCGTGTCAATTGTGTTAAGCAATAAAAACATTCAGGCGCATTAAACGGAATAACGAAACCTATGACAACAATTATGCAGTGTTCTGCACGTGCGTGCACACACTGTCCCCACTTTCTCTGGCGCACGTCGCCATGCAGTCTAATGGGCGGCTGCCCTTCCGGCGTTGACAGGGCGTTAGTGAGAGCCCACTGAGGAGTCAAGCATCCTTGTTCGTGTAACAGAAATTAAAACTTTTATGGAGGTCGCAAGTAAAATAAAGGTAGAATCATGTGTATCTAGAAAATGGCGATGAAATAAATATCCGCGTAATATAATTTATACCTGATATCATTGCTCTTAGCTCGTTGTTGTCAGTACACCGTAAGCTGTAGCGTTAAGTGGCTCTCTCAGAAGCTGTCTCGAGCGCTTCACATCAGAGCCACCGTTTTTTTAATCGCGTCATTTCATGTAGCTTCCGATGTAAAGCCAACACTAGCGACAGCCGTGCACGTTTCCCCTCTCCGAAGAATCTACAGGCGTATAATTTTTTCTGAACTCCCTTTCATATATTCCCGACTTCTGCATATAGTAAAGGTTAGCTACACCAAACTTCATTGTGAGGAGAGGATATTAAACAGCGCCGTTTACTAGAAATAACGAACAAAACGCATATACTAAAACTCCGCACTTATGACGGTATCGCGAATCGCATCACAGGGCCGGCAGCGGATGCGCCATGGAGTGGCATTGCAAATACGCGGGAAGCAGCGGACAAACGGGGTCATCGTTGGAGGTGTGCTGGAGTTGCATAGGCATTATGGGGAAAAGAGCAGAGTAGTAAGGCCATCGTTGGAGGTGCATTGCCAATATGGGGGAAAGAGTAGAGGAGTAAGGCCATCGTTGGAGGTGCAATGGAGTAGCGTTGCCAATATGAGGGAAAGAGCGACAAGTAGTGCCATTCCTGGATGTTTCTTTAAGTGACATAGTCAATACAGGGGAAGTTCGGAGGAGTAGGTTCTTCGTTGGAGGTGTCATGAAGTGACATTGCTAATGATGGGGTGGGAGCAAACAAGTAGGGCGAAGATTGGAGGCAGCATAGAGTGGCACTGCCGACACTGAGACGACGATATCAACGCTGGTAATATGTAGGACAGACTCTTACCAGCAAGCTTCCAAGATTGCACAGATGCATATTGCTGCCTGGGTCAGGTCTTTATTACGGAACTACAACCTCGCGCGGGGCACGACTGTGAGCATCAGTCCTTGGTAAAGTCGCAGCGAAAAAGAAAGTGATCATTGCCATATTTCTAATTTACATCAGAATTGACACTGATATTGTCTCCAGTACAGGCTTTGTGGTCGCTGAATTGTTGCATAACGTCATCTCCGTCATCTCGTCTGATGTGGGTGAACTTACTGGGTATATAACAGTACGGCCATATAGAATTATCGAGCGGTGCACTTAGGCCTGCGCGGGCGAGGTCTACGGGTAACAGCCGATTTGAGAAAGTTTGAATCTCAGCATCCGCCGTGTTACAGATGTGCAGTGCTTCAACATTTAGCGTTGCTTGTCTACAGCTGCAGTCGCCGGTGAAACCGGCGCAGTGCTTAGGAACAAAAGCGGAGATAACGCTTCTCGCCATCTGCAGGTGTTAAATTTTCGCCCACCGGAACCCGAATGCGCGGCAATAATTTTTTAATCAGCGTTCCATCAGAGCATTATTATTATTATGCATGCACCGCACATGCTCTCGTCTGACAGAGCTTGGAATTTGTCTTCGTCGATGATGTCTTGACCTAAAGAAACAAGTTTTTGCCAGCGCTGGATTTTTTTAAAATCAACCTTACAGAACTTGTGGATATTTACGCCTTTTACGCGTTGGAACGAATATTGCGGAAATAGGAGTAGGGTGTTGTGATAATATTGTTTGCTGGCAATGAATGATAAAATCTCTGAATCAAAAGCCGATATTTTTATGACAGGATTAGGGGGGGGGGGGGGGGGGGGGCTGATCAAGCTGCGCTTTTAATGCTGTATTACCGCTGTTTTAAGACTAATAAGATGTAATACATCCAGCTAATATGAGGGTCGAAGATAGCTTTGAATTGTTTTAGTTTAGGATAAATTGGAGTGTTGTAGGCAAGCAATTTAACACAAAGTGGTGCAAGCGCCAGATTGCTCCGCTGATACCGTACTGCACTATTAGCTGAGTGACACTGCTTACTTGACATTTCCAAGTTAAACCACAGAAATCTGAATAGCTGAGTTAATGAAGAACACGTCAGTAATTTGAGAATCGCTGATGACTTTGCCTTGCTAAGTCACTCAGAGATGCGCTGCAAAGCATGATAAAGAGTTAGGCAGGAAGAGCTGAACGGCGGGTGCAAAAATTAACATGCAGAAAAGCTGTGTTCAAGATTCTAGCAAGAGAACGGCAATTATCATTTGGCAGCGAGGTGCTGGATCTGGTAAACGAATAACTTTACTTAGGGCAGGCAGCGGACGCTGATCCGGATTATCAGAGGGAAACAACTAAAGGAAAAGAAATGGGGTGGGGCGCATAGGGCAGGTTCTCTCAGACCCTGAATGTCAGTTTACAATGTTTATCAAGAAAAAGTATACAACACCTGTATTTTACCGGTGTTCACCTATGGGGCAGAAACGTCGGGACTAACGGAAAGAACTCAGCTTAAGTTGAGGACAATGCAGTGAGTTATGAAAGAAATATGAATGGTAAGTGTAACATAAAGAGATAGCAAGAGGGTAGAGTGGGGCAGGATAAAGCACCGGTTGATGACACCCTAGTAAAAATCAAGAGGAAGAAATCGGCGTGGGCAGAGCATGTAATGGGAAGGCAAGATAACCGCTGTTCCTCAAAGGTACGCACTGGATTTCAATAGGAGGCAAGCGTAGCAGGGGACGGCAAAAATTTACGTCGGCGGATGAGATTAAGAAGTTTGCGGACATACTGTGGCCGCAGATGGCAAAGGACAGGGTTATTTGGAGTGACATGGGAAGAGGTGTTCCCCTGAAGTGGGCGTAGTTAGGCTGATCATGATGACTATGAGTGTTTGGTTAAGTCACTGGGGGCGATGTTATGTTTAATCAAATAAGTGAAAAATGCTCAGTTACAGCGCAGGTGGAATGATAACAGAGAAGTGAGGCTTACACTGAGCGTCATGAGCAAAATTCCACACCATTCTTGCACGTTTTTACGATCCTCTTGCAGGCTGGACGCATCTACGTGATTTGTTATTGGGCAATATATGATGCAGTCGTCAGCGAAGAAGCAAATTTTAGAAGTGATGTTATTAGCTAGATCATTAATATAGACAAGGAAAAGAAGACCAAAAAAGTTCCTTGGGGCATACCAGAGAGGACAGGTGACATTGCTTATGAATATGAATGTGCATAAACAGATTGTTTGCGGTTAGAAAATTTTGGATCCATTCCAACACAAATGAACAAAATTTGTGATTTGAAAGTTTGATATTAGGTTCTTCAGGAGGACCCTATAAAATGCTTTCTCATATTACAAAAACAGAATGTCAACTCGATAGTTCTGGTCGATGAAAGAATGCGTCATTGAAGTAAAGTACGAGCAGAGTATCACATGAGTCATATTTGCAGAAACCATGTCGGTTCAGCAGAAAAAAATATTGCACATCTTCGACTCGAATAGATAACATATTCTTAGATTTTGGAGCACTTGCAAATGATGAAAATGGGTCGATAATTAATTGAAGAATATCTGGTGCCTTTCCCATATACAGGAGTCTGCTGGAACATACCCCGCAGTTAGTGACTGCTGAAATATGTCACATATTTAAACTGCATATATGTTTAGTGTTCTTTGAAACTATAGCATCTGCACCGTCGACCTCAACAGATCATGAATTTTTTATTACCTTATTATCTTGAGGACACCACTGCGATTGAAGATTTTGTTAATTGCAGGCATGTGCATTGAATTTATTAATTATTGTGCGCATGTGCATCGGAAAGATTCAAGAGGCTCATGGGTGCAAACTAGAAGAAAATGTATTGCGTAGCACATCAGCGACTCCATAATCAGGCACAGGTGAGCCATCAGAATCACAAAGGAGTATAACGTTGGATTCATGGGAAGAATACAATGCAAAAGCTCTTGGGATTGTTATGCAACATTAAAGGTAAGTTAGTAAAACGGAGTTATTTTTCGCACAAGCGTGTTAAGAGTTATTTTTAGTACAGCGAAAAGTGTGTTTATCTTACAACTTGGCCGTTTTAAGTTCGCATTACACCATGATGATTTCACGCGCTCGGTTACTGTGATAGTTGTGATGAAAACACTAACTAACCGCTGCATCTAGGCTTTAAAAAAGAGCCGGTTGTGCGACACTGATAACTTGATGCGAAACTTTCAGAGAAGCTTTGCCAATTCATTATTTATGCTAGAGAGTGACCCCAGTAAAAAAGCATAAGTTGCTTTTTAGACATTTTTGCCCCTGGGAGAAAACAGGGAAGTGTAGGTTTTCCTGCGTGATAACTGGGGTCTTGCACATGTGTAACAGCGGACAAGCTTTGTGGATATAAAGTAAAGATAAGATCAAGAATGTTTGAAGAATGATCTCAGGTGGTTGTTGGTTGAGCGATAAGCGGTCTTAATCCGCAAGTGAGATACGAGTTGACAAATCGGCTAGCAATGTTACTTTTCGACAACGTGAAAGCAAGGTCAGGCCAGTGAATGGAGGGGAGGTTGACATCCCTGAAAAGGAGGACTGAAGTTTTCGGGTATGTTTTAGCAGGCGTGTTCAGAGCGTCGTGAAAACGGTGCACAAAAGATGCATCAGCGTTGGCCGGGCAATAAGAATATCTAGTCTGAGTGGGTGGTTGTGACATATTACAGCCAATACAAATATTTTCATGAGGGCGATAGCTTGACTAGAATACAATGCGCAAGACAATTCGCCGCGATAAGCACACCGCCTTCATGGAAGTTATTTTTGTCATTACGAAAGATGGCAAAGTTTATTAGCTAAGGCAAGATTTCGGACGGCGATGTCGGTATGGCAATATCTCCCAAGAATGTGTGCAAGATAATTCACAAGTGGTGCTTGATTTCGAGCAGTCGAATATATACGTGACATGCGCACGTGTTACATAGAATGGTGCAGCTTTATTTATTTATTTACAACACCCCTGAAGGCGGTCACGGCGGAGTGTATTACGCCCTTTGGACGTAAAGTTTCGAGAGTGCTTTGTTTTCTTCTCTAGAAATTGTTCCCCGGAACAAATGTTTGTGCTAAAGCCCCTTGATAATAGGAAAGTAGCGACACTCTCCTCCGCGCCGCGCTTTCCTCCTCGATTCTCCTCGCGCGGCGGCTGCGAGCTCTGCACACGACACGCTTTTTTCTCCTTGGCGCTCGCCGGTCGGCCGCAGCAGTGAGTGAAGCGCGTGTTTTTGGGCCAGGTCTGCTCTCCAGGAGTGCGCAAAATATTTGAAAAATTGCGAGAAAAGCATTCAGAATGCCCAAAGTAACGTTCATGAAGAGATCGGTTTCTTCTTAGAACTGTTTGAATGGGGAATACTGATGTAAACAAAGCTTTCAGGCGAGTTCGGCACTGCAGACGCTTTTTAAGTAACATGATAAGGTGTTTTACTTTGTGCACCTGATCTAGTACTGCCTCTGACTTTGTCTGTGTTTGTTTTTTTAGGGCGTGAACTTTGTAACCGCGGTAAAACTTCGGAAAACGACCCAGGCTGGTGTTTTGAACTTCAAGATCAGAGATCAAAGCGGGACATGGTCTATTTCGCTACTGCCAAGATATCTGTCTAAGCATAGTATATGTCACGTGATCAACCGTTAGTTTGGATAAATGGTTAATTATAAACTTATTGTGACTAATTACCAAGCCAGATTAATTGATATTTAGTAAATTACAATTAAAACCTAATTTGCGCTGCAGCATCGAGTCATATATCGTTGGAAACCTTAGGCCAAGTGTAGTGGCACTGTGCTGGTTAGCGATCCGCATTAATCTGCGTTAATTAGTTAATTTTGTATTAAACCAAACTTTAAGCTGTACGATCAAGTCATATACCGTTGAAAAGCTTAAAATGAATGCAAATGCTCTGAATAAGTTAGCGATCCCTATTAATTAGCGTTACTTAGCTATATGCAATCAAAACTACCCTTGGCATTATAGCATCGAGTCATATACCTTTCGAAAGCTTAGGTTGAATGCAAATGAGCTGCGCAAGTTATCGACCCGAATTAATTAGTGATAACTATTTAAATGCAGGTAAATCTAAACTTTCCACTATAGATGAAAAACTAAGGGCAAGTGTAAACGCATTATGCTAGCTAGCCAAACTTAAATATAAACTTCACAACAACACAGCCAAAACACTATCTAGGTTTAACATGAACTGCTTCGAAATGTTTATCTTTGCTTGTGCATACTTGCGTGCAACAGGTCTTATTTAGCGTGCACCCGCTTACAATAAATGAGTCATGAGTGCATCCTCCGTCCATATGTTTGTCTCATCAGTGTGAAAGTGGTTTTTTCAATCTAGTCTGTTCACTGAATAAAACAGTTGCGCACTTTCAATGCGCTCAAGGAGCGCGGACAACCATTCATCGACTGCAATTCATCGAAAATTATTAGGAACTAGTGTCAAGGAAGCTCAAGAATATACCTATGAGAGAATGCACTCTATATCTATGGGCAAGATAAACGCCTCTCGATAATGTAATATTATACTTGACGCCGAAATTTCGTTCCAGTATGTAGTAGGGGATATAAAGCTGGTATTTTGATTAGGCATCACAAAAAATGTATCATGAAAATGAGAGCATGGTCAGCAGGATGATTTATTTTCGCGCACGCACAAGAACGTCGATTGACAAGATACACGTAACAGACGGGAGTATCACATAATATTCAGCATCTACTCTAGTACAGAAATGTGCTATGCAGTATTGATGACAGTTGAGAAAAAATATGCTCATGGAAATACAACAGTGGTGTATGTCATAGCTCAAATCAACATCACTTTGTACAAGTATACAGCAATTTCATGCAACTGAAAGTTGACGGGACAATGGGATCTTACGCTAAAAGCTTGTCTGTTTAAAACTGCGGAATTGTTTTTACAAAGGCGACGCTGCAGGAGCAAGAACTAGCACGTTTTTAGTCCAGACGCTATTTGCAGAGAAGATGCAATGCGCGGATGCTTTGGTGATTCGTTGCGTTCTGGTCTCGCTTGCAAAATAACCTAAAAACGAAGCAGCAAACAACCCTCGAAGGATGCCTTCCAACCAACGGCGTCAACCATTTGTTATGACGTCGTGGTTAATCTCCTAACGTGACATCGCATGTGGCAGGTAGGTTTCTGTGTGAAATAGGATTAACCGCGCCGCAATGGTGATTGTTCGATGTCATTTGCCGAAGGGTCTCCTTTTGGTTTCTTTTTTGAGCTCTATCTGACTGTAGCAGATAAAACGCGCTAGTGATACTTAGAAAATAGCAGTATATCTGCAGTGTATATTGGTAACCTTGGCTTCATACACCGCGCAAAAGTCTGCCTTAACCAATATAAGTGGGTAGCGACTGTGGCGTTTGACTTTTACGCCCTCCTAAGGCTCAGGTTACGTACAAAACTACAGATACAGTTGCACCCCATTTACGTCTTGCGCAAGTGCTTACTGCCACCTCACCTGATGGCTGAAAATGCGGCACGCATGCCAATACTCTTGCTGGCGCATCTCGCACTTTCAGCCGCAGAAAATCTTTTTGACGCTTCAGTTTTCACAAGAATCTGCATTCGCAGATTGCAAAATATCTGAGCAATGTTAGGAATCACGTTGTGACAAGAAGGAAAGCATGTTTGCCCTGAAATGTTTCGAGTAACCCTTTGCTGCACCTCGGCCACATTTACAGAATTATGTATCAGCGCTTCTTTATTGTTGCGGAAGAAGTTTTCAGCAACTTTGATGACCTCAATCACGCCTTGAGACGGAGTAGTCAGAGACTGACGGTGCTCAGAAAAATTTTTCAATTCTATCAACTTTGAAGGTATGGCATTATCAACCAGTGAATTATGACAATATTCACATTGTATCCGCTTTGTCAGCCTGGAGACAACGTAACCCGCGAGGTAGGCAATCGATTCCTCTACTTCAGGGCTTAAATCTACAAGGTCTTCTGGGGCTTGAATGTTGCTTGCCGTGATTTTTGCCTCACTTGTGTCCCGCAAATTCATCAACAAATAGCCCTCCTCTTCAGGAGAATAGCTACCATGCTTGCTGGGTTTGAGGAATTGCGCTAGAGTTGCGCTCCTCAAGCTGCATTTAAATTTATACAGTCGCGGGACAGGATTTTTCGCACGCAGGGTGGAAAACAAATTTTCGAGACCATCTTGGCTTAATCTGCTTAGGAAGACGTACTGAAAGTTGTATTTGCTGAGAAGAACATCTTTGACTTCCAGAGATGTTCTTGTGGCTAAAATGATGCCTGTTTGTACAGGCTTCCAAACCGCTTTGTTTTGGTTGCCAATAACAATTTTAGAGAACAATTCGGCTGTCGCATGCAAAAATGCTACACTGTCATGATAAGCCTCCTCAACCGCATGGCTGAAAGCGAGGTTTGTCGTTCGTGAGGTCATCAGGCGAAACCACCTAAATATTGTTTCTATGAACCACGCGGTAGTACACACATTTCTGGGAATTTTTATTTTCCTCAAGCAGACGCAAACCAGAAGCCGTGTCGTTATGAAAAAGAGAAAAAGCCGGGCCTACTTTCATTTCATCATAATGACTCGGGTCAAGAACAGACGCGTTCAAGTGCGGCGCGAGCTTGATGTCATCCTTTTCGTCATGCCTCACTAGGGCCTTTATAAACTCGACGTTCACGCAGTTTTTCGGCAAATCGTGTTTCTTCACAATTTCGTCGGGAAGGTAAATGAGCTGGCCTTTTGTCAAATGATTTCTTAGATTTTTCAACAAGTGTGGTACGTCAGCCATAAACCAAAGCTTTTTCTGTGGATCACAGGGGTGAGGGCAACTGGTTCGCGGCCTGCTGTGCTTTCCTGCGGTGATTCCAAAGAACTTCCAAAGTGCCTGATTGGCAGTGCCCATGTCAGAAACAACAACATGAATATTGATTCCGATGGACTCGCAGGCGGTAATTAGGTCAACTACACGAGCTTTAAAGCTGGCAGTATGGATAAAGTTGCCGGTTAGTTGATATCCGATGGTTTGCTTCCATCTGGTGGAAAGACCTCCCAGCATAAATACCAAAGCGTGTGTGGCTAAGCAGTCCTCAGGAAGCGAACCATAGGACAAACGCAGTGTGGGTGCGCCCAAAACATCACAGCATGAATGATCATATGCGGGACCCGACGTGATCTGCATCTCGTCTACCATCAAAATGGCGTGGCGTTCCTCCGGCTTCATGAGATTCACCTGTAGAATGCAAATCGATGTTAGGAATGACTGAAAGTAAGCTCGCGATAGTATTAATGTGTTAAGTAAACATACAGATATAAGACGCGCAGGAAAGCCACTAAAAAAAGCAGAAACGCAGCCAAACATATAGGTAAAACTGTTCAGCATATTAGTTTCGTAACAATGAAAAGAAAGGTAAAACCGTCAAAATCAACTACGCAAAGCGACCTGATACTAGGCAATTGAGCTCACAGTATAACAGGCTTGGCATATGGCAACTATTTACCTTGATCTTGAGGGGTTCCAAAATATCAGTAAGAAGTCCGGGTCGAAACTTTGCATGTTCGATGTGCCTTTGCAGGGTTCGTTCTGAGGGCAAAGGGTAACCATATTCCCTTAGGACACTGTAGCCCCGCGTTCCACATGCCAGCCGCAACCTCAGTGACTTCACAAGTGTGTCAGCTTCCCACTGCGATCCGTGATTTGACAGCCGCTCTAGTGACGACATCTGATCATCATTGAAAAGATGTTTGAGCTTTTTTTTCAGCTGTTCCTTTTGCGCCTCGCTCTTCAAGTATCTTTTTCTTGCAGCTTGTAATTTCCTATTTGTGTCCTCTTGATTGCGCTCCAATTCTGCTATTCGTTCCAAGAGTGCCTGGTGCGATGCTGAAAAAAAAAATTAGTATCTGAAATCTACGTGTAGTTCAAGCGTACATTGAAGAACGAGAAACATCGCTTGCGAATTTACAAACAGACGCGGAAAGCCCCATTTTTGTGACTAAGTATGAAAGAAAGGTCTGGTGGCAGCAGAAACTGCGTTAGAGAGCACTGTATCATTGGCTGCCGCAACATAATGCATAAAAGGGGCCATTTACCAATGGGCAAAACCGCTTCGGGGCAAGGAACAGGTTCATCACGGCAGTCTTGAGATGGTGCTGAAAGAGGAATTAAATAATTGTATGAGTACGCGGCCACTCACTTAGTTCGTGTGTGCTTAAAGAGACAGCAGCTTACAGGAGGGTGCACTGGGAGAAGTGGTGGGCCCTATTGTCGACGCACTGCAACGCTGGGGCAAGCATGCGGTGGCCTCCTCCGCTGTTTAAAAGACCACATTGTCAAAAATTCAACAACGAAATAAATAAAATGTATAATTTACCATTGATGACAGCTGGTTCGTGGCTCGCACCAGGTTCGCCACGGCAGTCTTTAGATGGTGCTGATGGAGAAATTAAACAGCTGCATGAGCTTAAGGAGACAGCAGCTTACAGCAAGGTACCCTAGGAGAAGTGGCGGGCCCTATTGCCGGCGCACTGCAGTGATGGGGCAAGCATGCGGTGGCCTCCTCCGCTGTGTAAAAGACCGCAGTGTCAAAAATTCAACAACGAAATAAATAAAATGTATAATTTACCATTGATGACAGCTGGTTTGTGGTTCGCACCAGGTTCGCCACGGCAGTCCTTAGATGGTGCTGATGGAGAAATTAAACAGCTGCATGAGCAATATGAACAAACTTTATTAAGGCGCTACAGGACTACAGCCATAAACACAGCTATCTTCTTCAAGGAACTCTACAGACTTGAACGCAAGTCTCACAATTACAGCACTCGTACAAAAAATCATTTCGTCATTCCAGAAACCCGAACAAATTACGGACGGCAGAGCATTAGTTACACCTTGCCTCTTCTTCTAAACACAATTCAATAGTTACAGTGTGCAGATAACGCTATTTTTTTTATTACCTCACTGAAAGTGTGCATTTCTGTAAATATGTTTTCCACACTGCGTGTATGTTTTTTCTTCCTTGCCGCAATCGTATGTCACCTTTTCTACAGTATTTAGTTAAACATTATATGAAAGTGCCATTTCGCCCTGTTGTTTCTGTTAAAATTATATTTCATTGCATAGTCAACTCATACGCCGAAGTTACCAAGTTTTTGTAAGGGGCGCAGCCCCTCGTCAAGCCGTTAATAGGCTTTTTGGCTGCGCCCCTAGCATCCTTGTGATGTTGAAATAAAGATGACTTGACTTGACTTGAGCTTAAGGAGACAGCAGCTTACAGCAAGGTACACTAGGAGAAGTGGCGGGCCCTATTGCAGGCGCACTGCAGTGATGGGGCAAGCATGCGGTGGCCTCATGCGCTATGCAAAAGAGAGTAATTTCATTGAACGCAACAATAAAAAAAATTAAAGGGTGCACTTAAGTCTCCAACGTGCGGAAATGCAAGAGCATGACTGCCACATCATTAACTATCGCTATCCCTATCTATCACTACCTGCTGTAATTCCGTCAAGAGATCTATCAAAACCGTCACAATCAGTAACGAACACTATCACATCACTATCCGGGCCTATTACTATCATTTACTATTAATATCCGTAACAGTCACCATGATTAGCTGTCACTATTCATAACCATCACTATATAATCTGATGCCGTCACGTGACCCACTGATATACCTCAATTTTCATTTAGTTACATTGTCAGGCTTATCTCTATTATAACATCTGACGAGTCATCTGTACATTTACTTTAATTTCTTATACTTTCTTGTTTTTTTTCATAAATGGAGATTGGAAAACAGCAAGCCAAAAAAATAACTTACCGCTGTCAGCGGCAGGTTCATGTATCTGTCGAGGAGGCTTCCTTTGCTTCGGGACAGGTCGGTGAGAGAAAATTGTCGAACTGCGTTGGGCCTCAGCTTTTTTTTTCCCAAGTTCGCGTAATGTTCTTGGCTCAAACTGGTCTTCAGTGAAATGTAGCTAGAACATAGAGCGAGGAGTTAACCACTCAGGCAAGATGAAAAAAAAATCTTCTTGCATACCATTGAAATAGCTAATATGCTACAATGCTAAGAATTGTTGCTCGCGAAATGTTCCCCTATTTTTACGCCATAACCAGAATCATTATTGATTATTTAAGTTTCGTAAATACAGCAAATTGGCGCGATGATTTCAGCTGATTTTACATCGACGGGAAAAGGTTTCCCGCAGAAAAAGAAAACGCGGAATTGCGGTTTTAGAGCTCCACCTTTCAAAGCGAATGTTCCTGGCCAACGTTTAGTAGTCACGATCAAAGTGAAGCGTGTGTGATCATGTGAACACCCCCTGCACATTGGCCGTATCCCTGATAAAACCAAGCCATACCTGTTAACCCCCTCATGCGTGGAAGCATGGCAAGCCAAATTCAAGAATAAAAAAAAACGCAATGCGAACTCGCTAGCGCTCATTACCCGCAATACTGCGGGTTTACGTGCCAATTAGTTTTTCAGGGCCAGTATTAATTGTTCCTAAGTAACCTACGAACACTAGTACAAGCTGGAAAGACTAGCTCCTCGGCAAGCCACAATTTCGGTATTTAGTAAAAGAGGACAGGGATCCTAGCAAAATCGCGGAAAATGCAATAAGGAGGCTGTACCTTCCCACATATCGTTGACAGCAGAAAGCAGACTATAGTGCCGTATTTCTGACTGTACAGAAGTCGACAACGTATGAAATGATGGAGCCTCACAGAATATTCAGCATGCTGCAGAGGACAACCTCTTTTTCATGGAACGAACAAGTTGCCGCAGAAAAAATATTAATGAGCAAGGAGGCAGAATAGAAAACGGAGCGTCAGGTGACGCGCTATTACGGCCAGTGAGAAAGGCGCCTTACCTCGCAAACAACGCTATTCTTGGTAGGAATAAAGTTCTTTCGGCCAATATTGTGAAGGTACTGCTTCTTGCGCAAGCCGTCACGCTTGCCTTGAGGTATCATGAATACCGCATAACCATCTTCAGGCCGCTTGCTGCAGTTGTACGCGCAACAGCACGGCATAGCGCCTGCACGTTGCAATATTCGCTCGCCGAGCCTAGGAGAAAAATGGCGCGAAGGAAAAAGAAAAACACAAGCAATACGCCGGACAAACGCGTTTCCAAGGGCAACGGCAGGGAGACCAATCGTCGCGCAGGAAATCGGGCGGAGCGCCGGCCCTCAGGGAAGGGGAACGAAAGGGGCAAGGAGAAGGCGAGGAGGTCGCGCGGCCGCGGCAAAGTTCAATGGATGGCGGTACTTTCCTATTATCAAGGGGTTTTAGTTTGTGCGTATGTCTAGCGCCATCTTTTCCGGCTAACCTGAGCTATCTTTTTTAATTGCTGTGGCAGCCGCTAGATGCCAACACTTGTAGAAGAATGCGTTGTCACTAGTCGTTTGCGCATTCTACTGTGAGTGAATGTGTAGAGATGGACGTCCACCTCGAACAGCGTGTAAAGTTAAAATTCTGTGTGAAGCTTGGCAAGACAGCCACAGAGACGTATGAGCTCTTTCCTGACGGTTACGGTGTGTGTGTGTGAAAAACTTTATTTCAGGGAGGAAGCTTGAGGTAGCCGGAGCAACCTCTCGCAATCTCTAGGTGGGCTCCTCATTACAGGAGCCCATTGGCGACCGCCGCGACTCGGGCTGGGTGGACCAGGGCCTTCTGGCTTGCTAGGTCCGAGCAGCCGAGCAGGGCTGCCTCCCAGTCCTCCCGGGTGGGGTTGGGTTTGGGGGCGAGGTTGGGGGTTGACTGGCATGCCCACACCATGTGAAAGATGTCCGAAGACTTCTTCGCACAGTGTGGGCATTCTCCTGTACAGGCAGGATCAAAGTGTTTTAAAACTGCCGGGCACAGCCGCGTTTTGGTATAAAGGCGGAGGAGTGTGCGTTCCTCCACCTTTGTGAGGCCCTTACAAGGCTTGTGATAAATTGCATGGCCGAATTGGAATAATTCCGTAATTTCTCGAAAAGTTAGGGCCGGATTGGGTTCGGGATCCGTATCCAAAGTGTCTGAAGGCGTTGCCCGGAGAGTGAGCGCGCGGGCGGCGGCGTCTGCCGTTCATTGCCTTCGAGGCCCATATGAGCTGGAGCCCATACAATCGTTCGAGACGCGGGGGCCCCGAGGTAGTTACTGTTTTGAAGGATGCGATGCGCAAAGAGAGGAATGTACCCCTGTTTAATATTTCTGCAGGCCCCTCTCGAGTCGGTGACGATGATTCGCGACTC
Source organism: Amblyomma americanum (assembly GCF_052857255.1). Classification (NCBI taxonomy): domain Eukaryota; kingdom Metazoa; phylum Arthropoda; class Arachnida; order Ixodida; family Ixodidae; genus Amblyomma; species Amblyomma americanum. The sequence goes on from NC_135499.1 coordinate 87,406,201, forward strand.
CTGGTCTGCGGCGGCTAACGCGATGGCAACTTCTTCCGCATGTGTTATGTCTTGAGCTCGGAACGTTAGGCCATTCACCACGATTTTTTGGTGGACGACTGCGGCCGTGTACCACCACCCATGGTGAGGGCCTGAGGCGTCCACGTAGAAGATGCCATGATTGTTCCCATAGTGACGGGCCAGTGCCTCCGCCCGCGCAAGGCGCCTGCCACTGTGGTCGTCAAGTGTCATGTTGGCCGGAAGAGGGCGTACGTGCAGGGCGTATCTCCAGATTTCAGGAATGCGTACGCGCTCTTCCGTAAGTGTTGGGTGGTGGATGTGTAGTCGGGCTAATAGGCGGCGACCCGACGGCGTTTTTGAAAGCCTTGTGTATTGATTTGTCAAGTGTGCCTCTCGGAGCTCCGCGAATGTGTTAACCATCCCCAGGCACATGAGACGCTGGTTGGATGTGGTGATCCGGAGATCGAGGGCACGCTTGTACATCTTTCTGAGAATCACTTAGAGGGCGTTCTCATCAAACTTGCGCAGGTGGAGGTAAGGAGTCGAGTAGAGGACTCGACTGGTCCCGAATGCATGCGCCAGCCGCAAAGCGTCTCTGCACCGTAACCCCCCGCGTTTGTTGGAAACCCGGCGGACCATCCGGCCCACCTGGTCCCCCACCTTGCGCAGTTTTGCTAGTGTGGTATCAGCCCGTCGATGTTTGTGGATAAGGAGACCAAGTACTCTAATCTCATCGTGTTCGGGTATCGGGCCACTGGCCAGAGATAGTTCCATTTTGGTGGCGCACTGAAGCGACGGGCCAATGTGCACAAATTCGGATTTGGACGGTGAGCACTGAAGGCCGCAGCGTTGGGCGTAAGCGTCCACGATCTCCGCCGCTTGCTGCAGGTTGGCCTCAATGTCTCCAACCGATCCGCGTTTGGCCCAGATGGTTATGTCGTCGGCGTACAGCGCGTGCTGGATGCCTTCGACCTTCGCCAGCTGAGCCGGGAGTTTCATCATGGCCAGATTGAAAAGTAATGGCGAGAGGACCGCACCCTGTGGGGTTCCTCTCGTTCCCAGTTTATATGGGCCATGTTCTTCGTCTTGTATTCGGATGAAACTTCGTCGATCCGAGAGAAATTACTTGATGTACTGAAACGTGTTATGTCCACAGTTCGTTTGGGAGAGATGTTGCAGGATGATTTCGTGTGTGACATTGTCGAAAGCCCCCTTCAAGTCAAGGGCGAGTACTGCCTTATCGTTGAAGGGATATTCGACAGGGTTGAGAATTTCTCGGTCGAGTTGAAGCAGAACATCTTGAGCGGACCTCTGCGGGCGGAAACCGAACATGGTGTCTGCGAATGTATGTTCATTTTCCAGAAACCCAGACAGCCTATCCCGCACCATGGTCTCCATCAGCTTTCCCGCGCAAGACGTGAGGGAGATGGGGTGGAGGTTGTCTGTGTTTATGGCTTTGCCGGCTTTCGGAATGAAAGTTACCAGGGTGGTCTTCCATTCAATTGGTACAGGTGCCTCACCAATCCAGATCTAGTTGATGAAAGCGAGGAGGGTTTCGTAGGCGGGATCGGGAAGATTAGCAAGCATTTTCACAGTTATCTTGTCCCTGCCCGGTGCCGTTCCTCGTTTCATTTTAGCTAGGGCCGCCTTGAGGTCATGCAACTGGAACGGTTGATCCAGATTCGCGTTCTCTGAACCTGCATACGAGAACGCGGGTCCTCCGGGGTCCTGCTTAGTGCAAAGATACTGGTCGCGCAGCTTGCATGCTAATTTTGATGTATTTCCATCGAAGCTATGAATAGCTCGTTGGAGATGTTTTTGTGTCTCGGCGCGGGTTTGAGTCGGGTCAATTAGGGCGCGGAAAAGGCGCCACGTGCTCCGGCTCGACATTTGTCTGGCCGCCGTGTTGCAGCGGTCTACCCAGTTCGAGTCGGCGAGTTGGGCCGCGTACTCCGCCGCTCGCTGGGTGAGCTCGGCGATACGAATTTTGAGCTTTCTGTTACGTTTTTGGCGGCGCCATCTGCGGACGAGGCTGTGCCGCGCCTCCCAGAGGTGCAGAAGGTTGTTGTCCACCTCCGGAGTGGCCTCCGAGAGCTGAATTTGTGTTTCCACCGAACGAAGGTGTGTAACCAATCCTTGTGACCACGCGTGGTAGCCTTGTTCGTGGATAGACGCCGAATTGATGTAGTTTTGCCGGAACCTATTCCAATCTGGAAGCCGAGCTTGTGCGTGGGGTCTTGCCAATGGTTTAGTCCTTACGGTGGTATTGATAAGGCAGTGGTCACTACCGAGGGTTTCCTCGGTGTTGATCCATTCTGCGTGTACAATGTTTTTGGTAAATGTGAGATCCGGACATGTATCCCGGGTCACGGAATTACCCAGCCGCGTTGGATATGCAGGGTCAGTGTGAAGAGTCAGGCCCAGCGTGGACGCGAGTTCCGCTAGCTTGCGTCCCCGCTTCTCTTCACGCACGTATCCCCATAGTGTACTGTGGGCGTTGAAATCGCCCACAATCACCAGGGGGTCCCTGCCCGCAGCCTTTAGAGCGCGGCTAAAGAGTGCTGCGAACGTTACATTTTTGAGTTTGGGGGAACAGTATATGTTGAGTACGTGGAGTGGTGCATCTTGTTTCTTGAGCGGAAGAAGTGTCACCATCGCATAGGAATATTCTGTGTAAAGTTCCAAGTCAACTAGATTAGCCGTATAATTTTTATGCACGCAGACGCAGGAAGAGGGGTCCTGCTGAAAGGGGATGTAATTTGTGAGGGTGACGCCACTCCCTGGCTCCTGGAGGGCAACCACCGCGGGAAGAGAATCGAAAGTTTAAAGGTAAAGTCGGAGATCCGCCCTCTTTGCGCGAGAACGGAAGCCCCGACAGTTCCACTGGACAATTTGGACGGGGGTGGCCGAATTGGTTCTTGGGGAGCGCCTGATCTTAGGGCTGCTTGCCATGGTCATTTAGATTGAGGAGGGGTTGTACTGACACTGCTCCGGAGCCAACACTCGCAGGAAGGGGGGTATCCTCCATACCAGAGAGTGAGCAGTTGTCGTCGTCGGCTACCTCGGGGGTGCGTCTAGAAGTTTTGTGAGGGCGGCCGGGTAAGGGATCGCCGGGCCTGCGCGAGGAGCGCAAGGAATTCGCAATTTGTTGGGCAATTATCGCGGGGATTGTCTTTTGCAATTTGGAGATGGCGTTTACCATCATTGAAATTTGATTTTCTATAGCGGCGAATCGGGCCTCTGTGGCCCCGAGGCGGGCCTCGAATGCGGCCTCTAAACTTGTTACCGCCTTCGGTACCACGAGCTCACTCTCCATTACCTCAGCCGCGGGAGTCGAGGGGGGAGAAGAAGACTGGTTGATTTTAGATTCCAATTCGTTAATTTTCTTTAGCAGCATCTCATTTTGGGCCCTGAGTGCTGCTATTTGATCTTGCTCGGCGCTATGCGCCCTTGGAAAGGGAGTGGAAAGGGGGGAGAGAGAAACAGCCCCACCCGAACCGCTCACCTGGTGGCCATTTTTGACTGCGTTGACCCAGGCCCTGGTATCACCGCGCGTTTCTGTCGACTGTTTCGCCAGGCCGCCGTGTGGTGGCGACACCTTGGATGGTTGTTTTGCAGCACCTCCGGTAGGTGGGTTCTCGGTGTTGGAGATTTCCTGGCCATGGTGATCGCCGGGAGGCCCAAGATAGCGGCTTTTCTTCTTGGACGCCGTTTTTTTCTTTTTCGTCTTGGGTGTGCGGAATTTTGCTGCACAGTCACGAGAGTTGGTGGCATGGGAGCCTCCGCACAGAGAACACCGGGGAACACAGTTGTGAGGAGCCCGCACCCCCTCCACTAGCGGAGCTTGGAATCCGCAGAGTCCACAGGTGTTCGATCGCAGGTTTGGACACGCATCAGCGCGATGCCCGACGACCCCACACTGGCCGCCCGCCGGGATAGTTTTGTAGTAGTTTCTCACAGAGACGACCATGTTGTCATAATGTACGTAACGGGGCTTCTCCTTACCCGCGAAAGTGATGCGTGCTTTGTTGGATGTCCCGAACTTCCGGATTTCCAGGATGGTGCCGGTGCGCCAGCTCACTCGGTCTTTAAGAGTTTCCGTGGTGTCCGAGTTACGGACCACGATCACGCCGTGGCACATGTTGCCGCCGTCTTGTCTTAGGTAACCCCGAAGCGGGATCGACCCATTGTCGGAATTTACTGAGAAGTCCCCGATAAGCTGGTCGGCCGTCTCGATGTCCGGGGTATGCACAATGATGAGGTTTTGCTCTCGTGAGGGTAGAACGGAGATGGCGCGGGCCCGTTTCAACCCGTGGTACGCTGAAATGGCAGTGCCGTAGCCGGTTTCTGTGAACGCCTCGTGAAGAGAAACGCTTTCTCTGGGCTTCATAACTATGACGTAGTCTTCAGCTGTCGGTTTGGGCATTGGACGCGGCTTCCACTTGGAGAACGCCTTGTCCTTGCTTCCCGTGGCGCGCGTCGCGGGAGCGTTCACTTTTCCGACCTGATGAATCGGCGGCCGGGGCGGCGCCGAACGCTGCCATCTGGGCTTTGTCTTGGGAGCGGCGTGCAGCCGCTTGAAGCAAAGCTTGACTCCGAATTTTGGGAGTAACCGTCGAATTTGAATCACCGGTGGTGGGCACCGAGGTCCACAACATCGCCTCAGGGTCGTAGCCGCGCACTTCTTGCGCGGAAGTCGCCATCTTTTCCTCGGTGGGCCAATTCCACCAGGCCAGGCGTTGGCGACGCCGTTAGGCTTAACGACGGCGCCCACGTGGTCGGTCGAAAAACGGCCGTAAATTTAGAGAAAATCGGCCTACCTGGACGAATTCGGAGTCCAGGTGTCCCGCTTCGTTTTCCGGCTCGTTTGACGCCAGTTTTGCCGGGGTAGAATGATTTGGGACGTGGCCCCAGCCGAAAATCGGCGGAGCCGAAGAGGCACACGTCTGCTCACGTCGCGCGCTCGCAGCGCCCCCCACGGTTACGGTAACGAGACATTAACGCGGGCGCGAGTTTTCGAGTGGCACAAGAGGTTCGGTTTGGGGAGAACGTCGGTGGAAGACGACACAAGCCAGGGGCGCCCTTCAACCTCACGGAATGAAAACAATGTGGCTCGAATCAGAGGAATCGTACAGCGAAACCGCACCATTACAGCTCGCATGCTATGAGATGCTCACAACATTAGTAAGACAACATGCCACCAAGTTTTGCGTGAGGACCTAGGGAAACGAAAGCTGAATGCCAGAGTTGTGCCGCGCTTCCTCACAAAGGAGCAGAAGGACAGCGGGCATGAGTGAGCGCTGATTTGCTCTCCGAGGCAGAGAAGTATGTTGCAATCGTCGACAGCATCATTGCTGAAGACGAAACATGGCGTTTTCATTACGATCCTCAAAAAAAGAGGCCGAGCGCTGAATGGCGGTCCACAAGCTCTCCGGCGTCGAGAAAGCTGCTGCGACAGGAGGCTGAAACAAAGCCGATGGTGATAGTGTTTTTCGATGCCAGAGGTGCCATACACCACGAGTTGGTCCCACAAGGGCAGACGGTGAATCAGGAGTTTTATATGCGCGTGCTCCAACGCATGTGTGGCGCACTGCGACGCCTTAGCCCATACTTAAGGGCATCTGGACAATGGAGGCATCTCCACGATAACGCAAGGCCGCACACTGCTCTCAGCGCGACAAAATTTCTCGCCAAACACAGAATTACTGTACTTCCCCATCCGCCATACACGCCTGACCTCTCATCATTCGCTTTTTTCCTGTTCCTTCATGTGAAGAGTGCCCTAAAAGGTCACTGGATGGGCAGCGTGGAGGCCATTCAAGACGCAACGACAAAGGAGCTGAAAGCCCTGCAAAAAGAAGCGCTTTCCAACTGTTTCCAAGACCTCAAGAAGCGTTGGAAGCTCTGTATAGACTGCAAGGGAGACTATTTCGAATGGGTGCTGCACCAATGATTTCAATGTTGAAGTAATTTTTTTTATGGACTCCGTCTCGGAACTTTACGGACAAAGGTTGTACATAGGTAGGAAGGAGGCACAGGAAATCGATCAAGGATAAAAAATAAAGCACAGAAACGAGGAAAACAAACAGAAATGCATTGTAGGACATTGGAATAAAATACCCAGTAGTAATAATCTATTCAAGCCAAAATGAAAAACAAACTAAACAAAAAAATTCAGATAAATGAACAGAGCGGCAGGCGATGAAAATTATTCCTTTTTACGCAACCTATGCAGGCAGCTTCATTGAAGCCACAGCATTAGTTGCTCCCGTCGCTAGCGCGCCGACGATTGCGTATTTAACGCTTCTAAGCGATCCTGACTATGAAGGATGGCGTAATAAAGGGCTGCAGATAATTTCGACCGCTTGTAGTTCATTAACGTGGTCTGACGTTGTAAAAGTTAGTACAAGCTGAAGAACTACATGTGGTCGAAACGACCGCATCTAAAGTGGACTGACGTCGCACACTCGCCGCGATGGCTCAGGGGTTATGGCGCTCGGTTGCTGACCCGAAAGACGCGGGTGCGATCCCGGCCGCGGTGGTCGAATTATGATGGAGGCGAAATTCTAGATCCCCGTGTACATTGCCATGTCAGTGCACGTTAATTAAAGAACCCCAGGTGGTTTAAATTTCCAGAGCCATTCACTCAGTGACGTCCCTTATAGCCTGAGTCCCATTGGGACGTTAAACACCAATAAAGCTAAATCCTAAACCGAACGACGCACAGTACACGGAGCTCCAGCATTTCGCCTCGATTGAAATGCGACCGTCGCAGTTGAGATTGAACTCGCGTCTTTCGGGTCATCAGCCGAGCGCAATAACCATTGAGCAATGGCGTTGGTCGGTGCGCTAGAGGGAAAAGTCTTCAGAAACTGCGCTATTGGTGGCTCTCAGCTTCCCTGACATATATAGAATCTGATTCCTGTTTTTGACATCTTCGATACTGGCAATGACTGGTCGTATACTATGAACTCGAAGGGTGCCTAGCATGTGTGCCCGCTCAGTGGGTCGTGTTTGTATATCTATTCCTAATTCCTTTACAGAGGCTGGTTACTAGTTACTCAGACCCGCTCCATGATTCACTTAAAAAGCCTTTGAACCCATAGACCATAAGGTTGTTCCGACTCTGCATTGTCAACACGGACAGCCATTGCCGGTACTTAGCCACACAATCATTTGTGTTGGATTCCACGCCCCCAATTTCAGTCATCATTGCAACCAAAGCAGCGCCGTCCACCTCAATCTGATGCAGCCTAGTTTTTAGGTCAGTGATGCGCTAAGGTGGAATTGATCATTCTACGTGCCCAAGGATCTCAAACTGTCCTCCTTTCAATCTTTTGAGAGCATCGACCTGTTGTAAGACTGGGCAGGTGGACAATTATTCGTTTCAACGTCACCGGCTAACTGTAGTAAATTTAGCGACGTACAAGCACTATCTCAAAAATATAATACGCGAATCATCGACTCGGCAGCACAAAAACAGATCGTAAAAAGATTTTTTAGCATATCGACTATGACAATTGGTTATCTGAATAGCGGAAATTGCGAGCAGTTAGATCATGCCAGAGGTAGCATGCAGCCAAGCCCATTAAAGCGCTGGCAATATCGGTGTGGCAATACATCCCGAGATTGTGGCGAGAAAATTCACAAGCGGTGTTTAATTTCGGAGCACTCCAAGATATACCAAGCACACGCACGTTTTATGTAGAATGGTTCAGCTGCTGGTAAGAAGTGTGCGCCCAGAAGACACTGAAGAACAGGTGAACCTTTGTTCGTCCAGGGGATAGGTCATTGTCTTCGCAGGGCATTGGCTTAGGGCAGGAAAGGGAGGATCCAAGAATACGTCTCACACGGCCAGGCATTGAAGATGCACCAGGTAGAATAACTGCCTGAGAAATGAAGTTAGCATTATTATTTTTAATTTATTTATTCAAATTACTCCTAAAGGCCGATCGACTGAGGGTATCGCATAGGATGGGGGGTACAGGCAATCGATCAAGTATAGAAAAACTAAGCAACAAATCAGAAAAATGAACAGAGCAGCAGACATTGAAAATTATTCCTTGCTATTCAACTATACAGCTATATTTAAACTACAGCATTAGTTGCTTCCATCGCTTGCGTGCACCGATTACGTATTTAACATTCCAAAGTGGCCCAGACTATCGGGGATGGCTTTGTGTAAGGCTGTAGATAATTTCGACCACCTGTAGTTCTTCAACGTGGCCTGACGCCGCACAAGTTTGTCCACACTGAAGAACTACAGGTGGTCTAAATGGTCTGCATTTAACGTGGACTGATGTTTTACACCCGCCGCGGTGGCTCAGGGGTTACGGTGCTCGACTACTGACCCGAAAGGCGCGTGTTCGGTCCCGGCCGCGGCGGTGGAATTTCGATGGAGACGAAATTCCAAAGCCCCGTGTACTTAGCGATGTAAATGCACGTTAAACAGCCCCAGGTGGTGCAAATTTCTGGAGCCCTTCACTCATGCATCCCAAATATCCTGACTCACGTTGGGACGTTAAATTTCCATAAACCTAAATGCTAAACTTGACGTCGCACAGAACACGAGGCTCTAGCACTCCGCCTCTTTCAAAACGCGACTGTCGCGGCTGAGATCGAACCAGGTCTTTCGGATCAGCAGCCGAGCCCAATAACTATTGCGCCATGGCGGTGGTCGCAGTCCGAAATATGTGGACAAAATGGGTGGCACCATAATTGAGCGCTGCTTCTCTCCTTTTTCTTCAAGTGGCCGTGGTGGCTCAGTGTTTATGACGCTCGGCTGTTGACCGGAAAGCCGCGGTTTGATATCCTGGTCGCGGCAGTCGAATTTTGATGGAGGCGAAATTTTATAGTCCCGAGTACTGTACAATGTCGGTAATTGTTTAGGAACCCCGGGTTGTCGAAGGAACCCCTGGTGGTTCAGGAGGCCTTCACTACGGCGTGCCTCATAACCTGAGTCGATTTCCGTACGGTAAACTCCCCAAAACCATAAACATTTTTCGAACACGCGCTTTTGCGCCATTAGAATATTACTAACTCGCCCGTTTAGCTGTAGTAACCAGATGAATTGCGTTACAAAAAGAAATAATAGAATTCGACAGATTGTTCTTCCTGCGAAAAATGCATTGCAATTTGAAGAACGGGTGTTTCAGGAAGCCCGGCAATGCTTTTAAATTTTTTTTGAGATAGTCTTTATGATATACAAATCTAGCCTTAATGGGGACAGACATAGCAGTGTCGAGGAAGATCAAAAACAGATGTAACAAGTTATCCAGCAGAGTTGTATATCATTTGGAATAAATTATTACGCATTGCACTGAAGCAATTATAGGGGTTTGCGCTACATATAATGGTAGGAATGGTAGGCATGTCATTATTTCTGATTTCGGAAGCGATTATCCTCGGCGCTTTGGCTCAAAAATTCTTCACTATCGTTCGAACCCTTAGAAAAGCAAACGTCTTTGGCGCTTGTTTAGTGACGCCCATAAATACACGTCGTTTCCTGCTGAACGTGCCAATTGACCTACACTATGCAGTCTGCGTTGCAATGCCCGCAACTGCCCAGTCTATCAACGTAGACCGGACAAAGAAAGTTGCCTCAGATGTGCGCTTTGCAGTAATGTCTACTGCTGCTCAGCGCATGCCAGAGATCTGGTTTATATTTCTCATAACATGCACGGCTCTCGCTAACGGGCAACCAGTAATCTCATCTTGTTACCAAACTCCTAACTGCAAAAGTCAAAGGACTCTCAGACACAATGGACAAGAGAGATTGTATAGCAACAAGAGGAAAACCTCAATAAATGTGCGCACAACGTGCCGCGGCAATTTGTGCCTCACGTTCGCAAATCAAGGTAATGTCGCATTATATTGTCTTGCAAAATTCAGTATAAAGAAAATTGTCGCCAACACAAAACTTAGCACTACTCCTTTCCTGGAGTCGGAACGCCGCTGTGTCGATGCCTGCCTGGACTAGGAATGCAATATTTCCTCCTTTCTTCAAAATGATATGATGACTGCCAAATTTCTCACTATGACACAATGCAACCTCCTCGAATGGGCGGAACTTTGGATGAATATTCTAATTTTTACCTTCTTTACAGAAGGCGCACGCTGTTTCAGTCTGATTTCAGAAGACCGCAAAGATACGCCAGAAAGGCAAAATAGGGTAACTGACGCCGACCTAGTTAGCGCATTCGCCAGAATTGAGTGCGCCATAGCGAAATAAATTAGCTAATGCTCAACAGCAAAAGACGTGGCGGCTAAAACAACCTGAGATTTTGGCCCTGAATTGCCTACTCCAGATGGTAAGGCTGATAAAATACCAAAAAACGTATTTGTGCAAACACGCTGCTGGCACAAGCAAGCTTGCAGTTCTCAGAAATATCGCGGTTATATTGCCACCGATATGGCCACGCAGTGTCGTATTTCGAGCACAAATATTGATTATCTGTGACGATAAAGAGGTTCAGCTTCGTAGCTATGCATAGAATACCACGAAGCATTGTGCATACGAGCGAGATATGAAAGTCTCTGCAAAAGAAATAATTTCGCTGCCAATTTTCAGCCTTGCGCTTGGTCATAAAATGCGACAGCCTGCTTTTGGAAGAGGACGTTTTCTGTCATGCGCTTTTCTGAACGCAACTAGCAGCAGGACTTGCTGCTCGCACTGCAGTTCTGCAAAATTGAGATGTGTCGAATAAGCGTGTTTGCTAGCAATTGTCTCGTGAGTTATTCGCACGTCACAATTCTCGATAAATACACAGTGCAACCAGTTTTACAGGCCCCGGTTCATTTTTACTTTAGTGTTTTAGTAAGCTCTCATCTTAATATGACCGCGCCATCATACGAAAAAATATCGAATAATTTTTCGCCACAGTGATGCATGAGGTTTTTTCCAGATCGGCTTATTGCAGAAATGGTGACAAGCAGAGAAAAAATAATCTTATGCAAGCGTTCTGTGTGCTCGGGCACGTGCGGTCATCGGTTTCTCCTTCCCACTTCACCATATATAAATACTGCGTGGATGTCCCTTCGGTATTTGGACAGTGGGAGTGAAAACGTCGTGAGGGGTAACGTGATGGCATTACTCACGGTTCTCGCCTTCCCTACGGTTTCAGCTGTAGCATGCGCAGGAATATTAATTGTGACACGAAAGCTGCACATCACAGCCACCATACTCTTTTATGGCCTCGCGTGATGTCTGCCATTGCATATTGAAGCACTAACGTCAGAAGTCTAGGAAGCGCCAGTGCACGCTCGCCTATTCAGAAGAACATTGCGGATCATCAGTATCTGTCGCAAATTATTCTGAGCCCCAGGACCAACACGCGCCGTGACATTACGTATATTGCAGCTAGAAATGTTATGTGCTAGCACCCGACGCGATAAATGCTGCAGCAATGTATGTACTGCTTTCGGACTAACGTAATTAATGAAGTACAGGTTTTCCTCTATGCCTTGTTAGAGTGACCGTGAAAGAACTAATAAATGCTCCTCAACATTCAATGTGCTGGCTCATAGGCGGGGTTTTGTTTTGTTTCTACTTGCCGTTTACATTATTCTGCCGTGGTGAGTGGCCTTTTTCCTTCTAAAAATTTTTGCATTATCTACATGCAAGACGCCGATTACAAAACTTTTAAAAACGTTTAATAGTTCTAGACTACTCCTTTGTGCCTGGGTTTGAAGCGAAGGCGACGGCTTAGTGGCAAACCAAGTTTTCTTAATACCCTTTAGGCACTTGTTATGTTTCTCTGATTAACTTCTTAATTACTAGGTTTATGTTACGTTTTTACGCGGGAAAGCTGGATCATGTAATTTTCCAGCTTCATTCCACCGTTAGAAACCTGTACTGAGCTCCTACGTAAGGATAAGCGCGGTCCTATTTCTCATTAAAACACCGCCATTCTGAAACCGGAACGCACAACGAGCGCCGTAAATTGAAATATTGTTGTGAATTCATGAATGACGGAATAACGTTTCCTGATTACATGTGTTCGAACATCAAAATGAACCAAGTGGCCTAGCAGAGTGCATAACTGAGCTTTTGTCGGGTGCTTGTACGACGGAGGTCGACAGATTATCCCAGTTTCCTTCTGCTTAAATCTATTGTAATTGCTCTTAGAACAGAGAGAGGCTTCTAATGAGGCGTCCATTCACACGCTTGGAAAAGCAACAGCTTCACTTACGCGTAAGAAAAATAAAACAAGCCGCACTTCTACCAAAAAAAGGATTTATGTTTATTAAGGGGTATGCAAAAAAGTTATAAGAAGGAGTGTAGACAAGCCTGGCTTAAAAAGTGCCCATTTGCGATAGTCGTCTTCAACGTCCCATCGCATGCCTACCTTCCATAGGAAGCGTCGTCTCACGGAGGCTGTAGCTGGGCAATCCCACACCAAGTGTTTGCGTATCACAGCTGAGGAGCAGCACCGCAATGGGGACACTTCTCGGTCACTTGAAAACGTTTGCCACACCACCGATGACGCACAGAAGGAGTCAGAGCTGCTCCTGCCTGAATCCGGCGCACGGATACCTCCTCCTCTCGACTGAGACTACGGGGAAGAGGGTTAGAACCTGGTGGAATTAGAGAGCGTGTTCGCTGGCACAAAGCTTGTTTCTGGAGAACCTGGGACAGGAACGGATTTGGGGGAAGATGGGAAGGTGGCGCTTGTCGCGAATTGGCAACGCGTCCCCGACTTTGTGCAGGGGAACGCTATCGCGTGCAGATTCTAACAAGAGGACAAGAGAACAAAGAGTTCACAGAAAACAAAACGAAGCCGTATTTATAATATAAAGGAAAAGAGGCCAATAAGATACGGACACGAAAACAAGAAAAACACACACTCAACACGCGTACAACACTACAGAATTAAAGGAAAGTGTTCACCAGCTACTGAGCGCCCCAGGTGAAGCGGGGATTTCTTGCGGACAGGGCGGACGCAGGTGGATGAAGTGTGATGTGTCGCTGGCGTTGCGTCGAAGAAAGCGGCTGAAGGGAGCCAGGTGGTGGTAGGAGCGGAGGGGAACACAGGGAGACGCCGATGGGCTCCCTTCAACAGCACGAAGAACTTGGCAGCCACAGGAAAAACGTAGCCTCGTCCCGTCGACAGCGTCACGAAACGCCGGAGGCTTAAAGGCTTACCAAGAGTGCTGTTCGGCAACACGGACCCTCAGTCCATCGGCTAGCCACCTCCACGCTAGCAAAGAACGCCGGAGGCTTCCGTAGGTGATCCAAGGGAGGTCAACGGCAGCACGGACCCAACGTCCGACGGCTGCCACCTCCGCGCTTTAATGACCCGATCTGCACTGCGCTGTCTTCCGTAACACCTCGGTTTGCTGACACGTCAGCTCTCCGCTCCTCGTGCTCGCTACGCTCTTTGTCGCCGTCGCCGCGCACACACCCTTCGCACGCGTAGACGTGCAACGCTGGGCTGGCACGCGCAGCGCTCCGCTGTCCGACGCACCACTGTCGACGCATCGCGTTCACAAATCCTCCGAGGATTTTTTGTGCCCCTCACAGCGGTATGTGTGATGTGTCAAAGTCTCATTTTATCCACATGAATATTTTGCGGATGGTGAGCATGGCCGCGAATCCAGTGTATACGCACAGAACAGGGTTATTTTGTGTAAGGTTGATGAATGGATAGTGTATTTTGGAATGTGCACCGGACAGTCTTAAGCTGCTTAAGGGTGGCAAGGGAGTGAGTGTAAATATCAACAATACGGAAACTGGGTACGAGTGGAAGGGAAGCAATTGAATTTTGTATCGCTTGAAGCTCCAAGCCAAGGGTGTGCAGGTTTCCGCGCTATATGTAGCGCGGGAGCTAAGGTGAGAATGGGAGGGACTGCTAACAGCGGTAACTCCCTGTAGTGTTGCGTGTAATGCATCGGCGCATACTATGCACCCTGGAGGTAGATGCGCGGCTGATACCGGCGGCGAAGCAGAGGAGCGATTGTCTGCGAATGATGAAGCTGAAGCGACATCTTGTGCGCTCTGTTTGCCTCACGCTGGTCGATGAGTTCACTGAATGAATTAAGTTGAGCGTACTCTCGCAGAATGTGAATGGGTACACGTAATACGAGGGAGAGAAGTTATTGCGCGCATAGCTTCACGATTGATTGCTTCAGCGAAGTCCCACTGTCGACGGTTGAGGCGGTGAAATTGGGCCTGGTACACTATCCTGCGGTGGAGGATAGAGGGCACAAGCTGACGGGCAGTATCAGAACGCGCTCCGCCAGAGCGAATAGCAATGTGTCGAATCAGACCGAAAGTAGCGGGAGCCGATTTTTGGGCCGCGTTTAGCCCCTAGGTCCCAGTCCCAGATGTATGAAGTAGAAGACTTAGAACACGCAAACTTTCCAGTTGAGTAATTTGATACTTATCTACCGTGAATGTAAAAGGGACTGCTTTCCGTAAGTCACAGCTGTTTGGAATCCGAATTATACATGATTTATTACACGATGGGGTCAGAGCCAGAGGAGGGAGTCGTTATGTTAAGGCATCCAGCGCTTGCTGGAGCGCCGGCTGTTACACAGAAGCATCTGTTGCCAGTTATACCTTTAGGCTATTAAATTCGGAGGCATGTATTCTAGTTATTATGAATATGAGGGTAGCCCTGTGTGCTAACTCAGCTCAAGAAAACAAAATTCATGCAATTGATCACGCGCTCGAAACAATACTTCTCTGCATTGTTTGGAGGCAATAGAAGGGGTAGAATAGGCTTCTGAGACAACCACTTACAAATTTACTTTACTTGTAGCCTATAAAGGCTGGGAATATGCAATTCCTGCACCATAAGAATGCACCAAATTATAGAAATAAATTTTGAAGGTAACCTCTCGTCTAGTTCCCTCAGAAGCATTCTTGCAGCCGGTTGCCTGCAGTCAGTCATCCAGACATGTTGACCTGTACAGTGCAAACGGGTAAATAATATAACGGGATTTGAAAGAAAATTCGGCTCCATCTCTACACACGTCCTTTAAAAAGCAAGGCGTATCTCGGCTATCCCATTCTAGAAAGGTAATCTTCATTGGTTTGGTTTTGTTTCATGGATTTCAAAGACCCAAGGTGGCTCAGGCTATGAGGGACGCTGTAGTGAAGAGCTGAGGATAATTTCGACTACCTGGCTTTCTTAGCGTGCATTGACAGCGCATAGTATACGTGCCTCAAGCATTTTACCTCCATCAAAATACGACCGCCGAGGTCGGGAGTGAACCTGCGTCTTTCGAGTCACCAGACAGTCAAATAACAACTGAGCCGTAGCGCCGGCTTCATCGTTTCAGTAAATACGCGTGACAAGTTTTAAACGGTTTTTATAAAACAATGTAATAAAGACCCACAGTTCATGGCGCATACTGCATATGCACTAAACATATACTGTCAATATCCATAAACATATTCTGTATGGCTTTTCTGTTAGGTTGGAACAGAAGACTTCGAATAGTGCCGCATATTAGCGTTGACTCACTAAGAGGTGTTGTGAATGCCATCGTCCCAAAATGCACATTGAATGCTGATTACACAGGGATCACAACGGGAGAATATTGAGGCATTTAATTATGTTTAAAATACCCTTCTGGAAGGCCGGTACGTACGGCGATACTCCTACGGGCACAAGCCATTCGAAAGCTAGCAGGCAGACGCGAACCAGGTCACCCACAGATTTTTGCCCCTATCTTGAAGCACAAATAGGAAATAGCATTGCCAAGTTCAGCATGCATTATTGGAAACAAAAGCAGGTTGCAGCGCTACCGTTCCGCACGAATTATCCTGAAACCCGAGCAGTCCTTAGTGACTGGAGCTGCGCCGTTCCAAAAGTAGGCGTAAGCTTGAGACAACATACGCATTACTGTCAATACCGTCAGAAAGTCACTTAAATTTTCTTTCCAGTGCATTCTGAACAGCGCAGTAAACAGGTGGTTCTTCCATGCACGTACCCTGACCTAAGGCTGCTAGAAATATCAGACAACAACGAACACACTTCAAATAGGAGCTATTTCAATGAAACAGTCCACGTCTTCAACAGCGCTCGCGGAACTGTATTCGTTTGCGCAAATAAGCTCCGAGCTTCATTGGCGGTTCGTGATGCAGCAGTGTGAAGAGAGTAACGTATACTCTTACTATCGCGAAAATGCTGTTAAAGAAATATCTGCACGTGTAAGCGGCGCTCATAAACTAGCCTCTCGGAACAAAATGTAAGCCATCTCTTGTCGACGCGACATTTACTCATCTTTCAAAATGAAAGTGCAGGCCAGCGGCGGAGGACAGCGGCTTGGATAACAGGGATGGATGAACCTGTGCGTATGCAACGTAAGGGGAGACGGGATGCAGCTCGTAGGTTTTTCGCGTTTTTCGTACTGTCGGCTGCAAAAATTTGAGGGATCTGCGATGCGTAGCGGAACGAGGCAAAACTGCACCGCTGCGCCATGTGGCGTCACAGAGCGCGGTGTCGAGGCTCACGGCACTCCTGCTGCGGCAGTAGTGTCAGTGAGCCTCGACACCATGCTCTCTTACGGCAGATAGCGCAGCAATGGAGTTTTGCTTGAAGCCCCTTGATATTGAAAATACCGTAACTCTCCTCCACTCCCGCGCTTTCCTCCTCGAATATCCTCTCGCGTCAGGTGCTCGAGCTGCGCACAGCATGCTCGCCTGCCCGATGTGTTCGCTGGCACACGTGTGGGCACCTAAGTTTGCACTTTATTCACGTTCTGCTATTAAACGCAATCACTAGAAAGTGATGTGGCATTCGTGACTGTACCACGACTCACATTCATCATCTTCAATCAAATGGCACTCGTCCTCCTCCATGCGGCAGCGTTTTTGTTAGCCTAAGAATTTACGTTACTGTTGTGTTCTCTTCAATATTTTTGGCACACTGACACTCCCTGAGTGTGGGTTTGACCTAGCGCTGTATTTTCGCGGAAATACTGTTTATGATGCTGTTCTTTTGTATTCGAACGAAGTAAATATTACGGTAAGTTAGGTGAACATGTCGTTTGATGACTGAAGTTTCACAAGGACGATAGTGGCTGCGGAACTGCTGGGAAATTTTCTTTAATGTGTATTATTCTAAGGCGCAGCGCCACGCTGCGGCTACCAAAGACGCACGAGGCCGCGGACGGTGGCGGTGGTTTAGCTCTGGTTAAACCTGGAGTGACGCGATAGCTACAGCTGGCCGATTGGAACTTGCTCAGTTGAATTGCAAAGTCACTCTCGCTGCTCCGTTTCGCTGGTCTCGCTTGCTCATCTTCGTCTTCGTCCCCCTTGACACGGCGCATGCGCACAGCTGTGGCAGCTCGGTTTCGCTGCCGCGCCGCGGCGCCGGCAGCAGCAGCTGCTCCGCACCACGTGGCTGGCCACGTGACCAACCACGCGACGAACCACGTGACCAGCCACGGCGCCGCGCCACCGGCAGCTGCACCGCACCACGCGACCAACCACATGACAGCGTGGCGGCGCCGCCACGCTGAAGGCTCGAAATGCTACCGTAATGTAGCTATCGCCACAAAAACGGCAGTGAGACGTGACATGGATCGCGACGTAGACGAAGGACACAAAACGGAAGTGAGACGTGGCTTAAAGGGCGTGCGGGTCAGAACAAGAAGAACGTGGTAGGCGAAGGACGTGAACGAAGTCTGCTGGCTCTCCGAGTTTCCAGGCTTGGGCCTCAGCCGAAGACGTCCGGGGTACCAGACCTGAACAGCCGTCGTCGTGTGCTTGAGCCACCAGAGCCAGGCGCCGCTGTTGCCTTCCTGTCTGGCAGCGTCTGAGCACGGGCCGCCTCCGTCGCCATCGCTGCTTGCCCGGGCTACCATACCGGGGGGCCGCGCCCGGATCCCACAGGTGTGAGGTCTTCCTGCGGCAGCTTGAAGCTTGCCGTGGAGAGCGCCGTCAACCGTACGTCAACGCTGTGACGCTGACGCCTGGCGTGGAGACTGTCGTCCACACTACTCTATCAGGGCACCGACCTTAGCCCACAGACTGCGCCGACGCCGCGCCAGACTTCACTCGACGCACCAACTACCTGCCAGACTCATCACTGGACATAAAAGCTTGAGTGCACCTTTCTTTTTGTCAACTCTCCCCTTTACCTATCGCGAGTGTTTTGTTTTCCCGTTCTTGTTTCTTGTTCGGTCGTTTCCTATCATGACTTAAATTACAGTTATTTTCCTCTATTTACCGCTTCGTTTATTTGTTTTACGTGTTAACGCGTTGTAAATTTAACCTGCAGTCTTGTCTTTCCCCTCCTAAATTTTGGCGTCCGCTACGACAGGATGAGGCCGGCTGTTATCGCTTTTGTACGTTGTTTTAGACGCGATGAGCGCGTGCGAGCTTGTGGCGGCAGGAGAGCGCATGGGGCTCCAAGGTGCTGAGTTGCGCGCTTGGGTAGAAAAGGAGCTTAAGAGATCGCGGGATGAGAGGGCCGCAGAGCAGGACGCTTACAGACAACGTTTGGAGAAGGAGGCAGAGATAGCGCATCTTAAGGAAAATCTTCGTGTGCTCGAGTTGCGCGTGGCCCGATTAAATGGACAGAAAGCTGATAGGCTTATGGATAGTGTTGAGCTCTCATATCAGACAACAGTCCTATTGCCAACAGAACTTGAGCCGGGGATCTCTTATGGGAGCGGTTTCGAGGAGTTCACAAGAATGGTTAGTGATGAGCCTAGCACCAAAGCAGCAGTACCTTGCCGAGAAAGCCATCTGGAATTAAAACCTCAACGCAGGCAGAAAGCCAGAGGCGAGAAGCATGCCCTTCGATTGGTGCGGAAAGCGCAACAGACTCAAAAATTGCCTAAATAGAAGGAGAGGTTAGTCTTCCAGGAGAGCGCGCTGCGTTCGTAGAGGAGATTTGTGGTTTTTCGTGTGCTGCGAATAGAATACTTGAGCACAGTTACATGAACCACAAGGGTGTTGATGGCCACAAATGCCTAGAAGTGCATCACGTTATTACTTGCGAAAAGGGAGCCTTAAAGTTGCTCAGCAGTGCTGGAAGTATCAACCAGGCAGAAGACCGTGGAGGAAATGTGTGTTAATCATGCCCCACTGATTTCATTTGTTCGCGGACAGATGAGCTTCAGGCATTAGGTGCGTTGCAATGTCAGTCTGCCGAGGTGTCTTGCGGAGCCAGATGTGATGGGAGCCCATGAAAGGTGTTTGCAATTAGCGATCCGCACAAAGAGCATCGGATGCTCACTTCGAATTGGGGCTCTTTCGAAGATGAAGAACATACATTCATCCATATTGTTGCAACGGCCACACCGAAAAAACATGCCGATTAAGATTACATGGAACCAGAATTCAGCATCTTACAGGACTCTGCTAGTAAGCATGGATTGGCTCAAGCATGCACAGTAGACATCCATTCTTACTTGGAAGGCGATTTTTGGGAGAAAAGCGAGGCTGGTTTTTCCCACAGATTTCAGAGGTGTGTTTATAGGCTCGTGAGGGATGGAATAATCTGATATAGAGTACAGTGTCCATTAGTATTCTCGGATTTCAACCTTAATGACGAACACTGCTTTTTGGTTTATGAAGTTTTTTTGGTCGTTCCGGCGGACATTGTGCCGTATGAACAGGATTTTATTTCCGAATAGTATTCGTGTCATTTGTGTCTTCGGATAGTGTAGGTCGTACATAAGCTTGTTATCTTTATAGAATTGTAGAAATATAATTTCTATGTCGGTGCGTTTTTTCCTGTGTTCCCCTGCTGTATGATTAAATCTAAGGCGTTCAGTGTTTTACTGGTCTGAACAGGGCCTGTGAGAACCGGCACTAACCCTCACCGTGCGTGTGTGATGCGATGTGATGTGGTGCGTGCGCAACGGTGTCCAGCGTCTCCTCGTCGCGTCTTCGGCTTTTGTCTTTTGTGGCGCTGCCCCATATTGCGATTTTTTCCGATGGAAAAAACTCTGAAAGGGCGCTTTTGTAAGGCGCAGCGCCACGCTGCGGCTCCAGAAGACGCACGAGGCCGCGGACGACAAAGAAAAAGCGGCAGTGAGACGTAGCTTAGAGCGCTCCGCGGACGAAGAAGACAAAACATAAGTGAGACGTGGCTTAGAGGGCGTGCGGGGAGAACAGGAAGGACGCGGTAGGCGACGGATGTGTACGAGATCTACTGGCTCCAGGAATTTCTGCTGGCTCCCCGAGGCGATGCGAGTGTTTGCCTCATACGGTAACAAAGTTGGTGAACGCTGATCTGTAAAGCATGCGGAGCTACTTGTTCTAGAGCTGCCTAGAGTATAACACATTTTAAAGATGTGTTCTCGCGGTGAGTGGATCACAATACTGTCACAATTCCCGGAAAGCTGATGTTCGCCATCTACAGTTGCCATGACATCTAGGTGCACGCTGTTTGGTACGCTACGAGAACGGCTTGCAGGTCCATCATTAGCTGCCAGTCCAATTGGCAATGTGTTAGCAGAGGCTGCTTCTTGCAAGAGACGCTTTCTTGGCTTGCGGTGTTTTGGCACAGCTGCCACAAATTGTTCGCAAGTAAGAATTTTGACATGATAGTGAGTTTTAGAAAGTAGACCTTTGGCCACCTGACCTTTGGCAAGCGGTGTTTGCTAAATTTAAGGACGGTTCTTCTGGACGAGATATGTAACCAAGCTGCTATGTTGTCTCGATTTCGATGACGCGTTTTGCAGTTCGTCATTGCTTTGATAACAGAAGCTTTATGTTGCATTTGTTTGTAACGCAACAATCAATGGGTAATTTCTTTCTTCATGAATTAGAGGAATGGAATTGAGCTGTTCGGCTATTACCGAACTAAGATGGGCTAATTTATGGCATTCCAAGGAATTGTTAGCAATGATATTTCCGCACATTCTAATACCCCTGAATATAATGGACAGCACTGCAATAAGATCATGACGTCTGTCCTCGTCCTAGTGAAGAAAGGGATGTCCCTCATAAGGAGAAAATCACGGTCCTTATGCCAGTGAGCAGCAGGATTAAGTGCACACAGAACAGATTAGCCGGCTGTCACTACTAAATTAATAAGCAAGCACTGCAAGGAATCCTGATTTTTTTTTACATACGGCAGCGAACAACAATACCACTTAAGAGATAAGTTTCTCACATGTAAAGACACCATGAAGACAACATGCATCCTTGTTTTTCCTGTCCTTTAAAAGAACTGGTAGGCCCTTGATCAAATGGTGAGAGAATTATCGGTTTCATTCTAAGTAGCGTCAGCAGTGACACCATTGATGCGGTACTAAAAACATAGCAATCAGTATGTTAACTTGATGCATCCAACGTGCGACCCGACAAGAACTGAAGGCACACTACCTTACTTTACTACCTCTCTGTCGGCAGTTGCTTTTGTCGACGGCAGCCGATCACATTAACTAGCCCGTGATGTCACAGGTGTAGACCGGGTAAGTGGCAGACAACTCATCACCTATTTTCACATGAGAATCTTCCAAAGAAAATAGACTTGTAAGCTGTCTTTGTGGACCATTTAATGCAAACTGATGCATGACTACTTAGGCTGGTAAAAAACTTGCCGCTATTTTTTGGTTCCTGAGAGTGGCGTAAAGCATAAAATTGTGTAGTGAAGATGTCACCACCAGATTTCGAACTGTGTAAGGTGACAATTGACATGAATTTTTTATGCACTAGGGTTCCTCGCCATTGCTTTGGTGACGATCTGTAGAGCGCAACGAAACTCGTCATGTTCACTGGGCTGCTGATAATTGTGTTATTCTTATGTAGTTTTTTCTACCCGACAGCATATACATCTAATTCGGTCGAATAGCCTTTGGCGTAGTACTGAGCCCCGCGTGTCGGAAATAATCAGGCGCGCGTAAAAAAATCGTATCATGGTAATTTGTACTACTAGTGATTGATTAATGATGGGTGTGTGATGGGCGATGAGGAGTTAGTCTAATCATTTCATTTAATTGATTGATTAAAGAAATGAAAGAGGGCAGTCAAAGGTGTCAAAGGCTCAGAATCAAAAAGCCAATGCTTGATGGTGGTATTTAACAAAAAAAGAGTGGTAATTAAGAAAACTTAGAGCGTATAATTGAACAATTGATTATACGAAACAATTGAAAAAAATGTTTAAATGTGTTTTCAACGGGCAATGCGTCGCTCCCAACAGGCGGTGGCATTCCGTGGACTCCCTCGATGGGCTCCAACACGCTGTCGTGTTGTACTCTCAAAGTCCTAGCTTAAGAGTGCCGAAATTTTTTTATTTCTTTTTGGTTTGGTGTTTTTGGTTGGAGATGTGCAGTTTATTATGTCTTCAAACCTAACCAGGCAGAGAAATCCATCGAAATGTTTATTTTTCAGGTAGTAAATTGGGTTGTAGCCGGTTGTTTCATGTTGGGCAGTGTTTTACGCATATGTAACAAAAGGGAGGATGCCATCCCACTTCTTATGGTCAGTATGAACGTACTTTGCCATCATAGTAGTGAGTGCGGTTTTTTTCTTTGACGGGGCAGTGTCGAGTGACGAAAATTTCATTCGCAGCGACGACGAAGTTCATCCACAACATCCTCAGTAAACTGGCACCCACAATCACTGATGAGAACGCGATGTGGGCCAAGTCGGAGAAAGAGAAACCGCAGGAGAAATAAACATAGGACATCGGAAGCAGTGGCGGACAGCATGGCGGCTGTTTCACAGTACCGCGTTTGGTTGCCAACACACACGCTAAAGCAGCTGTTACGATTCGCAGACCAGGGAAAAGGGCCTAAGAGGTCGATGCCCACTTGCTAAAATGCTTAGGTCTGAGGTGTGACTGGGTGCAGCTGTCCTGGCGAACACGACATAGGGAGCTTAAAACGCTGGCACTGTACAACCTTGGCTACGTATTTTGAATCGTCTGACACAATTTGGGCCAGCGAAAACGTTCTTCTGCGCGGTGAAGGGTCCGGAAAACTCACAAGTGGCCAGAAGTGGCGTCACCGTGCATCATTTGAAGAACAGGTACTTGAAGATTGATCGGCACGACGAGAAGAGACCGTGCACCTATGGCCGTGAAATTATTCTTGTAAAGTAACCCTGCACGAATACAGAAACGGGCAGCAGAGGAATCACTGGCGGCGTCGAGGATTGCCGTTAACGTCGTGTCCTTGCATTGTTCAGTCTTGAATTGGTTAGGATCAGGAAACTTGGGTGACACAGACGCGATGTAGTCGCCGAAGTTTTCGCCTTCGCAACTGGTCGTTGGAAGCGTCTAGTGGGCGAGACATTTGCTAGGTTGGGACACCCTAAAAGAATGAAAAATAATAAGCCCTGCCGCTGGAGACAGCGTCGGCGTGTTGACGACCGCTTTTGTACACGTCAGTGAAGTTGAACGCTTGTAGCCGGAAAGACAAGCCGGCAAGCCGGCTGCATGGGTCACGGAGGTTCACGATCTAACAGAGCAAATGACGGATGGTGATGATGACAACACGATTGCCATAAAGGTAGGGACGAAAGCGTTGCACAGCAAAAACTATCACGAAGCACTCATTCTCGGTAAAGGTGTAGTTGCGCTCCGACTTGCTCAACGACCGGCTGGTATAAGCTATGACACGATAATCTCCGCCGTGGCGCTGGATGAGCACAGCGCCAGCTCTGACACCACTGGCGTCGGTGTGAACTTCGACGGGAGCAGAAGGGCAGAAATGGCGCAGCATAAGGCCTGACGTCAGGAGGAAATTGAAATAGCGAAATGAAGACTCACAGTCAGGCGTCCACTTGAATGGCACGTAGTTTTGTTGAAGACATGTGATAGGCTAGGCGACGTCGGCAAACCACGGAACAAAACTGCGAAAATTAGAGCATAGCCCTAAAAGGCTGCGAGGTTCCTTGACTAATTACGGCGCTGTGAAGTTGGCGACGGCCTCAACTTTGTCAGGATCCGGCTGGACACCGCCCTGAAGAACCGCGTCACCAAGGACAATTATTTGGCGTTCGCCAAAGTGACACTTCTAAGAGTTAGAACTAGGCCCGCTCTGTCGATGCTGTTTAGGACAATAGCAACGTGGATGTTATGTTCTGTAAATATTTTCCCAAAGATCAAAACATCATCCAAATGACACAAACAAATCTGCGATTTCAGACCGCGCAAAATAGCGTCCATAAATCTCAGGTTTATTGCGTAGACCAAAAAGAATAACGTTAAACTCATACAGTCCGTCAGGTGTGAGAAATGCCGTCTTTTATTTATTTATTTGTCAATACTGCCAATCCCTGTTTCTGGAATTTTTACAGGAGTGGGTTCTGGTCGTAGGCAAACTGTGGACCAGTCATAAACACTATTTTCCAGTATGCAAAAAGTACAGTAAAGATTACGGGGACAATAAGAATAGGCATTGGAAAAAGCAAAAACAAAGATAACCCATAAGTAATCATCACCTTTTCCTTACTTACATGATCACGAGAAGTACAAGTAAACTCATGGAATATACAAATACATGGAAATAAAAATGCATGGAAAAGCAAATACACGGAAAACACCAAAAATGTTAGAACAAGGAAGTAAAAATCACAGTTTCTTTCCTGAGAATACACTTTTGCCAGCTAGCGACAAAAATTTCTCAGTACTTGATTGCATAATCACTGATTCATCAAGACAGTTGCACTCGCGCACAGCTCGCGGAAAAAAGGAGAACATAAAGGTATTATTTGCACAGAAATATTCTTGTAGGGTAAGTTCATTTTTGTGACGCGTTTCTCTGGAAGTGTTCAGAGTAATGTATTTAGCAGAATCAACCTTAAGTTTGTTACGTAAAATCATGTACAGAAACTTCAGCCGGTGAAGCGTCGCACGACAAGCTAGCGTGTCAAGCCCAGTCTCGGATAGCATCGGCGTCGGAGAATCGGTGCACCTATATCTGTTGCAGATAAAGCGCGCACTTTTTCGCTGGACAGCCTCAATCGTAGTTATGTTAGCTTGCGTATACGGGAACCAAGCGACATTTGCGTATTCTAGTATTGGGCGAATTATAGTAGTATACGCCAGAAGCTTGGCTTCTTTCGCAGAATACCGCAGGGCTCTTTTTAAAAACATGAGCTCACGCATCGCTTTGCTTGTTACAAGATCTACGTGAGCTGTCCACCCCAGATTGGCTGATATAATGATGCCTAAGTATTTTTGCTCGGTGGCTGTCTTGAGTGCAGTGCTGCTATAGCCATAAGGGAAGCTAAGTTTGGATTTCTTTTTCGTTATAGTCATTGAAACTGTTTTGTCTTAGTTAAGAGCCATTTGCCACTTCGAACACCATTCTGCTATCTTGCCAAAATCATAGTTTGTGCTTAGTTGATCTTCTCTGCTTTTTATTTCTCTATATAGTACGCAATCATCTGCGAACAACCTCAGTTCCGCTTCTACCTGGTCAGCAATGTTGTTTATGAAGAGAAGGAAGAGAATTGGGGCTAAAACAGAGCCCTGTGGAACACCGGAAAAGACCGGAACAGTATCTGAAGTGTGGTCGACGAGTTGCACGAACTGGCGACGGTCGGTTAAATAATTGGCGATCCATTGGACTATTGACCCCTCCCCTGATATATAACTTAGCTTCTGTGGTAGTTTGGGATGGCAGACTCGGTCGAAGGCCTTTGAGAAGTCTAGGAAGACGACATCTGTTTGCATTTGGTCGTTAATTGTTTTAGCGAAGTCATGTAAAGTCTCGACAAGTTGAGTAACAGTGGAAAGACCACGCCTGAAACCATGTTGTCGGGGATGAAGAATGTTATTTGACTGAATGAACTCTGTTATTGATTTTAGGATAATGTGTTCTAAAACTTTACAGGAAGTGAACGTAAGAGAAATAGGCCTGTAATTTGACGGGCAAGTCTTATGTGATTTATGAACTTGTATTATTTTTGCAACTTTCCATTCCGCTGGGATGCAGTGCTTGCATATGGACTTATTGATCACAAGGCATAGGTACTTACTCATGGGTTCGGCATAACGCTTCAAGAATACATTTGGAATTTCGTCTGGACCGCTGCACTTTTTGTAATCTAGGTTTAACAACAGTGATAGTATTCCTTCTTGTTTTACGACTGGGGCATCAAATACGCCATATTGCTCTCTGTTTTCTTGCCTAAAAGAATGCGTAATACCATTGTCTGGTGTAAATACGGATTTGAAAAATGCATTGAACGCAACCGCCTGCTTCTTTTCTTCGTACGATGGCAAAGGGTTTGGAGGGTTTCTTTGTCACTTATATAGCGCCAGAATTTGTGGGGCGATTCTTTGATAAATTTGTTGAGAGTTGTTTTACAGAAGTGCTGCTTTGCTTCTTTTGTCTTTTCCTTCAGTTCTTTGTTCATTGTATTAATCATTTGGCAGTAGTCTGAGACCGGGCTTGATTTCTTGGAATTTCTCAACCTTTTAATTCCACGTTTTAGGTGAATTACTTCGCGCGTTATCCATGAATTGTGCTTTCTTATGGTCTTTTTTATTAGTGGGACAAACTGCTTCATACAGTACATTACGTGAGTTTTCAACTGCAGCCATATTTCATCGATGTCTGCAGAGCCTTCTGTGCATAGGTTGTGGAAATCGAGGTATTCGTGTGCAAGGTATGTCATGATAGCTACATCATCAGCTTTGTTAAAGGCATATTCACGTTTTGTAGGACCACTCTGACGAAACCGTCCTCGATACGATAGTGTGCACACAACGATATCATGATCAGATAAACCATAAAAAATATTCACGCTAACCTTTTCCTGCATAAAATGATCGCTTAAGAAAATCAGGTCCAGAATAGAGCTTGAAGTACCCTGCACCCGAATAGCCTTGGAAACAACCTGAGTTAGATTCAGAGTGAATAAAAAGTTTACCAGAAGATTATTTATTGCTGTGGACGGGCTTAACAAGTTCCAATTTACGTCTGGAAGGTTGAGGTCACCGGCCATTATTACAGCGCTTCCCAGCATATACCTCTCCATATATTCAAGAAGCGGCTGAATATAGGAAGCCTCTGCGTTAGGGGGTCTGTACACAGCGCCAACGCTGGCAAAGCACTGACTTAGCTGTACCTTACACCAGACTGCTTCAACGCCTGGAACGTCTGGCATTAGTGAATAGCGTATGCCTTGCCTCAGAAGCATAGCCACTCCCCCACCTCTAGTTTTTCTATCTTTTCGAACCATGGTGTAGCCAGGAGGAGCAACTTCATGGCTCTTGATATCTGCGTGCAGCCACGTTTCCGTGATGCAAACAATATCAGGGTTTAGAGCAATCAAGATTGCCTCTAGCTGTTCAGCTTTGTTTACGAGGCTACGCGCATTAACATTGATAATAGTTAGGGGCGTCGGCGGGTTCGAGTTGCTCGGGTTGGAGCGTCGTCCTGGCTTACGTTTTTTGGAATTTCAATAATGTCTCGTTTTTATTCGTCCCATGTGTACAAACGCTTGTTTATTTTTATTTTATCGTATTTAAGGTACACCTTATCTGTTTGATCACGATTAACTTTTGTTCGCTCCCAGAGTTTCTTTCTAACTTCTCGCACAGCTCGGGAAAAGTCTTCCCCAATTG